>NC_090648.1:321070145-321407376 GCF_040937935.1 Hyperolius riggenbachi
TTGCAAACTGACATTGATATATATGTATATTTTAGTAAAGTAAAAAGTAAATTAAAAAAGTACTCCTTTTTATATGAGCTGTAATTTTTTAATTAAAGTGAACCTCCGGACTAAAAATCGACCCAGCATCACTGAAAAGGCCTGGTGTCTCTTTAACAGTTTCACAGCATCAGAACTTTGTTTCTCTTATCCAAGCCTCATTTTTAGCTGCACAGAAGAAAACTGCCCGGGCTTTTTTCCCCTGATGCTGTGCAAAGCATGATGGGATTTCTTTTTTTTTTTTTTTTCTTGACTAGCTTAGAGCCTAGCCACAGTTTATGAAGGCCCAACCATAGTGATAGGCTTCATCACCACGCTCTTGGTGTTGGGCATAAAGTCTCATCATATATGCTAATCAGAATTTGCCAATCAAATTTAATTATTTCATAAAATTAAATAAAGAAGGGGAGAAAAGAAACAGACCAAAGATGAAGAAAAGTACCGCATCCTCCCGCGTACAAGACGCGCCCCCCCTCAGCAACCACGGAAGCAAAACTGTGCACCCCACAGCTCAACATTTATCTACACACTGCCCTATGCTGGACACCACACACGTGCACAGACGCGCGCGCGCACGGACACGCGCGCGCGCACGTGTCTGCATTCTTTAATAACGTTGTTATGCAGTTGCTAATGGACGATTTCCGCACAAATGCAATCTCATTGGCAGATGCAATCTCATTGGCAGGCGATTTCCCCACAAATGCAATCTCATTGGCAGACTATTTCCCCACAAATGCAATCTCATTGGCAGACAATTTCCCCGCAAATGCAATCTCATTGGCAAACTATTTCCCCACAAATGCAATCTCATTGGCAGATGCAATCTCATTGGCAGACGATTTCCCCACAAATGCAATCTCATTGGCAGATGCAATCTCATTGGCAGGCGATTTCCCCACAAATGCAATCTCATTGGCAGACTATTTCCCCACAAATGCAATCTCATTGGCAGACAATTTCCCCGCAAATGCAATCTCATTGGCAAACTATTTCCCCACAAATGCAATCTCATTGGCAGATGCAATCTCATTGGCAGACAATTTCCCCACAAGTGCCATCTCATTGGCAGACAATTTCCCCACAAGTGCAATCTCATTGGCAGGCGATTTCCCCACAAATGCAATCTCATTGGCAGACAATTTCCCCGCAAATGCAATCTCATTGGCAAACTATTTCCCCACAAATGCAATCTCATTGGCAGATGCAATCTCATTGGCAGGCGATTTCCCCACAAATGCAATCTCATTGGCAGACTATTTCCCCACAAATGCAATCTCATTGGCAGACAATTTCCCCACAAGTGCAATCTCATTGGTAGACAATTTCCCCACAAGTGCAATCTCATTGGCAGACGATTTCCGCACAAATGCAATCTCATTGGCAGACTATTTCCCCACAAATGCAATCTCATTGGCAGATGCAATCTCATTGGCAGGCGATTTCCCCACAAATGCAATCTCATTGGCAGACAATTTCCCCACAAGTGCAATCTCATTGGCAGACAATTTCCCCACAAGTGCAATCTCATTGGCAGACGATTTCCGCACAAATGCCTATCACATTGGCAGACGATTTCCCCACAAATGCCTATCACATTGGCAGACGATTTCCCCACAAATGAACTCTCATTGGCAGAAGATTTCCCCACAAATGAACTTACCAGACTGGAGTGACCTCCTGGACCTGGAGTGACGGCGGCGGCTCCTACGGCGGCGGCTCCTGCGGCGGCGGCGGCTGCTGCTGGCTTGTGCACTAGTGCGCTCCGAAGCAGTAGCTATGGGTGCGGCTGCCTCCGGGTCGCACGTCGTCGGGTCGGCTCCTCCCCCCGCCAAGCTGCCTCAGTTCCCGCTGGCTGCGCCGATGTGTCACACGTAACGTGTGACATCACTTTCACAGGCAGCGCCAGCATCAATCTGGGTCGGGCAGAAAAGGCATTCTGGCGCGGGAGGCGGTGCCGATGAAAGAGGCACACATAAGTACAAAGACCCGGCATGAAGGAGGGGGGCGGGGCCGCGGCGCAGATTACGGCGGGGCAGATTAGTAAACACAGGCTCTCTGGCCGCTCTGTCACACGTCTTTTAGCGAGCCAGAGAGCCATACGCAGGCATGAAAAGAGCCATATATGGCTCGCGAGCCATAGGTTCCCGACCCCTGCTCTAAGAGCTCGTTAAATCTAGTGAGCCAACTTGATATTGTAGGGATAATGTGGGTACCCCAGTGTTCAATAATTAGTTTCTTGCCGATCAAGGTTGAAAACATTAAGAGGTCCATAGATAATTCAGTAGTGGTTTGCAGGCCCTGACCAAAGATTGCCTCTATTTTATTGATACGGAGGTCTAGGTCTGTGTTTACTCTTAAAAAAACCTCAACCTCTTTCCAAAATTTCTGGATTGAGGGGCAGGACCACCAAATGTGGGAATAATGTAATACTGGATAAGAACATCTCCAGCAAATAGATGGAACGGAACTGTATAATTTATTAAGGGCATGATGGGATTTCTGATGTTGTTGCTCTCGTTCTGCTGTTTTGGTGCACATTTTTTTTTTTTTTTTTTTTTTACATTTTGAATTTGACATTTGAAGCCTAGAGTGTGCAGCTGGGAGGGGTTATCAGGACACAGGACAGTTGGAACTGTGTCTCTTGCTCCTTGTCACCTCCTTTCAACCAAAAAGATGGCTGCCCCCATGACAAAGATGGCAGCCCCCATGAATCACAAACATTTGCCTGTTCTTTTAAAACAGGGTGGGTAAAAAAATGTATATTATTATTTATATAATTATAATTATATCTATTCTAATTAACATAACTAATGTAACTTAATGACAGTATGTTTGTTTAGGCTGAAGTTCCCCTTTAACAGACTGTGCTTTCAAATGGGCTTATCTGCCTTAGCCAGTTATGTGACACAGGGGAGGATCAAATTACAACTTGTGATTAGACACAAATGAGGGGGAATTACACAGGCTATTTCTCTACGTCTTCTGTTCTGTGCAAGAGTTCAGATCCACTTTAATTTTTTTAACCTACAAGACTTCTCATAAGTGAATGCTGAAACTATCCAGCAAATATGTAAGATTGAAATATAACATATGCTCTTGCTCTTGTTAAATGATGAAACCGGAGATATGAGCAATTTAAGCAGTTGGGTTGCAAAGGCCAGATCCAACATCTGATGGGTGTGATGGCACCAAATTTGAGTTGGCTGTTCAGGGTCCTGTTTTTTTTCTCTTGGTCATCTATTGGTCCTAAGGGCCTATTTCCACTACACGCAGATTGGATGCAGAATGGATGCAGAAAAACTGACTCCAATGAAAGCCTATGGGCCTGTTTTCACTAAACGCGATTTTTCGGATGCCTATTTTCCCATAGGCATTCATTGGAGTCAGTTTTTCTGCATCCAATCTGCGTGTAGTAGAAATAGGCCCTAAGTGTAATGCTAGCCAATAATGAGCTTGATTCATAATAGGTTACTTTACTCCAGTCTGTTTACTGTCTTCTGATCCACCTGAAAATCAAAGACAGTGTTTAATTTTGAGTTAGAAATTGACTTGGATTGCAATTAGGAGTATCTAAAAATTATTATTGATTGAAGGAGCCAAGTGAAAAAAATGTTGTTTTATACTGCAACAGACAGAACCACATCATTGCACAGAGACGGTATCAATAGATTTCAGCTACACATTTGAACAAGCTGCATTGTACAGTACAGTTGCATAAATAAGTATTCCCTGATCTGTATACCATTTGGGGATATCACACAGTAGCGAACACTAACATACAGTCTTCACTAACATACTGGTAAGCAGAGTCGGATTGTCCACAATTGTTCCGAGAGCATGGCATAGATAGTATGCCGTACTGAAATGGTGTGAGGTACACTGTAAAGTGCTGCAGGAAATGTGCGAGCACTGCATAAACAAATTAATGATCTTGTGCATAAATGCTCTGATATGACCATTTAAAGCAAACTTGAGACATTGATGTCAAAAGGATGTATACTTATATACGGCTTTCTCCAGCCCCCTGTAGTCCGTGGCCTCCATCAGTATCAGTCCAGTCCCCTCCGTCGTCCTTCTGTCAGCCCCGATAGTCACTAAGTACTTCAGTGTACAGCCCTGGCCACACACCTCGTTGGTCGCACTCCCGGGGCTGGGAGCATTCTGTGCCTGCCCAGTTAGTTAAGGCTTGTAACTGCGCAGGTGCGGAATACTCCCAGCCATGGGACCACGATCGAGGGGGCGCATGGCCAAGACCGCTCATATGCAATAGTCCCCAACTGGTTCATTCGGGGACTTTACTGGACCTGACAGTGGTGGAATGGTCGGGACTGCACAAACACTACACGGGACTGGAGGAAGCCTTTGGTAAGTATACTGTAAATCCTTTTGATGTCAATGCCTCAAGTACACTTGAAATGTGGCAAACCACTGGCACTTAGCATATGGTGTGTGTGTGTGTGTCAGCTTTAAGTCAGTTTTGTCCAATAACATATGGTGTCTGATGATCTTCCATCTGAACATCCCTTATACTGTGCTTTCGAGCATCAGTCCATCTAAGAAATGATTTTTCAGGCTTTGCTAGATGCTGCAGGGTTAAAGAACCTTTTTCTCTCTCTGGGATAAGATATCTGCTATTTTATTTGGCAGTGTATTTTGTCCTTTTTCTTATTAACTTCTGCTTTCCAGGCCCTTGTTGAAAAAGAATTAAGTGATGAAAGGGTGAAATCCACTAACCTGGCTTCCCTGAAGGAGAAATTAGAAGGTGAACTAACCAAAATGCGGGAGGAAGTTAAGAATGTCAAAGGCGAATTCCATAAGGTAATACTTTTCAAGAAAACTGAGCAAGGAAAAAAAATTGAGAAACTGTCCATAGACTTTCTTGTGTTCTCAACACAAGTTAATCCCTCCTGGATGGCATTTATTGAAATCTATGCCCTGTTTGGGAGCTGTTATCCCTACCAGGGCTTGGATCTCAAACACTCTTGCTGTGTGCTCCAGTCGCTCTCGCTGTTGGCACCACTCAGTCGTTGCTGTCATAATGACAGCAGAGCTCCCTGCGGTCAGGAGCCAATTTCATTAGAGCCAATCATAGTGATCACTGCTCTAATGCTGGATACACACGGTGCGTTCGTGCACTCGATTTTCCCGTCGATTCCCGTCGATTCGTTTATTTCCAACATGTCCGATTTGGATTTCGATGGATCGTTAGGTCGATTCGCATGCAAAGTATGCCGAATCGACCTAACGATCCATCGAAATCCAAATCGGACATGTTGGAAATAAACAAATCGACGGGAAAATCGAGTGCACGAACGCACCGTGTGTATCCAGCATTAGTATGGATTCACCAGAATTCACCTTTCTCTCACCCAGAATTGCCATTCATAATTTGACCAAACTCAAAACATGTCAACTAAACTGCATACACACAATAAAGAATGGTCACACAAAACTGGTTTTATTATAGTTTGGGGTGATCACTTAGTAACAGTCACTGCATGGAGATGCTACCTTGCTGTCTGCCAAGCAGCTTGTTCTTTCCTTTGGGGTGGAAGGGAGCAGCATTGTGGAGGAAACCTGTAACTTGTGTCTCACCCAAGACCATGACAAGTGATCATTTTGGGCAATTAAAATCTAGCATCTTTACACTGATTTAATGTAGGATCTAATTCAGCTCCAGTTCCATTGTCTACTTTGTTTTGCATCTACATTCTCTGCCCTAGCAAAATGTCAACAGGTAAGAAAAAAAAGCATTACATTTGAGTAATGAATAGAGATGGCCAATGAGAAGCAAATTTTTCTATGCTGATTTATACAGATTGAAAATGGACCAGTCCCACCTTTGCGGTATTTGAGTGGCCCATTTCTTTGCAGGTCATTGACTATCCCTAGTGACCTGGAGTAAAGTGAATTGACTAGATAACAGAGTAGATCCTAGCTAAGCATTTCCTTATGGCTCCGCCCAAAATGAGCTAAAGCCTTGTATACAGGCTATATGGCTCTCTGCTGTGGTGGCCAGTAGAGGCTGCCTCTGCCAAGAATCTAGCATGTGTACAGCGGCCTCTGATCCTACTCGGTGCCTTGGTCAGCAATCTGTCTGGTAGGTCATATCGGCTGAGCGCTGGGTAAGGACATTGTTCTCTTACTCACCCTGCCTACTCCGTGCCACTCTGTCATGCGCTGTGGTGTGGGCCCTCCTCCCCCCTCCATAGCTTAACCAAACTTGTCTTACAAAAATTAGTCAAGTGCTTAAAGCGCCAAATAAAATGTCATATTATGTACAGATTTTTATTGAGCCTTCCTGGTAGTACAACACTAGCCATGCACAGGTTGATAACTGCCTTATATGGCAAGCTGAATGCTCCCTCATCAGGTTGGCTAGTAATCTTTTCTCTACTAGCCAGAATTGCAAATTGACTGAACCTTTGGTGTTGTACCATCTGATGCTGTACAGCAGTTTTGGCTGTAGACTCCAGACCTCTCCTCCCTCTCCCACTCCATTCCAGTATTTCCAGTATTCCAAATCACCATTTAAATATTTCAAATCACACTTTTTACTTATAAATTTGCCTGACATAGATAGAAAGTTGATCAGTTAAATATGTTAATAGTAATAGATTTTCTGCAGATTTAATAAGAGTGGATGACTCAACTGGAAAAGGCAATATAACTATTGCCAGCATATATGTTGCCATAGAAACCACTATGCTTTCATTTTTAATGTTTCACAAAAATGTGATTCTCTTAACAGCAAACAAGTGGGCTAGAGGAAGCCAAACAGCTACTGATTCAGCAGAAGCTCGAGCTTCAGGGTAAGCATGAGGCCGCCATGACAACTCTGCAGCAGGAGAAGAAGATGCAGCAGACTCTGAAGGATGAAATGAAGAAAAAAGATGAGGAATGGAAAAAGCAGCAAGCAGAAATGCAGAATAAGCTGGTAAGCTGCAACGGTCCCTACCACTTACAGCATTACCTGCAACAGTAATTCTACATGCGTATGGATTTCCTGATTTAACGTTAATCCAAGGCAGCCCTTAGGTGAAACAACTAGATACTTACCTAAGAAGAGGGAAGCCTTTGGATTCTCTGGAGGCGTCCTGTGTCCTCCTGGAGACCACCGTGGCTGCCAGGGACCCTCCTGCATATTATTGCATGAGCTCATTCTTGCATGAGCGCAGCTGTGCTGCATCCATGTGAGTATGGCCACGCCTGTACAATAGCACAGAGTGGCTTGTGCTTATCGGCTTACTTGCACAGGCGCAGCTTGTCAACGCTCTAGCATGAAGAGGAGCGTGGTCATGGTCAAAAATCCAACAAGCTCTTGTTGGATTTCTTTTAGGGGTCCATGCGTGGCAACGGTGGAGGCCAGGAGGACATGGGATGCCTCTGCAGGATCCAGAGGTTTCCCTCTTGATAAGTGTATCTATTTTCTTTCATTAATTACAACTCGGTTACACTTTTAAGAAAAGTCAATCTTTGAGTATTATGAAAAAAAATCATTGGTGGCTTATTTTTAAACATTTTACTTGCCTGACTGTTGTCCTATTCTTTTGTACCTAATACTTTGTGGATCCCCGATCCAGAACAAGCATACAGATTAGGTTTTCCACTTGCTGCATGCTTGTTTAACCCTTTGCCGATTGGCGTGACTGCAGCGGCAGCCCCAGGACCACTCCACGCCATCTGGCTCTGCTCCGTCATTTTTTTAATTGTATTTATAAAGAGCCAACATATTACGCAGCTTCCCAGCGGCGATTGCTGCTAGGAGACTGTTAGACGGCGAAACCACCATCTATTTACTCTGTACAGCGCTGCGATCTAAGGCAGCGATGTACTGCGGACAGCCGTGTGACACGGCTGTCCCCCTGGGAGGCAAGAGGACGATCGGCTGTCATAGGCTGATGTCTCATTGGCTGGCGGGGGGAGGGAGAGCTGGGGAAAAAAATAATTAAATAAATAGTCAAATGTATTTAAAAAATAAATAATAATAAAAAAAAAATAAGCAAGGATCAAAGCCCACCAACTGTTGGTGGGTCGAAAAGGGGGGGAATGGAGGGAGATTACTTATGTGCTGAGTTGTACGGCCCTGCCGTGAGGCCTTCAAGCTGCAGTGGCCTAATTTGTAAAAAATAGCCTGGTCACTAGGGGGGTTTAAGCCCGTGGTCCATAAGTGGTTAATTAACCTCCGTCTCAGGCAATACTGAAACCAGCAGGACAGCATGATGGGCAGGCAGGCGGCATATTCTAAATAAAAATCAACATGGCAGCCTCCATGTTCCTCTCACTTCAGGATGGCATTAAAGAATTGCTGGCAACCTGTGGGCTTGTATCATCTGTTTTGGGAAATTTCCTGCATTCCCTAACAGTAGTTTTTTGTTTTTTTGTTGCTGTTGTGCCCTCAATTAGGCGGCAGAAACGAAAGAAAAAGAGGAACTAAGGAAAAGAAATGAAGAGACGGAGTCTAAGCTCAATATGCAGATCACAGCTTTAAATGAAAATCTGGCGACATTAAAGAAGGAATGGCAGAGCAGTCAGCGTAGAGTCAGCGAGCTGGAAAAGCAGACAGATGACCTGCGAGGAGAGATTGCTGTGCTGGAAGCAACGGTGCAGAATAACCAGGATGAGAGACGGGCTCTTTTAGAAAGGTAGGTTGTCCTTCATCTCTAAGGATTGTGGACCCCTCTTCATATAGATAGTGTGAAATCATCTGGAAGATCATTTATAAAGCTGAGACAATTACAAAAATACTGAGCTGATTAACAAAACTAGTGCAAATAAGATCCGCAGATGCTTTGTTAATCTGAAGTTTGCCTGCAGAGATTGCACATTACCTGCTTTCACTCCAGAGCTTGTCCATCTCTGCTAGTATACAGTAATCTCTATGCATGCTTGGGCAATCATTAGGCTTTAGTTATTCTAACTAAAGCCTAATGATCTAATGACATTGAAGCTGTATAATGAATGCATGCTGCCGGCTTAAAGGTGTTTACATTCTGGCTGGGTGATTGTTCTAGGAATGTCAGTACTTTTGTGGAGTTCCATCCTTTCCAAGGTGCCTAATTAAATTTGATGGTTGACTGACTAGCGGTTCCATAGTCAGGTGTGGGGAATGTCTATAATGATTGAAGTAAACAGGTCAAAAGTCTGCAGTTGGTCCAGTGTATCTCTAAGCTGCAAGCAAAGTAGGAAGTAAACAGACCATCATTAGGTTGAAATTGATAGCAGAGACATCGGGGGTGGGGGGGAGATTGTGTTGGTAAACCCGCATACTACATGTAAGTGGTAAACTTGGTCAGTGATTAGCCAGTCATATTCAAAAGTGTGTACTTGACTTTAAGCCTGGTACACACATCCAATGTTGATTGGCCAATCACTGTCCAATTTTACCACCTCCACGATCCTCCAGGATCTCTTTAACCCTCCTGGCGGTATGAAAAATTCCGCCAGGAGGCAGCGCAGCAGTTTTTTTTTTTTTTTTAATTTTTTTTGTTAAATCATGTAGCGAGCCCAGGGCTCGCTACATGATAGCCGCTACTCTGCGGCATCCCCCCGCCCGCTTCCGATCAGGAAATCCCGTTCGAAGAACGGGATTTCCTGGAGGGCTTCCCCCATCGTCGATGACGTCATTGGGAGTCCCGATCCACCCCTCGGCGCTGCCTGGCACTGATTGGCCAGGCAGCGCACGGGGTCTGGGGGGGGGGGCGTGCGCCGCGACGGATAGCGGCGATCGGGCGCGGGGCGGCGGCGATCGGTGTGCTGGCGCAGCTAGCAAAGTGCTAGCTGCGTCCAGCAAAAAAAAATTAAGAAAATCGGCCGAGCAGGGCCTGAGAAAACCTCCTGCGCGGCTTACTGCCAGGAAGGTTAAAGGACAACTGTAGTGAGAGGTATATGGAGGCTGCCATATGTATTTACTTTTATGCAATACCAGTTGCCTGGCAGCCCTGTTGGTCTATTTGGCTGCAGTAGTGTCGGAATAAAACCAGAAACAAGCATTCAGCTAATCGTGTCAGATCTGACAATAATGTCGGAAACACCTGATCTGCTGCATGATTGTTCAGGGTCTGTGGCTAAAAGTACTAGAGGCAGAGGATCAGCAGGACAGCCAGGCAACTGGTATTGCTTAAAAGGAAAAAAATATGGCAGCCTCCATGGCCAGTTGTCCTTTAATGGCCAGGACTCTTGTTTTGCAGGACTAGTCCCATGTTTGAATTCTTACCAAGGCACTTTTCTCAGGGACATTGTATGTAGTCCCCATGTTTGCATGTGTCACCTCTGGTTTCCATGCCACAACCCAGCAACGCACTCCTAGGTTAAATGACATGCCATCAAAAAGACTGGCCATAGACCGGAGTTGGAACAGTAGATTTTGATTTCTGTTGAAAGATAATTAGTAATTCTGTACTTCCTCACGTTCTGCATGGATACCTTCAGACAAACTACTTCCACAGATAATACTGAGAAAAATCTTATGGTATTTTTTTAATACACACTTATCAGATTAGTCCTTTTTTATTCCCATCTTTTTGTAGATACCTGAAGAGCGAGGGGGAGATTGAGAAGCTTCAAGCCAAAGTTGTTGAACTACGGAAAAAGGTAGATGAATCCACATACGCCATGGAGGAGCTCGGTAGAGAAAATCAGTCCCTTCAGGTAAGCCGTCACTAGTCCCTGAAGATGCCTGAGACTGAAGTCATTTATGTGGTTTGCTCCTTCTGCTGTCAACCATTAAAAATGTCTGAATTTCTATTGGTATATATTGATATGGTAGTGTAGTCCCCACGGTATGTATGGCCGACATACAAACGACACCCAAAATAAACGTCCGATCTTGTCGCAATGATATCATTTCTGCGGTGAGGGAAGCTTGAAAGAGCAGCTTCAAGCTTCCTCAATGTCTTGGGGCTCATCTCCCCCCCCCCCCTCCTGTGCTCCCCCAGCCTAATCTGTAACATAGAGTAAGGCACAGCAGAAGCAGTGCTGCTCTCACCTCCAAGCCAACTCAAACGCTCTACATCTTCCTCTCTCCGTCTCCTGCTCACACCTGTCCCCGGCATCTCTTCTTGTATGTCGCGTGCAATCACATGACATGCCAAAGATGCTGGCAATGGTGTGAGCCATGAGCAGAGTGCATAGATGCACATTGCTGGAGTCGGCTGGGAGGAGAGGGTAGCATTTCTTCTGGTGCCCCTTATTCTACAAGGCTGAGAGAGCACGGGGGACAGAAGGGTGGCACAGGGGGGATGAAAGGAGGTACAAAGGGGCTAGAAGGTGAACTAGGGGACAGAAAGAGGCACAGGGTGTTGAAAGGAGATACAGAGGGGGGTAGAGAGACTACAGGTGGCACAAGGGGACAGAGGTTGCAGCAGAGGGGGACATTGGAGGCACAGGCGGACAGAGGGGGCATCAAGGGACAGATTGGAGACACTGGGGATATAGGTAGCATAGATGGAGACATTGAAGGCACGGGAACACAGTGGAAGCACAGGTGGTGCAGAAAGTGACACTGGAAGCACAGGGGACAGAGGTGGGACAGTGTTCTGACATGCAAACATTCAGGTTAAGAACTAACCTACAATGTCTATCTTCGTTAACGAGGACTACATGTATTCAAATCATTTCATTGTAAGATATTTTTTATTCTACATTGCAGATAAAACACAGTCAGGCCGTTAACAGAAAGTGGACGGAGGACCATGAAGTACAAAATTGCATGGAGTGTGGGAAAGGGTTCTCTGTAACAATAAGAAGAGTAAGTCTTGCTTGACTTTATTTTGATGTCTTCATACTAGTTGATTATTAATTTTTTTGAGTTTACACAAACTTGGTTGCCATTTGTATGCAGTTAGGAAAAGCAATAACTCAGTAATTTAAGACTTAGTCATTGGGTATCGATTCCTAAAAAAAAGCCAGATACTTACCTAAGGAGAAGGAAGGCTCTGGATACCCTGGAGCCTTCCCGCTCCTCTCACGGTTCCCTAGTTCCAGCGCTAACTTTCTTGTTTAAATCCCTGCCGCGGTGGACTTCGGAAGTCTTTGGGAGTCGAGTCCTCCTGAAGACAGGCGTCTCCATACTGCGTATGCCCAATGGAGGGTGCTTGCGTGTGCACAGTGTGGATCGGCTGTCTTCGGGAGCACTCTGGCTCCCGAAGACTGCCGGAGCCTCTCTTCAGTGGCAGAAACGGCAGTATTTGACCACATTGGTTGAATACTGCTACAGGGGAGCCAGCGCTGGAGCGGGGACCAGGAGAAGAGAGGGAAGGCTCTAAATGGAGCCAGAGCCTTTACTTCTCCTTAGGTAAGTAGCTGGCTTTTTTTTTTTTTTTTAGAAAACTATTCCCGTTTACCTGATAACCTATTAGGAGAATAACCCTGTGCTTCTTGTATTTTCAGCACCACTGTAGAAATTGTGGAAATATCTTCTGTGCAGAATGTTCCGCAAAGAATGCCTTAACACCCTCGTCCAAGAAACCAGTCCGTGTTTGTAATACATGTTTCAATGACTTGCAAGGATAGGAGCGGCTCCTCACTCAAATCCCTACAAATTACATAGTATTTTTTGGTTATTGCACTTCATAAAGCACTCAAAGTACTTACTCCTTTGGATGAAGATTGTAAAATTTGACAACACAAAAAGGTTTTATTGATACAAAGTAAAATTATTGTATTTTTCACACAAAAAAAAAAAAATTGAGCGCAAAAGCATACTGCTTTTCCCTACATATCTTTTTTTTTTTCTGTTAGCCGCCATCTCATTTTTGTTTGGCTGCCTGTAAATAGTAGGCTGACAGAGAAGTAACTATGTATTTTTTATACATAATTTGACAGTAATCTGGGAATCACATCAGTCTGGGATTAGGTTTTTTGTTGCCTAAGAGTAAGGCTGTAATACTGTGTGGAAGGATCTATTTTTTTTTTTTTTCAATGAGCGTAGACCTTAGGTGAGCAGTGTTGTACACCAGTGTTTCCAGTTGTGCATGCTTACATACCAAGGAGAAGTGATTGCATTCTTCCCTGGCACAGAGTATTATTCCCTCACCCACTCCTCACGGTTGTATATCACTTGTGTATTTCAACATTTTGTACTGGGGCTGTGTGTGCGTGTGTGCGTGCGTGCGCGCGGTGTCTATGGAAAGCTTTTGCTACTAGTAAATGTGTTTTTAAGCAGAACATTTTCCTTACTGCAAGTAAAGTTATAGAAATCATTGCTAAAAGATGAAACCACTCGCCAAATTGTTTTACTTTATTTTATCCTCGCAGTTTTATTTTTCCTTTTCTGTTAATTGACTATTACACAGGCAAAGCTTTTATCTGCCCAAAAATGTGACCAGCTTAAAAACTGAGAAGGGGGGATTTACTGCAAGCAAAAAAAAAAATCTCTACCCTGGCCATGGGGCTTGAGTCTTCTTTAAATCCATCTTGATAGGGTACTAATCAATGTCTTAAAGCAATACTATTGGATATATTTCCCAGGCTGCTGCCACTAGATAGGCTCTACTGAGCCCCTGGAACTCCTGTTTTTTGGCTAGAGTGCTTGGCTTAGAAGCTCAGCCTTGCCCCCTCCTGCTGTTCAGTGCTACACCTCTTCCTGCTCCTGCCACACCATAACTATGCTGGCCACACAGCCTCAAAGCCCCTGGGTGCTACTGAGGTAATACACCTGCATAGTGGGCAGAATTACTGCCAGACAGTTATACAGTGTCTCAGTGCAATGTGTTTTTATTACAAAATGCAGTGGACCTGATTTACTTTAAGGCCAGAGATCAGAATGTTTTTACTTAGTTGCCAAAAGTTTTGATTTTTGTGTTTTAATGAACAGTTTTCCTATTTCCTCATGCATTATAGCGGTCTTACTCATTTAGGGGTGAATCATAGACATGCTGGTGTCTGCATGGTGTGGGGCAATGCACACTTGTGGTCTTTCAGTAATGGGCACCAAGCTTTATCCCTGTTATATCATAACACCCATTTAGGAGTTGAATGGGAGCCCAGTTGTGACCTACTAACCCCATATAGGTCACATCTTGGCCTTGGGCCTCAGTATACTTATGTGTACTAAGTTGCACTTGTTCTCACATAATTACCTCTGTGCATCTACTCCAGTCTTGGTTGCGTTCCAAAGTCTGTCATGGAATATGTTTTACAACTCCTTTCTCCAAGAACAAAAAATGCTTGCTATACTGTGCCTCTTTATTGCTGTTTTAAGATTTTATCGGCCGTGGAGATGTTTCCTGGCATTATAAAGTGTTGTCTGCCATAAAACTATTTCTCTTTCCGCTCTACTTCCCTCTTTTGTATTCTATTCTGTGCCAGTAGTATATTTCCTGCTACTGCCAAAAGTATCAGCTCATCTTTCTCTAACTGTAAACCAGTGCTGACTTCTGCCTTGGATTGTTCTGACTTATGTAAACACAATTATTCCAGCCTTCCTAAATCTTTGCCAAAAGTGAAGGCTATATAAAGACAGACTGTGAAAGAATGAACACCAATATCCAGAAACTGACACTCCTTTCCCACAGACACCCAAACCTAGGCTAGCAGTCTCCTCACTCCTACGCCCAATATTGACTTTTACCCTTCATTGGCAAACCCTATCCCCAGTAACTACTCCAATCTGAGCCTCTCACATGACGTTAATCATCTCTTTGAAGAAACCCCAATACTAATACTGTCCCCTTCATCTGGATGTAACCTCCCTGCAGCTCCATAAAGATGCATAACACTAACCTTTCTCAGCAGCTGTCAGTAAATGTAAGTTTGCCTGATCGTTCTGCCTAACAAACAACTCTACACTAGCTACACAATAACCATACTTGTGATTCTTGACCCCTAAAACTTGCGATACCTATTGGCATCTAGACAACTATTTATTGTGAACAGTTGTATGCAGTTAATTGTGTATTATGCTGCAAATACCAGCAGGTTGTGGCTCTTTACTTAGCTTAGTAAAAAGCTGACTGCGGGTGATTGTCAATCCTCCTGTTCTACATCCACCATAATAAACATTACTCATTCCTGAGCCTAAATAATCCTGATTTCCAGAGCTTCTCTCAAGTGAAATACTTGGTTTTGTTTTGTTTTTATACATAATTCTGTCCACCTGAAAGACTTGTTTAGCAAATTAGTGAGAAATGTATTTAGGAGAAGCTGTTTGTAGCCTGCTCCACACCTGTATGTACAACCCAGTGTATTGGAAGTCTGCCATGACAACGCAGGATGTTCAGTTTGATGTGAAAGGTTACAAGCAGTGATCCAGAAGTGACAGCAGTATTGCGGTTCCATACTAATTGTCCACATTCTTGTGTGATTAGTGTTTGTTATTGCACCGTAGTCCAAGGAGCACAGATAAGACAGGTGTGTAGGCAGCATACGTCTGTATTCCTACGAAGCCAGGATACAACTTATCAGACCAGTTCCTGAAAGTGACGCACCATTCTACTGGTTTCAACAGTTTCTGAAAGGATTGCAACAATTCCTACGTTGGCAATGGAGAAGTCATTTGTGTGCTTTAAATGGGTGGAAATTGTGAAACGTCAGGTTTTTTTTCAAATGTGTTCATTGTTTTGTGGGTTTCTGTTATTTTTTTACTTGTGTACAGCTAGTGTAAGGAATGTGTGCTGTAGCTGTAAGATTGATTTGTCAGTGTGTGCATGTATTTCCCCGGATCTGATGACATATGCAGGAGAGGAGGCGTGAGTGCAATAACTTGCTCGTCTGTTGTCTGACGCTGAGGACTGTTCTACATCTACCTCTGTAATAAAACCTCTGCTTGGGTATGGCGCTATCCTACATGCTGCCTACACTGCCAGTGATCACCCACTAGTTGCCTCTACACCACATTGCACAGCAATGGCTCAGTGTAACTTCTCTGTACAACCAGTTGTTTCATTTAGTCCTCACATAGCTTGCCAAGTTCTTTTCTTTCAAAATGATTTTATGATGACAATTTTATCAAAGTTGTTCTGGCTGCTGTATTTCTAGAATTCAAACATTTCAGTGTGTGAATTGTTGGCAATGCTTTTGGTGATTTATCAAGACCGGTGTAAAATTGGTTTATCTGCAAATGTTGCATTTCTACTCCAATCAGAAACCTTGTTTTATTGAGCAGCTGTACCGATTGGCTGGTTGCTTGAGTCAGCTGACTCACCTTTGCTTTTTTCTGATAAATATGCCCCAGTGAGCAGTCAGATTACCAGGACCTATATTAGATTTGCCATAATAATCTTTGTGGCAATGGAATAATTTCACAATTCTGAATCTCTTTTGAGTCTGTTTTGTAAAAGATCTGGAGATTGCTTTGATGGCTTCTGACGGTGTTTTGTACAAAGTGATTTTTTTATTAACTGTTTGTTCACAACTTGCTTTTGTTTTGTTCTGTTTTTGTTCATACTGCAGTTACAACCATATGATACCTTCAGACTTGCAGGCATGCACACACATCTGCATTGCTGCTTTGTGGTATTAAAGCAGTCTGAGCTTTGAAGACTGCTTTACTGGATTATATGGGGTACAGGTTACTGAATGTCATTATTTCCTTTAAAAGTTCTCCCTTCCCTACCTTGAAAGTGAGACATTGCTCTTGGTTTGCTATTCCCTGTCTAATTAAGCTAGACATAAGAAAAATACGCACAATGAATCGCAGTAGGGAAAAAGCTTTATTTGGAATTCTTGCAAACCACAAGCAGAACATTGAGAGGCAGCTGTCTTGTACAGTATAACTTTAGAATATGTTTCAGGTTCTAAGTGAGATAGAAAAACCTATATGTGCATCAGCAGTCTGAAGATCTGTATGCGGTATGCCTCCCACTCTCGATGTTGGATTAATTAATCCATGTAAGGTTTGATATTGGTGATGAGTCACTATCCAAAACTGTTGAATAGCATTCGAAGTGCACATCAGCAGTACCTAAACTTCTTCCAGATCTACCATAATGTACTGCAGCTTTTTTTCAGAATACCAAACTCTGCAAACCATTCTTGGATATCTGCATCTGAACCGCCAAAATCCTTTCCTCTGGTCTCCACACCAGTTCCTCCTCCAAACCCAGCAACCACAAAAGAAAAGATGCCCCATCTAAAGCACCACACTGACCAAAGTATTCAAGTACAACAATATATAAACTTTATTAAATCCAACCACAAGATTAAAAAAATCACAAAGTGATGGGTCTGGTGTCCAAAATGCAAACAATTTGCATAATGATTAAATAGGTACTGCAGGTTCACACCTCTCTACAAATAATTCCAAACATCAGCAGAAATGCACATAAAATTGGTACACAGTATCACCATATAAATCACTACATAATCAGAAGGCAACCATTGCATATAAAGTGCATTGAGTGGATACATAAAAAGTATATATTCAATGCCAAGAATGACTCTAAACCAAGCAAAAGTAATCAATCAGTGCAATTAATGCAGGGGGGGGGGGGGGGGCTGAAATAAGATAAAGGTGCATAGCGTGCAAGGATAAATCCCAAAAGTGAAGAAACCTTACGTGATGCAGGAGCAGAGACAAGAGACCACCAGACCTGAGCAGAGTGCACCTTACGAGAATCCCCCGCTTCTGAAGAGGCTGATCAGCGGATTCCTGCAAGGTGCACTCGGCTCAGGTCTGGTGGTCTCTTGTCTCTGCTCCTGTATCACGTAAGCTTTCTTCACTTTTGGGATTTATCCTTGCACGCTATGCACTTTATCTTATTTCTGATTATGTAGTGATTTATATGGTGATATTGTGTACCAATTATATGTGTATTACTGCAGATATTTTGTAGAGCGATGTGAACCTGCAGTACCTATTTATTCATTTTGCAAATTGTTAGTATTTTGGACACCAGACCCATCACTTTGTGATTTTTTTTTTTTTTAATCTTGTGGTTGGATTTAATAAAGGTTTAGAGATTGTTGTACTTAACTACGTTGGGCAGTGTGGTGCTTTTACAGGGGGCCTCTTTTCTTTTGTGGTTGCTAGCTGTATTTCACCCTTAACACGCTCTGCCTTGTCATTGTCTAGTTTTTGTATGGTGCTGGTCCATCTGTTCTCCAAACCCACTGTCAAATAGGTCATGCTGCCATTTATCGGGAAGCTGCTTGGGCCAGGCATTGTAAGCATGAAGATGTGGATCCACTGTGATCCTATATGTGTAATAGGATAGAGAACATCGAGGTTTAGTTATGTTAGCAAGCATCCTGCCACATTTATTACCTAGTTTGAAAAATGTAGCCGCTTTTAAAGACTGATAGGTCCTATCATACTGCTCAATCCATCATTCTTTTTTTTTTATTCAATTGGCTAGTTTGGATATCAAGGCCATGGTAATTTCAGATCATGCTCCTGCTAAGGTTGCTTTTAACTTCTGTCCAAAGTCTCCAGGGAGCTGGAGGTTTCCAACCTTTTTATGTACAGATGAGCAATTTTAAGCTGACCTAACAAACTAGTTAGTCGAGAGATTATGTAGCGAAGAATATTCAGCACCAGAAACAACCCATACTCTGTTGGAAAACTGCAAAGGCAGTTTTGTGTGGTCACATAATGGCTTATGCTACCTCTTATAGGAAGAAAACCTTGGAAGCCTATATGTCTGTTTGAAGGATCTTGTCTGTCAGATATGCTTGTCTAGTTTTCAGGCAGTTTTAAATAAGGATTCTTGGATTGAATAATAAAAATAAAATGTGATTTATGGATTGAGTGGTATGATGGGACCGATCGGTCTTTTAGAGCAGCAACATTTTTCAAGCTAAGTAATAAATCTGTCAGGATGCTTGCTAACATGACTAAACCTCGATGGTCCCTATTTGAATCTGTTGAATAGCGTTTAAAGTGTACATCAACAGTACCTAAACTTCTTCCAGAACTATCATAATATACTGCAGCTTTTTTTTTTCAGAGTCCCAAACTCTTTACATTTTGGATATCTGCATCTGAAATGCTGCTGATGTTTTTGTCACTACTTGTGTGAGAATATGACTTACTTTACACTAGCGCTAAACACTGTCATTTCAAACGCTGGGCGAACAATGGCTTGGCTTAAGCACAGAACACACAGATTTCTGTGATGTCATTCAAATAATGTTTATGCCTGACATTTGATCTTGTGTGTTATGGTCATCTCTTGGTCCATATGGCAATTTACCCTTCAGGAAATTACCATGTACAGTGTCACAGACAAATGTGCTGTAACAGCAATATTAGTTTTGTTTTTTCCCATTTCCAGATGCTGTCTTCTTTGCTAATGTCTGGGGCTAGGTTCACACTTACATGCTGTAAGCCGAGAGTCTCTAATCTTTGAATGTCCACAATGCATGTGACTCAGCAAGAAGTTTACAGTGTGTGAGCTACCTCTGTCAGTATGTGTATTAATAATTCAAATCCTTTAAAAGATCTCACTCGTCTACACTAGTCAATGCCCAGTCATTATTTTTTATTAACCACTTAACGACCGCCTAACGCCCATAGGCGTCGGCGGGTCGTTAGTGGTATAGCATGGAAACGGCGAGCGGCCTTTCCATGCTAGTTCACGGAGACTGTCTCCGTGAACAGTGTGCGAGCCGCCGATCGCGGCTCGCACGCATAATGTAAACATCCAGGGAAGAAATCCCCGCTGTTTACATCACACGGCGCTGCTGTGCAGCAGCGCCGTGACGTAGATCGGCGATCCCCGGCCTCTGATTGGCCGGGGATTGCCAATATCTGATAGACAGAAGCCTATCCTATCAGGCGCAGGACGGATATACGTCCTGCGCCGCTCACAGGGTAAGGGAGGGAAAGCCGGGGAGGGCGGAAAGCGATGCGGAGTGGGGCTTTGAAGAGCCCCCCCGCCCCCCCCCCCCCCCGGAAAGTGCGGGTAGCCGGTGGCGATCAGACCCCCCCCCCCAGCAGGACATCCCCCTAGTGGGGAAAAAAGGGGGGGGGGGAAGTATGATCGCCCTGGCTATTTCCTGATCGGTGCTGCGGGCTGGAGAGTCCACCAGCACCGATCAGAGGAAAATCGCCTGGTCCTTAAGTGGTTAAACTACTACTTCCCTAGCTCTTGAGACATGTAAACTAAATATTCAAGATGTAAACAAGCCTCTAAATACCTTCATTTTGATGAAAGCAGTGATGTGAGCTGTCACTCCCTCCAATCAGGATATGATTTACAAGAAAATCTGAGGCAGTAGTCACAGTACCTACACTACAGAAAACTCAAAATATTGGCCTTTAGTTAACTGCTTTTACCCACAATCTCTATGATCTCTGTTGTGATTTACAACTCTTAAGATGGTGAATGCCTCAATGTAGAAAAACTGGCCATGGGCCTTCTCATTTTTAGTGCCAGTTGTGTACATTATATTGGTAATGACTTAAGCAAGGTCTTTTCTTAAAGGAAACGAGGTGACTAGATAAACAATTGTATCTATCCTCCTCTTAAAAATGACTACGGTTTATAAATCCCAGGATGTTTTTTTGATATTTAAATCTACTTTTAATTTTTTACTGTTTCATTATTGTCTCTGTTCAATGGCATATTCATTGAAGTATACCAGAGCTGCTCTCAGAAGCCATTTTCTGCTAGAAAAGGGTTTATAGCTGTCATTCCTTATCAGTGAGGGTTATGCTATAGTCTGATCCAGACAGAAATTGTCATTTGTACCTGATGTTTAACTCTTTTAGGTAGAGAGAAAAAAAAACCACTGCATACTCACGTGTACTGTATGTACATACTAAGCACACAAATGTTTATCTCCTGTTTCCTCGTGTATCTTAATTTGGACCCTGCAGGATTATTTAGTTTCAACATTAAGAACTTGCGTTTGTGCCATTTTTCTACCTTGGTCTGCCATACACACTAAACCTGTTCTCAATTTTTGTATTGAGTACTTTTACATTCTTTTAATGCAGATGGATTATAAGGTAACATTAACAAATTATCCCACTTATCTAGTGAGATGAGTGTAGAAATTGTGCAGTGTATTCAGTATATCTAGGACAAACTCTTGACTGTAGAATCAAATGAGGCTGAAGTGAATTTTAAAATAAACAGACACTCGCCTAAGGAGAGAGAAGGCTCTGGCTCCTATACAGCCTTCCAATTCTCCTGCCAGTCTAAGTGTTGCCCCGCAGGCTCTCCTGTTAGCAGTCCACAACCAATTGGTCATGGACTGCTCTCTTCTGAAGACTGCCGGAAGTCTCCTAAACCCAGAAGTACTCGGGCTTCTGAAGATGGGCCGCTCTGTACATGCCCTCTCTGGCATACTCGCGTGCACAGTACAGAGTCACCGATCTTCGGGAGCCCAAGGGCTTATGAAGACTGCTGAAGTCTCCACTTTGGGAGATTAGAACGGAGCAGCCTGCGGGGGATTGAGGAGAACGGGAAGGTTTTACAGGACCCAAAGCCTTCCCTCTCCCTAGGTGAGTATCTGTTTTTATTGTAATATTCACTTCAGACTTGCTTTAAGAAAACCTAAAAGATTCTATTACTGTTCTGACATAACATCCAGATGGCTTTTTAACTGCTTACTAGCTTGGTCAGGGCATAACAGTTTAGGCTGGGGCTCTGCATCAGTGGTGTTTCACATCGTTTTACAATTTTTTTTTCTTTCCTTGCTCCTTGCGTGTAAATTTAACAACCAGCATCAGCAAACCATGTACATTGAGCAGGCTATAGGCATGGGAGCATATTTTAGTCATTACAAGCACTGTTGTGTAGGACCTTCCTAAAAATATGTATGTATAATGCCAGACATCTCCCATAGTGCCCTGGGGCTTTAGGTAACTGATCAGCTAAAGTTTCCAATCTGCTTGCTCAGTGGTTTTCTAATTATGAGTTTACATATAGTTGGTGTCCAAAAACACTTAATTCCAGAAAAAAATGTTTTAAGTCCTTCCATCATGTGTAGTGAGAATTATGCTGTAGAGCAAGTTTTATTTTCTCTAGCGTTTTAATTCTGGCAGTAAACTTCATTTCTGAAGGGTTCTTCCTGCATTAAGCTGCCTATATACATACTAGAGATAAATATTGAAGTATTTTCTGACTGCTCTCAGGATTGCCCGGATGCCAGTAACCCTATGGACAGGAAATGTTTGCCAAAAGAAAGTAGGAATCGACATGTAGACACACCACTGGTATCTGCTTGTAACTGTGGAGAACACTAGCAACTGTAGAAGTTTTTCCAACTTTGCTTATGCACTTTCTTCAGCCACTAGTAATCTACAGACATGCCTGTTGGTAACTTCAAAGTTGAACTTTGTCCATTTTTTGTTTAGTATTTTAATAATGACACGTTGTAACTCTGTTTTTCCCCCCCATTGGTACAGATGATATCACATGCTCTGAGCCCTTATGAGCTCACAAGATAATAAAATGGGGAGCAGCTATAAAACCAGAAAAAGTGTTCTTATTTTCTCATTCTGCCAAAAGAAAAAAAAGTGACGAAAATTGACTCCATCTAGTATATGGGCAGGAAGTGTGGCATGTTCTTCGCATTGGGGTCATAGACCGTTTTGTTTCTAAAAGGTTTTCTCTGTTCTGCTTCAGTGTTGCTTGGGTTTACCAGAAATCAAGAAGTAGTGTGTGGTCAGTTTGATTTAGGCGATAAAGCAGGAAGTGATCATAGCGAATCTGAGCCTTAGAAATTGTCTAATCAAACTGATCATGTGCTTCTGGATGAGTTCTGCTACACGTGGCTAACCCATTTCAGCTTTTCTAAAGCTACAGTAAAATCATTTTGGTTGAAGTTAAACATTAAAGTTGCCTTATTATAGTGTACTGTGACCTTGCATACATTCTAGATTTCATCAGAAAAAACTTGCCATCCTGTTATTGTATATTGTTAAGTGTGGTATCCATGAATGGCTGTTGTCAAGCAAGGGTTGAGAAATTATTGAAATCCTTGTTGTCTTCCTGACCCCTGAAGTCTGGGCCTTGGGATGGTAACCAGTGATGCCTCGTGTGAAGAAGCAGGCTTGGTTATGCATACTACAACATAAGCACGTAAATACAATGTTGAAGCTTTGGGGACAACAGTATTACCCAAATCACTTGTTCTGTATTTTAGAGAAAAGCAGAGACAGAACCTTTTATTTTGGCACAGATGCTGTTGCATCTTGCAGAGAATGTTTGAAGCTTTTTCTGTTCTTATGCACTTTACTGGAGATTTAATTTCTGCTGAATCTCACAATGCAACTTTATGCACATTACACTACATTTAGAAAAAGACTGGATCATATAGAGTATGTGTACACAGTTTTGCATGAGTATTTGACCTGGTTTTCTTTCTATGCCCTTCTTTCAATGTTGTGTTTACATCTTGTGATCATGTAGTGGTGCCTTACGTTGTGAGAGACTGTACTCTGGTGTGCATTTACAATGGAGATGTAACTAGACATCCTGCAGATTTTGGTGTTTGTGTGGAAGGATGCTTGTTGAAACATGGTTTTCTAATCTGTATAACAAAATGGTAAATAAAAATAGATCTTTCTAACAAATTGATGTCCTGTATTTTTACATTTGGTGTTCCTCAATAAGATGTTCTCCCACCATAGGTAATACTTCCCCACTGCACAGTTGTGACCACTATTGCCCCTTCATAACATGGATTTATCCATTCCTCTGTAACATGTGGCCATTCCCTCCATAAAATGTGTAACCATCATAACAAATAGATTCTCTCCACTCATCCGCAGGGTAGCAGAGGTGTCTTACCTCCTTTAGCGCCATGTCCAATCCTTCCTGCTCTGCTGTCACTCACTCCCATCCTGGCCCCATTTGTTACATGACATGCAGAGAACTAGACTGACATACGGAGCGATTTTGGTGGGAGAGCGAGTGGCTGCAGTAAAGGAAAGATTGTTGCAGGAGTTATTAACCATTTCAGCCCATGGGTTGTTTTCACCTTATGGATGAGAGGCATTTTCACATTTCAGCGCTCCTCCCATTCATTCCCCAATAACGTGATCACTACTTATCCCAATGAAATAATCTATACCTTGATTTTGTCTGCCACCAATTAGGCTTTCTTTGGGTGGTACATTTTTCTAAGAATGTTATTCTAAATGCATTTTAATGGGAATAAAAAGTAAAAATATTTCTTAGTTTTGGGCCATTACAGTTGCATGCAGTGCTTACCCTACTGCCACCAATTGTACTGCAATGCACCCACAGCACTGTGAACATTGCATTGCAGTGTGGTAAGCCACGTTACAAAGCAGCCTTTACACCACATCACAATGCACCACTGTAAATGTGGCCTGACTGTAATAATTTTATAAAACTGTGTGGAATGATGGCTAAAATGACTAAGAGAATGACTGAAGACTAGCGCTTCCCTCCTTCCCCCACAAAAAAACTTACCGGATGGCTGCTTTACTTAGACTTGCTGCTGATAAATATGGACTGAAGCATGACTGCTTCACTCGAGCTGGTCGATAAGATGCAAGTAATTCTGAGCTGATGCAGGATTATGCAAAATTATTCAGCAGGAGAATGGACCAATCAAATTCCACATTGGCAGGATTCTAGTGGTCTATTTTCAAATTGCATACACAATTTGCATAATCCTTTTTTGCTTAATGACCATCCCTATCCTTCACCTCCTGGCAGGAAGAAGCTGTCAGTCAAAACTGTGATAACATCTGTAGACAGGAACTTTGTTGACAGTTCAAGATAATGTAGCGTTACATACAGCTATCAGATGACAGCTAGATTTGCAGTCATGAGGAAACTACAGAGAGGTCACCCCTGAGCACTTACACTCATCTTTGGTAATCCCTTTGCACATACCACCACTCCCCACCCAGAGTCGCAACTGATTTTCAGATAGGAAAATCAGTTTTTCTTATGTCGTCCTGGCCAAAGGAAGTCATTACTCATAGATTGCGCAAAAAGGTGGATCAGCAAGAAAATGAGCAGTGCTACTTAAAAACAGACTAGTGCCTACCTGCAAAAGAGTGCAAGCCCCACTTGTGGGGTCGAATACACACCGAGCATACACATGACCTGTCTACCACTAGAGGAGGATGTTGGATTGCTTTTACTGTAGTACTGTCATGAGAATGTGACTGTTTCCATGCAGGGACGGATCAAGACCAAGTTGCGCCTGGGGCAAGGTCAGGTTTTGGCGCCTAAACTGCCATTCATTTTGCCGCCTTTTTAAGAATTCAACAAACTGCGCCTGGGGCAAGATACCCGCTCCCCCCCCCTCCCCAGATCCGTCCCTGTTTCCATGATCAGTTACCAAAGCTAATGAGTCGCATGGTTATTACTGTAAAAATTCTAGGGGTGGAAGAGTTTAAATACTAGGAAAAAAAATCTCACACAATTTTGGTAAACACACTGAAGTAACTTTCATTATTCAGCATTCCTTATATTACAAACAATGTACATATAAAATATTTATGAAAAAGGTAATTTTAAATTAATTTACACATACAATATACAAACATACAGCTAAATTTCAGCAGATTCTGCAGGGAAGCAAAATATTGACGATCTGTTGCTTTCATAGGCTTCGGTGTAACAGGAAATGGCAGTTTCTATCTGCGAGATCCACTGTTTCTGTTACATACACAAAACAAGTAATATTAGTTCAAATTCTCCTGAAATGTATTTCCAATTGCACACCTTCAGTAGGTAATGTTTGTATAAACATTTAAATACAAACTACAGAAAAAAATCAAAGCAATTGTAAATTCAAAACACTTTAAAGCAAACCTGTGACATATAAAAAGAAGTCACATACATATCTTGGTACAAGGAAGAAGTTTTCCCATCTCCCTCCACCTCACAGTTGCAGCGCTCGGGCCCCCTTTCCCCAAAAGTGCATGAATGAGCCTGGCGGCACTTTGCAGGCTGGCTCATGCATGCACAGTAAGCACAAGGGCGCCACTCAGGCTTGGCTGAAAGAGCCACCTGTGCAGTGTGCACGAGCTAGAATGGGGAGGTACCTGTGCAGTGTGCACGAGCTGGAACGGGGAGCTATTTGTGCAGTGCGCACAAGCTAAACCGGTGAGGTGAAGGGAGACGGGTAAGAGTCTCTGGATTAGCCTCTGCTTAAGTTTCCAAATTGGGCACTTTTCTCCTCTTGAGGTACACTTTACGTTTTATATAAATGGATAGGGCCTGAACATTTGAGATTTTATTGCTGCACAACAATTTCAACAGGTACAAAAACAGTAAAACTGTGGAGAAGAGTAAAATCAATTTCCTGTCCTAATCTCAAAGGTTCTTAATAAAGCCACGGAGGTCCCAGGCACAGGAAGCTCAGATTGAGGGAAAAATCTCACAATGGGCACGCAGACTGTAGTAAAAAGCCAAAACAGGTGCCAAGCCCTTTTCACTCAAGGATGAGAGAGAATGATCTTGTGAAAAGCAAGAGCGTCCTGCAGAGTGCAGGAGATGAGTGGGAAATGCAGGGTTAACTCACCTGGCTTCCACGTACATCCCGCTGCGTTCCATCGGCGTACACTTCTACATTCAGAGTTGGAACTTCTGAAGTATACGCTGATTTAATGCACCAGGATGCAGTGGAAGCACTCATTTCACAAGAGCATTCTTCATCATCTCTACACACTAAAATGTGCCTGAAATGTCTTCCTTCGGTGATTACTTCTAGAGTCTATCTACTAAAGAATATACCACAAAAATAATAATAAAACGTTTTAAAGGATACCAGAGCCAAAAACATAAGGAGAAACAGGAGGGGAGCAGGCATGTCTGGGGAGCTGCCCTGATGTCCACAGCTCCCCCTCTCCTTTCTTACCTAACCTCTCTCCCCCCCCCCCCCCACCATCTTCCGGGTCACAGGCTTCATTGTGCCTGCACTGGCCCAGCTGTGTGCGTCCTGCAGACTTGGCCTGGCCCATCACATACAGAGCGCTCCTGGCCACGGTCGCACACAGCCGGGCCAATGCAGGCACACTGAAGCCCGATTCCAACCCAACTCTGGCAATCAGGAAGAGGCTGCCGGAGGGGGGGGGCAAGGTAAGAAAGGAGGCTGGGCAGGAGAACGGGGAGAGCGATGGCCATCAGGACAGCTCCCCAGACATGCCTGCTTCCCTCCCACCCCACCACCACCTTATGTTTTCAGCTCTGGTATTCTCAGAATGTGATTTCCTATATTTATATGAAAGCTGGAAACATACACAGATATAAAAATCAGTGTGTTGTTTGAAGTATCCATACACGTTTCCAAGAAGACTTTGTCGAAAGATGTTAAAACTGACACAAGTAAATGTCATCCACCTGCATTTATGCAACATTGAAATTCTGTAGTGAATCCATCATGTCACTAACTGACCTTCAAAGGGGAGAGACACCAATTAACCTACAAGTATGCTTTGGGATGTGGAGGCCTGGCGGAAACCCATGCATACACGGGAGAAGACAGGATCTCCATATAGACTCTGCTCTGGCCAAGATTTGGCCCTGAAACATCAATGTGCTAGGTGAGAGCACTAGTCACCATGCCAACCCCATTCTTGAATCTGAACGAAAAATATTTTGTAAATGATATTGTATTAAAAAGAAATCTAATGAAATGAAAAGAGGGGAGCTCTCTTGCTCGGCAATATACCATATACTGTACACAGTAGCACACAAACATTTTCAACCTCTTCCTCAAGTGTACGAGAGTGAAGAGCTGGAAAACATTTGTGTGCTATTGTGTACAGTATATGGTAAATTGCCAAGCAAGAATGAATGCTTCCCCAGTTTAATTTGATCACAAACTTGGGAGTGATAAGCATCAACAGCCAGGTGATATGATCCCTGGCAGGAGGTTGAAGGCAGTAGTCTATTGCAACAGTGCAATAAAAAGGCTTGTGTCACGATGGTTGGCCTTCTGAATCATTGGCTCATTACAGCATTATTACATTTCATTTTGCTTTAGTTTATAATCAGGAAAGCATAACCAACCTTTTCAGACTCAGTATTTGCTTGCATGATGAAGGCCGCAACACACTGCTGATATCGATTCTCATGCTGGATTAGGAAAGCATTCCTCATCCCATACACTAAGCATGGAAACAGAAGAAAGACATTAACATAAACCAGCTAACAGCTATCTGCAATCAATATGCTGCAGCATAGCCTAATGATGGAAACAACACAAACACAGTAATTACTTTGTATCAAGAATCACTTTGGTATACTGGCCACTTGTGGATTGACTTACCTGTAACATGAAAGGGATCAATACTTTTTATGCTCAACCTGTCTAGTGGGATAGGCTGGTCTAGGACTTTGCAGTAGCCACCTTCTTTCACTACACACTGCAGCTCTGGGTGAAGAGATGGGTACGCTGTGCTGACTTCTATACTTGAAGGTTTCTGAAATAAATATGGGGATTCAGGGGGAAAAAAAAGTCAAATGAAATGTGTGATTAAGTAAAAGTCTTGTTTTGTAATAAGTGTTTTCAAAAGCAGTATAAATATTTCTCTATTGGTCTCAGAGCAACACATAGGTACATTTTTTATTTGTAAGTATAAAGGCAGCCAGCATACAATTTTTTTGTTCACTTTGTCTAATTGAGCAAAAACTGTAGTGTGTTTTTTTGTGTTTGCGATTGACACAACTATAGAAATACAGAACTGTAATGTTGGCTTTTGGTGATGTCGATTGTAATGTCGATCTCATTGCTGATTGAAAACGTAGTTGAATAGTGTATGGCGATGGTAAGTGTCAGGGAGGGACCACACTTGTGTCAGCGGGAATTGCAGATGAACCCCACAAGTGTTTTGCTGCACAGTATGTGCGATTTAACACACTTATTTTTTGCAGTAGCCGGTGATTGCATGAAGATATGCAGAGTGCAAAAAAAGTAGTGGAGGTTCTATATTTTATTATTTAGCACTATGTGGGATTGCAGATGGCTTGCGGCAGCACCGTTGCCATTGCATGCGTTGATGCGGCAAAACTCTGCACTTTTTTCACAAGTGTGATGCCTGCCTCAGCAATTTCCATTCAGGTCCGTATTGGAGAGTTTTATCCATGTCGAAGCAGGTTATTTGTGCTCCTGCAGCTACATAGACCGCAATGTTAAATTGCAGCTATAGCGGCACCCACTGTGTAGTTTAAATGTATGCCATCCATTCACCTTGTTCCTATGGCATTTCGCCGAGTGACAGAAAACCGCACAAATCTACAACTCTTGCTTTAACCAAAACAGTATTTGAGGATAAATCACCCAGTGGAGATACCTGTGCTGTGAGAATTGTCTCACTGTCTCCAGTTTGAGAAAATGGCAAGAGAGGATTATAGAGGATGTCATTTCAGACCGTTTAAAATTCTACTTGGCTACCCGTGGTGCCTTTAGTATCTTCCAAATCTCTGACCCAGACTGAGTATGCATCCCCCTGGAGCTTGCTGTTCCAGTGCTGGGACCCCCTGAACTTCTGACAAGGGCTTGTTAAGGATTACGTGACCTCGCTTTCATCCATGTACGAGTACAGGCAGATGGATGCCCATGCAGTAGCTTGGAGCCGCCATGTTCGGCTTTTACGAGCGGCTCCATGCTACTGCACAGGTGTGGGCCGTCCATGTACAGTGCAGCAGCACTCACACACAGATGGGAGAATGGCCCGGAGAGTAATGTATTTCTTTGGACTATAAGATTCACTTTTTCTCCCCCAAAAGTGAAGAAGAAAAGTCACTGCGTCTTATAGTCCAAATGCAGGGAGTTTCTGACTTGTGAACAGCTGCCAATACGAACGTCCAACCCGCTGCAGTGTCGGGGACTCCCTGTACTGTGCCCATGCAGAGGAGAACCCAGGGGGACAGACAGAGGACACAAAGGGGCATAGAGGAGGACACAAGAAGGACAGAGGCAGACACATGGGGACATGAGGTACAAAGGGAGCATAATCCACAAGATGCCCCTTCACCATGGATGCACCAGGTTGAGCATATTTTTTTCCCCCTAGTTTTTGTCCACTAAACCTAGGTGCATCTTATAGTCTGAAAAATATGGTATATTCGTGCTTCGACACAAAGATAAACGGTAATGGAGAGCTTTCACACATTTTTGATATCTGCAACAGGCAAGGTTTTCACTTTCTCCTTTTGCTTTCAATTCAATAATGGAGCTTTTTAAAACTATAAAAAAAGAATGTTCATGGATTAACTGTGGGACAAGATGCAGAACACACTCTAATGGCATATGCTGATAGCCTTCTGTTTTGATCTTTTAACTGTGGATTTCTGTATTGGAAGTGCTGAATGGGTTTTTATTATTGTTGAAATATAAAATTAATCATAGTGAGACAGGTTTTATGAACTGACTTTAAAAAAAAAAAAAAAAATCAGTTTGTTAGTACAATGCCCTATTTTTCTTCTAAATTGGATATAGATTCAGTATTACCGTATTTTTCTGAATATAAGACACTCCTGACCATAAAACACACCTAGGTTTAGAGAACAAAAACCAGGGGGAAAAAATGTATACTAAACCTGGTGCATCCATAGTAAAGGGGCATCTTGTGGATTATGCCTCCTTGTACCTCTTGTGTCCTCTTCTGTCCCCTTGTGTCCTCCTACATCCCCCATGTGTCTGACTCTGTCCTCCTTGTATCCCCTATGCCCCTTTATATCCCTCTGTGTCCTCCACTGCATTGTCACAGTACAGGGAGTCCCCGACATTGCAGCGGGTTGGAGGTTCGTATTAGCAGGCAGTCAGTGCACAAGTCAGGCACTCCCTGCATTTGGACTATAAGACCCAGTGACTTTTCCCCACTTTTGGGGGAGAAAAAGTGAGTCTTATAGTCCAAAAAATACAGTATATATAGGAGCCAAATTATCTTGTGATATGTATGTTGAACTGTATAAATGATGCAGCCCCTGGGAAAGAGCTGAAGTGAGATTTAAAGAAATGGAACACATTAGCTTGCTTTGGCTGTATTAATGTGATGAAAATAAATCTTCCATGGTTATCATTTTCAAACCTTAGCTAGTAAAATAAATGATACATTAGGAATACAACATGTAAAATCACATTGTAGCCAGGCAACATCTCTGACACAGGAATGCTTTCTTAACCTGACCCTGGTCAATGTGACATCATTCCAAGCACACCGGCCTATGTGAAAAGCCGTGTAGGATGCCTGTGGGTGTGATGTTAATCTGTTCAATATCTCATGTAGTTCAGAAAATATATAATGCTATGCTAACAATAGTTTGGAATTTATCCTGGAATACAAGAGACACTGATTAACATAATGCCCACAGGCATCTTAAACAGCTTTTGACATAAGCCAGTGTGCTTGGCATAAACTTACAGGAAATATACAAAGTTTTATAAGAGTTTAGTTGTGCAGCTATGCTCATGTATTTGTATATTTTATTTGAAGCTGTTTGTGAATTTAAATACAAGAATTTATATCTAAATAATAGCATAAATTACAATAAAAATGTACAAATGTTCGTTACCCTTTTGTTGCGTTTAATTTTTGTTATCAGCAGAAAGTCATCGAAGAGAAGCAGGTATACATCAAGAAGACGTGTGCTCTCTAGAAAGAATGTAAATAGATTTGGTGACATATAGATTTTCATTGTATACCAGTTCTAGTTCAGGGCTGAAGTTTTCAAGCCAGTTACCAAATATGCCATATTCACTCTGATGCCAACTGCAGAACAACATCCAAGGACTTCTCTCCTTTGTGACACTCATGAGAACAACAGGAAATAAGATAAACTGCCCCCATTGCAGACGCATAAAACAATAACACCTTCCCTTCCTCGCTCCATCCAACTCCCTTGAGGGCCCTTTTCCACTAGCGCGTTTGCGCTAGCTGAATCGCAAAACCGCAAACCGCTCGCGATTTTACAATCGCTACGGTTTGCTTTTTAACATAGGAATCGCGGTAGGTCATTTCCACTACCGCGATTCGTTTTTTACTTGATCGCGATCGCGCCGCGGAGCGACTTTTGCCGCGATTTTGCTATGCAGTGCATAGCATAGCAAAATCGCGGCCGCAAACGTCGGGAAAACGGCGGAATTGCGATTCAGCAATCGCTAGCGTTCAGCGCGAACGCTAGCGACTGCTAGTGGAAAAGGGCCCTCAGAATATGCTTATTCTGCAGTTATTAAAGAGAACCCGAGGTGTGTTTAAAGAATGTTATCTGCATACAGAGGCTGGATCTGCCTATACAGCCCAGCCTCTGTTGCTATCCCAAACCCCACTAAGGTCCCCCTGCACTCTGCAATCACAGCCGTGCTGTGAGGCTGTGTTTGCATCTGTAGTGTCAGTCTTAGCTGCTCCCCCGCCTCCTGCATAGCTCCAGTCCCTGCCCCGTCCCTTCCCTCCAATCAGCAGGAAGGGAAGGGATGCAGGCAGGGACTGGAGTTCTGCAGGAGGCGGGGAGAGCAGCAGACTGACACTATAGAGAAAAACACAGCCAGCTCTGACAAGCTGTTTGTCAGCAGCGTGGCTGTGATTTATGAGGGATTGCAGAGTGCAGGGGAACCTTAGGGGGGTTTGGGATAGCAACAGAGGCTGGGCTGTATAGGCAGATCCAGCCTCTGTATGCAGATAATATTCTTCAAACCCACCTCGGGTTCTCTTTAAAATTTAAAAGTATGATTGAAGTCCCATGTTGACCTCCCTGGCGGTATGATTTTTTTCCTGGATTTTAGTGTCTGTAAGCGGTGCAGTTTTTTCACACGCTTATAGACCCTAAAAATCATACCGCTAGATCAGGGGTGTCAAACTCGAATATAAAAAGGGCCGAAATTGTACACTGGGACCTAGTCGCGGGCCAAACTTAATGTCTAATGGCCACCTGCCTCCCTTTATAAAGTTCCCAGGTGTTCAATGACCCCCCTCCAACCCCTATACAGTTCCCTGGCGTCTAGTGGTCCTCCCTCCCCCATACAGTTCCCTGGTGTCTAATAATTTCCCCCAATCGCCCCATATGGCTTTCCTTATGTTATAGGGCTTCACCTCCAATATAGCTTCACTGGTGTTATAGAGTGGGCCAAACATATTGCAAAGTAGAGAACCCACTTGAGGGCCAAATTTAACCACTTCACCACTGAGGGGTTTTACCCCCTGACCACCAGAGCAATTTTCACCTTTCAGCGCTCCTTCCATTCATTCGTCTATAACTTTATTATTACTTATCCCAATGAAATGAACTATATCTTGTTTTTTTTGCCACCAATTAGGCTTTCTTTAGGTGGGACATTATGCCAAGAATTATTTTATTCTAAATGTGTTTTAATGGGGAAATAGGAAAAAATGTGGGAAAAAAATATTATTTTTCAGTTTTCGGCCATTATAGTTTTTAAATAAAGCATGCTACTGTAATTAAAACCCATGAAATGTATTAACCCATATGTCCCGGTTATAAAACCATTTAAATTATGTCCCTATCACAATGTTTGGCGACAATATTTTATTTGGAAATAAAGGTGCATTTTTTTCAGTTTTGCATCCATCCCTAATTACAAGCCCGCAGTTTATAAAGTAACAGTGTTATACCCTCTTGACATAAATATTTAAAAAGTTCAGTCCCTAAGGTAACTATTTATGTTTTTTTTTTTATTGTATTTTTTTTTTTTTAATTACAAAAAAAAAAAAAAATTGGGGCGTGTGGGAGGTAATGAGTTAATTTATTGTGTAAATGTAATGTTTGTATATGTAAAATGCTTTTAGGGTGTAGTTTACTATTTGGCCACAAGATGGCCACAGAGTGTTTGTTTACATGCGACCTGTAAGCGTCCGGAAGGACGCTTACAGGAAGCAGTAGGAGGCTGGGAGACGCACAATGATCTCGCTGTTTCTGAAAGAAGCAGCAGATCATTGCGGGGGCTAGATCAACAAACGGGAATGGATTTTCCCGTTCATTGATCTCCGGGCGAGCGGGCGGCGACGTGCACGAGCGGCGGGTGCGCGCGCACGAGCGGCGGGAGCGCGGACAGCGGCGGTAGCGCGGAAGGTACGGATTTCTCCGTCCCTGGTTTTTTAGGAGGGAAAAAAGGGGTGGAGAAATTCGTACCGCTGGGGGTAAAGTGGTTAATGGCTCTGAGGGCCAGATTTGGCCCGCGGGCTGGAGTTTGACATGTACGCGCTAGATAGTTCTGCAGCAGCCCTGCACACTACACACCTTCCATGGATTCAGCTCGGGGTTACTGCTCTGAGCTGCGGATTTCCAGCTGGAGCCTGACTTGGGGTTACACCTAAGGAGCAGCAGTAGAGTGTTCTTCCGTGTTAGCCATCAGTCACAGCAGAAAACTTTCAATTAGAATACAGTAAATAATCTAGGATATAGTAAACATTCAGGTATAGTAAAACTAAAGTGTCCATGTCCTGGCCAAGCCCTATAATAAGTAAATGGGAGTAATGCCTGGTACAGTAAACCATGATATAATAGAACTTCTGTTATAGTAAACTTTTTTGGCCCCTTTGGTATTCTGTATCCGGCTGTAGTGGAAAGTGGGCAGGCACATGCATTATTCGTCAGCTGCAGACCCATGAGCCGTGGGCGGGCTGGCAGCCACTTGTAGCCTGCTTGCTTTTTGCACACTACTCTGGGTCTGTGTGTACTACCTCAAAAGCACCAGCCGATGAGACCTAAGCTTCATGTATAAGCTGCTGCCTGACTACTGAGGAAATTGCCATCTGTGACTTGCTTGTACATGACTGCAACACTACAGTATCATCCAGGCTGCACAGAAATGAGGACAGAGGAGCTCACCATCAGTCCTTTAACTGCATTAACTGGTGAGACCTATGCTTCCTGCGCAAGCTGTAGCATGATTATTGCATAAAAAGTCATGCATATTGAACACTGTGCATTTTAATATATCTTAGACACTGTCTGTGCTTGCTTGCTGAAGCATTAAAAAGAAAAAAAAATGACTCCCAATTATTGACTGAATTAAGATCTAGTACTAGAGTTTACTTTATGTGCTTGAGTATGACAATTTCTGAAATAGTAAACTTCTGATATACAGTAGTAATTTACTTCGCCAGGTCCCATGGAGTTTACTATAAAGGGATTCTACTTCAATACCATTTATTGGCTAACGTTTAAAGATTCCAAGAGCAAGCTTTCAGTATATAGTTTTCATTCTGTTTATTACCCTTTGAATCTTTAAAGCAGCCAATAAATGGCATCCCAATAAAACTTTCTGCAATCCAACGCTAACAAATGTCTCATTTGCATTAAGCTGATTTATATTTACTGCAAACTAAACAATATCAAGAAGGGGTCATGCAGCTAAGTGAATAAATATTGCAATGTAGCTGAACCCCAATGATATACAACACAGCTTACATGCTGAATTGCACGATTACCGGTAAGTGTGCGTAGATCTCTAGGTGGTATAACTATTTCACGTCATTTTGCAGTTTATTAAAAAATGACGTTTTCCCATGTTATTCTACAGTGGGCTATGGATTTGTTGAAAGCGACCTTGAACACTACTGAAAATGTACAGAAAGACTTAACCAACCGTAAGATTTGTAATTAGACCTTTGATTTCATGAAAACAAAGAATCTTACAAAAACAAACAAATGACCTCTTGATCTATCAAACACTGATCAGAAAAGGCTGTTCTTTCACAATCAATAGTCCCAAAGCTTTGCTATGCATCTAACAGCAGTCAGATCTATATTTCTGATATCGAGCGATGCATGGCAGCATTCAGATACACTGGTCTGAAGGCTATCTGGCACTATACAATAGTGTATGGTGGCCTCCAAGTGAACCAGCAGTAAAATGTTTAACAAATAGTTAGATACCTACCTTGGGAAAGGGAAGCCTCTTGATACCCTTGAATTTTCCCCCCATTGTCCTTGAACCCACAAATCCAGTGCTGCGACCCTAGGTTGGATTTGCTCTTACAGCCGCATTACTCTCCATGTAAGAGCATTGCCACACCATGCCTTAGCACGGAGCCGCTCATGCACGGCTTTTCCCCTCTATACACAATCGGCTTCATGCTATTGTACAGACCCAGACAGGACTTGCGCAGGAGCAGTGCCACCAAGTTTGTACATGGAGGAGAGCATGGCCACAATGAAGAGGGTCCTGGGGAGCAGAGGTGGGTCGAGGAAGACACAGAACATTTCTGAATCGTGGCTTTCATTTGTTGGTACTGTGAGTGTCTGTGGAAGAATAGGTGTCAGAGTATGTGTGTATGTACATTTATATGTATGCATGTTTGTAAGTGTAGGTAGATGTCAGTATGCATAAGTCATGAATGGATGTATACACATACATGCGTACCTCCTCCATAGAAACAGATCACACGCCCATTATTTGTTTCCTACTTTAGCAATAAAAATTCTATTGAATCTGGCTTCTGGTGCGTTCATTTCATGCCCCCCAGTTAGCACTTCAGTCTTAACTATGTCACTAGGCTGTTACTGGACTGTGTGTGGCCGGCCAAGCATGGGAACAGATGACAGAAGTGAGGTTACACACCTGTGAGGGTAAGTCTTCCTTCATGAAGAAGCTGTCTGTTAAGGGAAGATAGCATTGTCTCCACATTGGTGTCTTTGAAGTTGTGTTTAAGACCCTAAACAATAATAATAATAATAATAAAAAAATATATCAACATTGATGATCTTATAAAAAATAAAACCTAGATGTATCATACCAATGTTATGTGAAATCGTTAATGTTACTCATCCCTTCCACTCATCATACTCATGCTGTTTATTGTATTCCGTAACAAATAGTGTTACCAAAAAAAAAAAAAAAGCCTCGGGTAAATCTATAGGCACCTGTTTAAGTGGGTATTAAATATTGATGTACTGGGTTTGTTTTCATAAGAGAACTGCAATCACACTTGCCTATACAGAATGTTTTTGTCTGCAGTTTCTCTATGGTACAAAGCAAAATTTCCTATTTTTCATAGTGACAATGGTTACTTCAAGCTTCTGTTTGATCATCACACTGAATTATAATAGTTAGTGAACTGTATGTTGTCCTACTGCCGCCCAACCTTACAAATTCACATTTTCCAACAAAGGAGCACAGAGTGGGAACACCCCAGGCTATGGTTTATTTTGGCTCTAGAAAGGGGAAGAAATAGAATCTCTTCAATTTTGGCTGGTTCTCCACTGCGGGATTATTTTCATGTCTGGTGATGAGCTAGAATAAGTCCATGCTATGCTGGATTGGTGGGGTGGATAGTCACAGAGGATCCGATGTATGATCCATTGCGTCCGTCTACTTCCATTTTAATATCTGTTGGTGGCCATCATATAGCAAGGGAGACCATAGCGGACATGTCAGTTTTCTCTACTGTGTCTTTGTGTTCCACTCCCGCAATGGAGACTGTGAAACTGACCCTATAGATGACATAAGATCCGTCAACATGTCTGTTTATTCTTTGGTCAATATTTCTGAAAACTGTCTGTTTTGGTGTTTGAACCCAGCCTTGGTCCTGCAAAGAATTCCATTGTGTTGGAGAAGGTTACATTGCTGAGAATCGAGAATGCATGCCCAGCATTTCTCTATTCAAATCTAAAAATGTCTTCCACTTCTAAACCTCTGGATTTTTAAAGACACCCCCACTTTTAGATAACAGTTATAAGTGCATGGAATACCTCTGGGATGAAGAATCTTTTATCCCTCTCCCATAAGCAGGGCCACACAATCACCTCCTGGAGTTGTTTGAACTTCTGTGACTTGTCCAACAACTTCACTTTTCCTTCAAGATCCCCTACAATTATAGAATAAAACATTATTACAATAGCTTTCTATTGTCGTGACGAACATGCTCTGTTATAAACCATAGTGCTGCATGTGTGTAAAACAGATTAAATGTTGCGGTAATATATAAGTACAGAATTTTGACTACTGTACACCAGGACACACACCACAAGTTATTGGCTCTAGGGTAGAATACCTGGTGCAGCATTTCTCTGTAGCCGAATCATAGCATACTGAACACTGAGGAGGACAAAAGGTGAGTACCATTTAAGGGTTAGGCACCAATATTGGGAGAGTAGAAGGAGGTTAGTTTTTAATTTGTTATGGTTAGTAGGTTAGGCATCAGGAAGGAGATTATGTCAGGTAGCAAGGTTCAGTTTAGCCGTCAGGAAGGGGATCACGTTAGACAGGGAGGTAAGAGTTGAGTATGAAAAAGCATATTACAGTAGGCAGGAAGGTATATGCTACATAATGCCATTTGTATGTAGCAGAATGCAAAGAGGCTGAATATAGCTTACATAGATTGTTTAGATCTTTATACAACAAAGATGTAGTAAGATTGGACAATCAAGACTGGATGCTGTATGGTCAGTTGGAATCAATATATGCAGAGTGTGGCACACATTATAGGACTGGTAGAAATGCACTTAGTATTCTATACTGTAGTGCTTGTTAATGTTTTACAATGCAACACAATGTTTGGCAAAGGTGATAAAAGCTTTTAGAAATAAAATGCAATTGAGGGTAGTGAAGACAAATTTCATGCCTGAAGCTGCCTCTTATTGCTGCAGTGTTGTTCTGAATTACACAAGCAGAACAAGGTTGCTGGGCAAACCCAAACACTGTTTTGTTTCTGATCAGATGGCCGGAGTCTTGAGACAGCATCATCAATAAATGGAGGCCTGAATTATGGCCCTGATGGTTCTGCCTTGCAACCAGCACAATGGAGCATAGAAATATTTGTCTGACAGACTCACATAAGCAGAACTAAAAGTTCTACATGGATTACAAACTGCTCATTCAGCCCACTCTTTCCTGCACTTGCTTTCTACATTTCATCTTCTAAATTTCACTCGTCGATGCCCACTCTCCTCTCCTTTTAATTTGCCCTAATCTACAACCTAGTCGCCCAAATTTCTGGGCCATATTTCTGCCAGGCTGCTTCTTTTCCTGTCCACTGACATCCTGTTAGTCATCATCATGGATTTCAACATCCCCATCAACACCAACAACTGCTGCTTTGAAGTTTATGATTCCTTTTTTGATCTCATACAGTGGAGCCATGGTGAGGCTCACACACTGATGGGCACACACTTGGATTGTTCCACAAACTTCTCTTTTCCCCTCAATGACTACGACTTCATAAAATGTATTCTTCTTGCCCAACCTTAACTTCAATCTAGATTAAGGGCCCTTTTCCACTGGGAAGCGAGATTGCAATTGCGCTGTGTTGTGATCACGCAACCCACTACTTCCATTCCCTGTGATTGCGCCATTTAGCCGCCAGGAATAGAGCGATTGTGGCAAGAATTGCACAGCCCAACCATTGCAATTTGGGAAAAAACGAAGCCCACTAGTGGGAAATGAGCACCGCGATTTACATGTTATCCTGATGCTCATATAGTGAGTAAGAATCAGTGCACAGGACCGTGACCTAAAGCGTATGGAGTGTGGAGCCCAATGTAGAGTCCACTCAGTATACAATAGAAGAGAAAAGCAGGCCCGCACATCCAGTGCAAATTCAATTTATGATGAAATAAATTGAATTTGCATTGGATGTGCGGGCCTGCTTTTCTCTTCTATTGGATATTATTATCCTGATGCTCATTTCGATCGACAAATCGGCTGCAGTACACTTTCAGAAGCGGATTTAGTGGAAAAGGGCCCTTACACAAACATGCGCAGAAATGTACACAAATGTGATCACTGGGCTCTCTCAGCCTCCCTCCCCCATGTGTAATGTACTCCTTCCAGGCCCGTGGTGAGTGTGGAAGTGGTACATAGCTCACCTGTCAGCTGTTGCACCTCCTCCAGTGTCCTGTGTCGTCTCTTCATCGCCACCAGGCAGCTGTACCATGTGACCTGATGGCATGTACGAGGTCACGTGAGACACTGGAGGAGGTGCACTGGCAGGTAGGCTCACTGCATCCACACTCACCAAGGAACAGGAGGGGGGGGGGGGGCGGTTGGGGTCAGTGAGGCTCCATAGTTTTGTACTGTAGCGAGTGGTACAAAGCTCGCAGCACAGTGGGAGGAGGAATATTAGATCAGATCTCGGTGGACATTTGATCTAATATTGAATGGAAAATTGAGGCCAGGTGATTAGTGATATCAGGTAAATATTGATTGTTTACCATGTGTGTGTACCTAGCTTTATTCCTTTGGATTATAAGCTTGAACAGGCAGGGCTCTCTCTCTCACCGGTGGTTTTCCAATATTGCTGTGTAATGTGTGTTTTATATATTTCACATCTATGTACTTAGTAAACTATGAACTGACAAGAGCCCTGAAACTCCCCTATATCTTCAGATAAGGACAGCTGCACCCCTGTTAATTTACAGACAGGTACTTATGCTGAATTGGTGGAATGAACGGTGATTCCCTTGACTTTTATACTCAGAGCTGGAAGTATATTTTTATCATTAATAAAGTTGCTAGGAAATATACTGATTTGTTAATATTTAAAATGTGTCAGGACATACTGATGGCACTTTCCACTTTTTCCTTCATGGTAAAGATGGATACTTTCTCTGCTGAATCACTGCTTCTTTTCCACATATTCTTGAGGAGCAGTGGGTATCGGGTGAGCCGGTGTAATGGAGCCACCAGTAAATCAGTCAGGTGAAGTCTTCTACAGTGTTCTTGTTGCTCACACCACTAGGAAAATAAAAAGGACATGGTGTATAATTTTTTAGACAATATGGTAAAAGTTCTTGTTTGCTTAACCACAGGGCCATGCTACTAGAAATCTACCCAGTGTTTGTGGGCATTAGTTTCTGACACACAGTAGATTTTAATACAAGTGGTCTCCACTGCTATGCAAATCTACATCTTATCAATAACTAACATCCACAAACACAACATACACTCAGGTCCATAAATACTGGAACATCAACACAATTCTAACATTTTTGGCTCTATACACAACTACAATGAATTTAAAATGAAATTAACATGATGTACTTTAACTGCAGACTGTCAGCTTTAATTTGAGGGTATTTACATCCAAATTAGATGAACGGTGTAGGAATTACAATAGTTTGCATATGTACCTCCCACTTGTTAAAGAGGAGCTGTTAGGTATAGGGTCTCAGAGAAAAAAAAAACACGTATATCAGTAGATAAATACTGGCTGTACTTACATAACATATGCATTACACTGTCCATGTTTTGATTTTAGTGATTTTTATATAGTATATACAGAGATTTATGTTCCTGACAGTTCCTGACAGGTTTCATCTTTGACTGTCTGTGTCTGAAGCCAGTCGTGATGTAATATCCTCCCTTACCCTGCTTCCACTCATCCCCCTGATTTAGTATGCATTAGCCCTCCCAACTCCCAGCCCTCAGACACTCCCACCAAGCTGAAGTCACCCGCCCCTTCAGTACAGGCTGTCAGATGCTGTAGATATACAGATTATATTGATTTGTTAGAAGACCCCCAGATGTCCGCAGCTGCCCCTTTACACTCTGCCTGGCTTGGAAGCAGCAGGGTCACTCAACCGCAGACCAGATGCTGTCCCCTGTCAGCTCTTCCCCCCACCCCCGCCAAGAGCCTGTGCGATTATCTTCTCCCCCATAAACAGGTGTGGGTGTCTTCCCCCCCCAGGCCCCCACCCCCGGGCAGAAACAGGTGCGGATGTCTTCTTACCTGTAAAAGCAAACACTGAGAGAGAGAGAGAGAAAGAGAGAGAGGCCGAAGAGTGCATCTCCAGCTTCCAGCACCACCACCGCAGTTTCCTCTGTCAGCCGTGCATCTCTCTCTCTCCTGCTGGTGATTCCTATCATGTGACTCGTCGGTAACTTTCCAGCGAGTCACATGTGAGGGACGCCAGCAGGAGAGAGAGAGATGCACGGCGGCGACTGACAGAGGAAACTGCGGTGGCGGCGCTGGAAGCTGGAGATGCACTCTCTGGCCTCTCTCTCTCTCCCAGTGTTTACTTTTTCAGGTGAGAAGACATCTGCACCTGTTTCTGCCCGGGGGTGGGGGCCTGGGGGGGGGAAGACACCCACACCTGTTTATGGGGGGAGAAGATAATCGCACAGGCTCTTGCTGGGGCGGGGGGGGGGGGGGGGCGAGGGGGGAGGGGAGAGAGCGGACAGGGGACAGCATCTGGTCTGATCTCCCGGTGGGAGGGGGTGCGGGCTGCGGCTGAGTGACCCTGCTGCTTCAAAGCCAGGCAGATTGTAAAGGGGCAGCTGCGGACATCTGGGGGTCTTCTAACAAATCCAGCCCTGCATGCCTGGCAACCCTAGGAGGATCAGTAAGAGATGGACAGAAGCGTGGTGGGGAAACCGGGAGGGATAGAGGAAGCAGCCAATCAGGCTGCAGCAATGAATTAGGGAGGAATAGGGAAATGAAGGGGAGGAACGGAGCTAAGCAGAGAGAAAAAAAAAACACCTTCCAGCATGCTCTGCAACTTCTTATGTGCGGCTTGCGTCCTCCTTAGGAGCTTGGGGAAATTGAAGATTATTATTCAGCCCACAAAAAGTAAGATTGATTTTTAACTTCAGTATTGCCTTTTTGGCTACCTTCCTAACTGTTTAACACAGGAGAATAGAGATTTAATTTTACATTTCTAGCCTAACAGTTACTCTTTAAGGGACCAAAAGTAATTGGACCGAGTAAGAATCCTAAATCAAACTTTCCAATTTGTAATACTTGGTTGCAAATCCTTTGCAGTCAATTGCAGCCTGAAGTCTGCAACTTGTCAATTTTTTTTCCCTCAAAGTAAATACAGAGGGTTCACCACAAGATGTAAACCATTTTGGAGCCTCAAAAACAGGAAGGCTAGATTAACGTTTGCTAAACGACATCTAAAAAGCCTTCACAGTTCTGGAACAACATCCTAGGGACAGATGAGACCACGATCAACTTGTACCAGAGTGATGGGAAGAGTAGAGTAAGGAGAAGGAAAGGAACTGCTCATGATCCCAAGCATACCATCTCATCACTGAAGAATGGTGGTGGTAGTGTCATGGTGTGGGCATGTATAGCTGCCAATAAAACTTGTTCTCTTGTATTTATTGAATAAGTGACTGCTGACAAAAGCAGCAGAATGAATTCAGAAGTATTTGAGGCAATATCTGCTCATATTCAGCCAAATGCTTTAGAACTCATTGGACGGTGCTTCTCAGTACAGATGGACAATGACCCCAAAGCATACTGCAAAAGCAACCAAAGAGTTTTTGAAGGGAAAGAAGTGGAATGTTATGTAATGGCTAAAGCTGGGTACACACGTCAGATAAAATTCTTTGGAAAATGAAAGATCACAGACCAATTTTACCCCCTTCCATGTAGTGTGAGAGCCATACCTACACAGTCTATTCTATGGAGCTGAACTCCTCATCAGATAAAAATCTTTGCAAGATGCTGTACGCAAAGATGCTGTACACATGCAACAGATCAGTATCTGCAAAAGATCAGTTCCTGCAAAAGATCCGTTCCTGCAAAATGCATTCAAAGTCTGATATCTGCAGATCTTGTACACACCTTGTTTAACGGACAATTATCTGCAGATCAGATCCACCAGGATGGATCTTCAGATCGGCAGATAATTGTCTGATCTGCAGATGAATGTCCATTAAACAAGGTGTGTATGAGATCTGCAGATATCATAGACTATGAATGCATTTTGCAGGAACGAATCTTTTGCAGATACGGATCTGTTGCATGTGTACAGCATCTTTGTGTGCAGCATCTTGCAAAGATTTTTATCTGATGGGGAGTTCAGCTCCATAGAATAGACTGTGTAGAGTATGCTCTCATACTACATGAAAAGGGGTAAAATTGGTCTGTGATCTTTCATTTTCCAAAGACTTTTATCTGACGTGTGTACCCACCTTAAGTCAATCACCTGACCTGAATCCATTTGAGCATGCATTTCACTTGCTGAAGACAAAACTGATGAAAAAATGCCCCAAGAACAAGCAGAAACCAAAAGCGGCCTGGCAGAGCATCACCAGGGATGAAACCCAGCATCTGGTGATGTCTTATGCGTTCCAGACTTCAGGCTGTAATTGACTGCAAAGTATTAGCAACTAAGTATTAAAAAGTGGAAAGCTGGATTTATGTGCATTAGTCTGTCCCATTACTTTTGGTCCCTTAACAAGTGGTACCTATGCAAACTGTTGTAATTCCTACACCATTCACCTGATTTGGATGTAAATGCCCTCAAATTAAAGCTGACAGTCTGCAATTAAAGCATATAGGGCTCTATTCACAAAACTTCTCATACATGACTTATTTATTGCCTGATTTATAAAAACAACCTTTCAGCACATTTACAAGCAAAATAATCATTCAAAGTAAGTTGTTCCTGATTAACTTCATTTCAATACTGCTTTTCTTACCTTAGTTATATTATATTTGTGCTCTTTGGAAGCTTCAAAAGGTAACAAAGATAAGGTGAAGACTGAGGAAAACAGGTAAAAAAGCTTTGTGAATCATGCCCAGGGTGTTACGTTTCATTTCAAATCCATTGTGGTTGTGTATGGAGCCAAAAATGTTAGAATTGTGTAGATGTCCTAATATTTATGGACCTGACTGTAGATTTCCAATAGCACAGCTCTAATAAAAAAACAAACATTCATGTAGGTAAAGCAGCCAACTATTTTCTTAAGGTGAACATAAACTGATGAGATAAACACTTGTATCTAGCCTCATACTCCTAAAACAAAATACTTTTTTAGATATTCCATGTCTTATTGCATGTTTAAACATTTGCAAAGTAGATTTCCTCTGCTCAATGGAAGTCTATTACGTGTCCCAAAGCTAAAATACAAACTATTGACCTTTTTTAGCTATCCCATGCATTCAGAAGTTGTTTTCTGCAGGAAAAAGTTTTATGGCTGTAAATGCTTATCAGTGAGAGTTACGTTATAATCAGACAAGGGTTCGAAAAAAGAGAAACTGTCACTTGCGTAACTGAAGGTTAATGCTTTCAGGTAGGAAAAGAAAAGAGAAACCCATACTAGTTATTAACATAACTGTACATACACATTTATAATTAATATAGCTGTGCATACACTTATGTAGTACTATAGTCTGAACTGTAAAAAAAATAAATAAAAATTGGGGTAACTTCTACCTGCCATGGCATAGTGTTTTATAATATTATAATATTCAGCTCTACAGAGCAATTGTATTTGTATTTCCATTGCTGACATATACAAAATACTTGATGCTGGACAATGTTCTCCAAGAATAGTGCAGCTATTAATTGTAGGCATCGATAGCCGGCCATCCAAACTCACCCAGACCCCATGCTGGCCACTTCTCCTCCACTGATCCCTACAAAAGGAGGGGTTGAGTGACATTGTGACCACATTCCCTCCTCAATCACATTCTGCATCCTGACATTTTTAATCTGTTGACCCTATCATAGATAAGAAAGGGAGGGGGGCAGTTTTTGTCTAACGTATGTTGAACCTATGTTAATAGTTCAAGTCTTACAGTATTCTGTATAATTACTGTATAACCAAGAAGAATATGTGCTACGCTATCCAAATACTATCCGACTACATCACGCATACTAGTTACACACAGTGACATGCAAATAAAAATAAATTGGTACATTACTTTTAGATACACAGTAAAATCTTCTCTTTGTTTAAGGGTATCCAAGTAGACGACAGCAGAAGTGTAATTGAGGCAGTAGATTTGATGTTTGAAACACAGATTGTCCTTGAAGTACTGCAAAATAAAAATATTGTATTTATCCACAGTAAGTTGCATTCAATGAAGACATTTATCATAGATGCTAGTTTGTTTATCTAGCAGTGCTAGTTAGATTCGCAGACACCTAAAGTAAGGTTATCCCTCAATACAAAACCATCTCTTTTGTGGATAAGCAAAAGGTTATTTCAGTCCCTTTTACAATGCATATCCAACTCATGATGGAAACTATAGCCACTACCACAATTCATATATTATGGTTTGGAAGCTTAAGGGCCGGTTCACGGCAGGCGGCTTCTGTCGGTCGGAAGCCACCTCGGCCTGTGAAGTCTCATTTGGGGGGTGGCACTGCTGCGATCGTCGGTGTCCCGTCACAATCAGCGTTTCTCGTCCCCGCAAGGGGACATGAAGAAACGGCGGCTAGTCAACCCTAGAAGCTGCATGCAACTTCTAAGGCCGGCTGAAACTACGGGGAAAATCGGGATATGAACGCCGCGTTTGCGCAATCGACGGTAACCGCGCAACGTTGAACGCTCCCATTCACTTCAATGGCAACGTTTAGCCGACAAGTCCCGCACGCTTAGCGGTAAACTCCGCCAATCATCCGTGTGAACCGGCCCTAAAGCAGTGAGTGAAGGATCGTCACTAAAATTTAGGACCAGGTCTATGTTTAAAGAAATAGGAGGACCTGGTACAGGACAAGAGGGCAGAAGAACTTTTGATGTGGGTAAAATGCCTTTTTTATGTCATCCTTTATGGGTTAACGTAGAGTCTGGTGAGAATTTTACTACCACAAATCATATCAGTATAAAAAGAGGAATATGGTTGGTTGGAAGATGTGATTGTATTCCTATTGTGTTCGGCAGAGAAAAGTCATGGACACTGCCACTACTTGAGAAGTCACTTGACAGGCATTAAATGCTACAAGCAGAAAAAGTCATCTTATGAGCATCTTATAGCTCAGGTTTTTTCATCGATTTCAAACAAAAACTGACCTTTGTTAGCAAATCGGATAATGATATAGCAGTTTGATGACCAAGTTCCTTGTTTTGAATTGTATGAAAAAGAGTGGAAGCAAAATTTTGACTTTCCTAGAAAAAAAGAGAATACATAAAAAAAAACAAAAAGGTAACCAGTAGTGATTTTCTTTTTTGCAGGTAACTACATTTATACACAGGTGAGGTAACTAATTTCTCAGCAATTTACACAAGACAGGTTTTAGAAGCAGTGCAATAAGACATAAGGGGCATAGGGTAAAATGTAGTAAAGCAAACCAACCAATCAGTATAAAACAATCAGAAATTTGGTCGGTTGGCATGTTTTACTGCACTTTGCAAAGTTAATTTCTTTTTGTACTGTCTATGTAAGCAAATGTTATGTTTATAAAGCAGAGTATGGAGAACTGTGGGCACTGCAGCTGCAGACAGTGGCTGGAAGGTGCTTTTGAATGTCCGCCTGGACGGTGTGCGGTGGCCTCAGCGTGCACTGACCGCAAGTACAGGTGATATGAAAGAGCAAAGATATGTGGAGATGTCGGCACTGCTTTTAGGCTAATTTCTTGTGCAACATATGCGGTGGTGCACTCATGTCATGACTGTAGCATAAACAAATACAGATGCTATATTCAAAGTTGTATTGTGCACATACTGATCCAGTCAGGCAGTTGTGGTGGGTGCAGGGCAAAGGCGAGGTGGGAGGGATATGGAGGCTGTCATATTTATTTCCTTTTAAACAATACCAGTTGCCTGGCTGTGCTCCTGATCCTGTGTCTCTAATACATTTAGCCATAGATCCTAAACAAGCACGCAGCAGAGCAGGTACTCAGGGTTTTGACTTAGACATTACCTATGACAGAAGATCAACAGGGCTGCAACTGGCATTGTTTGCAAGGAAATAAATATGGCAGCCTTCATATCCATCTCACCTCAGGTCCCCTTTAAAGATAGTCATTGAAGACAAGTGAAGGAATGGCCACAGCAGTTGTAGTGGCCAGCAGCTGGGGAAGGTGGTGGTGGGAAGGGGGGGGGGGGGGAGGAGTATGTAGGATGGTGGGCATTTATTGTAATCCTAATAGATGGAGCTTGGATGCTCAGATAGGTGGGTACGGGATGTGTGCAATGTAGGAAATTGGGCAATCAGATTTCATCTGAAAATATTCCCAGGGAAGGATATGAAACTTATTCAGACAGCCATTAAAATTTTTATACGTACATCTAAACTTAGCATGAAAACTTCTCAGTTAGACAACTCAAATGCTACTCAATCATCATGCTATGATGCAGTCCCTTTGCAGCTACTGTAAACTTGGGCATATGTTCTTTTCCATACATATATAAAAGTAGCAATGCAATGGATTTTGCGTGGACCAACTCCTGCAGCAAACACGGCGAGTTTTAGACCCTGCATATTGTGCTATTTGCAAATGCTGCGCCATTTTAATTAGTCAATAGACAATTAGGCAGCCAGCAGGGGTGCAGCTAAGGTTTTTGTGGCCCCAAGCGGATTGTAGGAAGTGGCCGTATGGGTGTGGCTATCCCGCATAAGTGGGCGTGGCCATGACATGTGGGTGGAGCTGGAGGGCGGATTGGGGCGGGCTGTTTGCGGGGAAATTGATGTGGGGGTGATTGAGCCGCGCCGGCAGATGGATTTGGCCATGACATTGTATGGGCGGAGCTTAACTGTAGCACAGCAAATATAGCCAACTATGACCATTAAATAATAAATGCAGCAACAGTTACCCCAGACACCAGAAAATAAAAACGCAATTTGTGCAACATTTCAACAGAAAACAAACAGAATTTGGGCCACATTTCAGCAGAAATCAAACGCAATTTGGTCCACATTTCAGCAGAAATCAAACGCAATTTGGGCCACATTTCAGCAGAAATCAAACGCAATTTGGGCCACATTTCAGCAGAAATCAAACGCAATTTGGGCCACATTTCAGCAGAAATCAATCGCAATTAGGGCACATTTTCAGCAGAAATCAAATGCAATTAGGGCACAGTTCAGCAGAAATCAAACGCAATTAGGGCACAGTTCAGCAGAAATCAAACGCAATTAGGGCACAGTTCAGCAGAAATCAAACGCAATTAGGGCACATTTTCAGCAGATATCAAACGCAATTACGGCACATTTTCAGCAGAAATCAAACACAATTAGGGAACAGTTCAGCAGAAATCAAACACAATTAGGGCACAGTTCAGCAGAAATCAAACACAATTAGGGAACAGTTCAGCAGATATCAAACGCAATTAGGGCACATTTTCAGAGCTGCAAAAAGAAAAGCATTTACTCACCTGGCACTGGCAGAAGTCTTCTCTCCCCGTCTCCTCTCCTGGCCGGCTCCTCAGGCGCACAGTTCCCACGGAGCTCCCTCCCTCCTCCAATCTCCCGCGCTGATTGAATCAGGGCTACGGGAAGATGGCCACCGAAGCCCTGTACTGGAGGCATAAATAGTCTCCAGAGCAGGGCTTCGGCAGCGGCCATCTTCCCGTAGCCCTGCCCTACTCTGCTCTGCCAGCCCCGCGGGGCTGCGGGAAAACAGTGACGTCACGCCGACGTCACTGAGCCGCCGAGGCCCCTACGATCTTGAGGCCCCAAGCGGCCGCTTGGTTCGCTTTATGCCTCGCGGCGCCCCTGCTATAGTCAGGTGAATCTGGACAGAGCACACATCTCTCTGTTTTTTCTCCATGTGCAGCACATATAAAAGTAAACTTTTAAAAAACCAAGTTGGTGCAGTTCCATCAGTTCCTGCCCATTATAGTTTTGTTACTACACACACACACACACACACAACCAACATCCTTATTAATCTGGCACTGCCCACTAAACTATCTAGCTATGTGTTAATAGAATGTCAAAGACTTTACAAAGCAGGTGATTGTGAAGGCATGACCCATCTGCCAGTAGGGTATTCTGCCAGTACATTTTCCAATAGCCATGATCTTCTAGCTTGGCAGACAGTTCCTGTTTGTGCCTATAGAGAAAGCGGAAATGGCACAAGCAGAATACAGGGTGCTGATGCTGCCAGACAGCCAGTGCAACCGATCTCTAGGGAAATAGCAACTTGGGTTCCTTTTCTAACCCGTCTAAATAGTGTATTATGCAACTCACTTCTTGTGTCCATAAGCGACTGATCACAGTGGACAGATTTTCTAAATATCTGCCTTCAGCATATTTAAAGTGTAATGTTAAAAATTACGTCTTCATAGCAGGCTGCAGCTTTGAAACTTTTCACATACCTAAAACACTAAAGCAAATCGTGTTTCAATCCAAATATGGCAATATTCTAAATTTTTTTTTTGCTTGTTTGATTAGCTAAGGAAGCAGAACGTGAACATAGTTCACATTCCCATCATTCTTAGGTTCCACACTGAGTGGGCATTACACGGGTAGGGAATAAGCATGTCTGTAGATATGGCAGAATACCACATTTCTGTTCACACTCCAGGGTTCCACAGCACCCAAGTAGTATTCTTAGTACTTGAGCCCTAGCAATTATATTACTAGCTGAGATTTTGAGGCTACAGCACACATGCAACTTGCTTCAGTAACGTTTGCTAAAACCTTTGCAATATAGATAGTTGCACTTTCTATTTTTCCACTAAAGTGAAGTTAGTTCATGATAAAAAGATGAAGATTTACCTGGTTCAGATCTTCCAAATTTGCAAACAACCTAACTGGGTCAACATCCAACAGATGGTCATTGTTCTGCAGGTGCTTGAGTGCATGAAAAAATATCTAAAAAAGTCAAACAACCCAAAAAAAAAAAAAAAAAAAAAAAAAGGATAAAAGCATTATAAACACAATTTTCTTTATTTAACAGTCTGTCTATTGTAAAAAGGTAAAATAAAAAATACAACACCAGAATTGAACATGGAACAGAGTTATTGCTTTTATGCATTTTACTGAGTCCAATAAACTAAAGGGCAGGGTAGAATTCACGAAATAGAAAAAATGCTTTGTTTTTATGGTGCTTTAAATACTCAATCAGGTTAGTGGGAGAAAAAAAATTCTTATTAAACTGTGTATTTAAAACAAATAGGCTCTCAACACATACCTATAAACATAATTGACACTTAGGGCCTGTTTCCACTACACGCAGATTCTGCATGCAGAAAACTGACTCCAATGAATGTATGTTGCCATATGAGAAATGTTAGAATGGAAATCAGGGAGAGGAGAGATTTTACAGTGGGCAAACATTGACTAAATCTTTTCTAAATAATTTTTGTAAAAATTAGGCACTTTTTTCATTAAGTTATTTTCACTGCAGTTCCTCTTTAAATATACATTCATAAATAGCTACCATACCAAGTTATAGGACGCTTAGTAAAGCAAACAAACTTACCATTTTGAGTACTAATAAATGCTCCAGAAAATAAGTGCATTCAGAGGTAAAAAGTTCCCAGACTGACTCCTGCCTTCTTCTGTTAAGTGTGCTAGGAATAATCTTGTGCTCACTTTGATGCATATTTCTGAATTCATCCCAGGCTTTATCCTGCATTTATCACAGAAAAATAGCATAGTGTTGATATGTGTGTTTAATATGAATTCATTCTGTTGTAAAGAAATCTTAACCACCTGAGCGGTCTGGACGAGCTCAGCTCGTCCAACACCGCCGGAGGCTGCCGCTCAGGCCCTGCTGGGCCGATTTACATCAAATAAAAAGCAGCACACGCAGCCGGCACTTTGCCAGCCGCGTGTGCTGCCTGATCGCCGCCGCTCTGCGGCGATCCGCCGCGAGCAGCGGCGAAAGAGGGTCCCCCCAGCCGCCTGAGCCCAGCGTAGCCGGAACGAAAAGTTCCGGCCAGCGCTAAGGGCTGGATCGGAGGCGGCTGACGTCAGGACGTCGGCTGACGTCGATGACGTCACTCCGCTCGTCGCTATGGCGACGATATAAGCAAAACAAGGAAGGCCGCTCATTGCGGCCTTCCTTGTTTATTCTGGGCGCCGGAGGCGATCGGAAGATCGCCTCCGGAGCGCCCTCTAGTGGGCTTTCATGCAGCCAACTTTCAGTTGGCTGCATGAAATAGTTTTTTTTTTATTTAAAAAAAACCCTCCCGCAGCCACCCTGGCGATTTAATCAGAACGCCAGGGTGGTTAAAGAGGACCGTCAGCCTAAACAAACATACTGTCATTATGTTGCATTAGTTATGTTAATTTAAAATAGATAGGCAATATAATCTCTTACCCACCCTGTTTTAAAAGAACAGGCAAATGTTTGTGATTTCATGGGGGCTGCCATCTTTGTCATGGGGGCTGCCATCTTTGTCATGGGGACAGCCATCTTTTTGTTTGAAAGGAGGTGACAGGGAGCATGAGACAGTTCCAACTGTCTTGTGTCCTGATCACCCCTCCCAGCTGTGTGCGCTAGGCTTCAAATCTCAAATTAAAAATAAAAAAAAAACAACTTAGCGCCAAAACAGCAGAAAGAGATCATCATCATCAGAAACCCCATCATGATTTGCACAGCATCAGGGAAAAAATGCCCGGGCAGATTTATTTGATGGGGCGGAGCTTAGCTTCTGTGCAGCTAAAAATGAGGCTTGGGTAAGAAAAACGAAATTCTGATGCTGTGAAACTGTTAAACGCCAAGCCTTTTCAGTGCTGCTGAGTAAATTTTTAGCCTGGAGGTTCACTTTAAGGCCTGTACACATGCTACATTAAAGTCTGCTAAGGCGGCCAATAATCCAGCAGGTGAACAGCAGCCCATGACCGCTGCCCGGCAGATCAATTCAGCCAACAGCTTTGTTCTCCCCACTCGCTCTCTGCCCAGCGCATGACGTCACATCTGCGCCCTCAACCCTTCCCCCTCGCATGGCAACAGAATGCGTCGCTGGCCTGTAGGCTGACTACCTGTCTGTACAGTCTCGGTCTAGCGATGTTGCCCATGAGATCAGATCCAAATTCCCGGCGACATCTATCTAGCGTGTGTATAGGCTTTTACGAAGCTAACATTCTGTCAGGATTAGAGATACATACATACATATACATACGCGAGGAAAGCCCCTGGCCCTGATGGCATGTCACCAGCATGACAAAAGTCCTGCTCACGCCAGCTGGCCTACATCCTCTCCTCTGTCTTTGCCAAGTCCCTTAGTGAAGGGAAGGTTCCTACTTGTTTCAAGAAAGCAAGGAGTATCCGACCTAAACAACTTCAGGCCTGTGACCCTAACATCCGTGGTCATGAAGACCTTTGAAAAAGTGGTCCTGTCCCTCCTCAAGCACACCACACTAGACCAACTGGATCCACTCCAGTTTGCATACAGAGCAAACAGGTCTACCGACGACGCCATCAATTTGTGCCTGGAGTTTATCACTGATCACCTGGCCAGGCCAGACTTGTATGCCAGAGTCCTTCTCCTGGACTTCAGTTCGGCCTTTAATACCATCTGCGCTCGTATTCTGTTTGCCAAGCTTACGGAGCTCGATGTCCAACCAACTTTCCGTCACTGGATCACAGACTCTCTCTAGAACATGTCCAAAGGTTGTTAAACTGGGTGACCTCTCCTCCAGTCCTAGAGTGGCCAACATAGGAGCACCCCAGGGCTGTGTCTTGTCATCGTTCCTGTTCTCTCTTTACACAAATAACTGCACATCCAAAGAAAACTGTCAAAATCATCAAATTTGTGGACCCTACCACAATTGTTCGCCTTTTCAGTAAGGGAGATGAGGTAGATAAGAGTCTGCAATTGGTGTAGAGAGAACAGGATAGTCCTAAACACAGCCAAAACCATTGAGATGGTCATTGATTTCAGGAAGCATGCCACTAACCAACCCCCAATATTGATGGAACTGAAGTTGTGAGGGTACCTAGCGTCTGCCTCCTGGGCACAACCATCTCAGATGACCTGACCTGGAGGGCAAACACCATCTCAACTCAGAAGAAGGCGCAGCAAAGACTTCTTCCTACGCCAACTAAAATTAATTTGGTATAGCCCAAGGTCTTCTGAGATCCTTCTACTCCACCACCATTGAGTTGGTCCTTTGCTATTCCATCCTGGTCTGGTACACTAGCTCTTCTGCCAGCAACAGACACAAAATTCAGAGGGTCATCAGTTCAGCTGAAAGAATTATTTAAAAATCCCTTCCCACCTCTAGACTTCATCTACAACACTAGACTGCACGCTAGAGCAATGAAAATTGCTGGTGACCACTCCCATCCAAGCCACAGCTTCTTCAGTTGGCACAATTCAGGTCGGAGGTTCCGGTCCATTCCAACCAAGACCACAAGGTGTATGTACACTTTCTTCCCCACGGCCATTAGACTTTTGAACTCTGCACTTACCTCTAACGCCACCCCCCCCCCCCCCCTGCTGACTGCCATCTGACCAGGGCTGTTGCTGCTCTGTTCACTGTTTTGCTGGAGGCTGTACTAGTATTACTGTTTTTATCTTTTGTAACATGTAGCTGTTTATGTAAATCTGTGTTGTCTTACTTTCAATGTTGCATTACTTCACTGTGCCAAATCTCTGTGCCAAACCCAATTCCGGGCACGGTCCAGCCGTGCTTGGCGAAATAAATCTGATTTTGAGTCTGATAATATCTGATAGCTTAGTATATAAAATATCCAAATGTTACATATTTGAGTGAAACAAGGCTTCTGTGGTCTAAAATCCAGTTGTAAAAAATTGCTTGCATGATCTGAAGAAGCAGATTTGAACAAGTTAGTGATGGAGTTTATACATAGGTGGGAGAATGCCTAGAAATCATTTGTGTCTGGATCTGGGCTTAAAGGGACTCCGAGCAGTGCCTGTGGGTATGCCTTTAAGCATACCCCCAACTAATTAATTATATCCTCACACCTACCGGCATGATGTTTGTAATTTTATCCCCCTGGGTTCCTTGTATTTAATTTCATTGCACTGAATGGAGCTGCCGACACTGGGGAAAGTGTCGTCCTGCATAATACAATGCTGAATAAGGAATCCAAGACGGTAGCCGCGATTTCGATCGCGAAAACGAAAAGGTTTAGGGTGGCGTTTTATATATCAATGGAAAGAGAGCTTCAAAATGGTATGCATCTTTCCATAGTTAATGTAAGAGTGAACAGGGGCGCCAGCAGGATAAAAGGTTCTAAAAGGCTTAAAATCCCTCAGGAGGTGGTGGTGGACTCGCCTTCCCGACGCAGACAAGATACCGTCAGTTTTATGACAAAAGGTTTATTAACCACTTCACCACTGAGGGGGTTTACCCCCTGACCACCAGAGCAATTTTCACCTTTCAGCGCTCCTTCCATTCGTCTATAACTTTATCATTACTTATCACAATTAAACGATCTATATCTTGTTTTTTCCACCACTAATTAGGCTTTCTTTAGGTGGGACATTATGCCAAAAAATATTTTATTCTAAATGTGTTTTAATGGGAAAATAGGAAAAATCTGGGAAAAAAATTATTTTTCAGTTTTCGGCCATTATAGTTTTTAATTAATGCATGCTACTGTAATTAAAACCCATGTAATGTATTTGCCCTTTTGTCCCGATTATAAAACCGTTTAAATTATGTCCCTATCACAATGTTTGGCGCCAATATTTTATTTGGAAATAAAGGTGCATTTTTTTCAGTTTTGCGTCCATCCCTAATTACAAGCCCATAGTTTATAAAGTAACAGTGTTGTACCCTCCTGACATAAGGTAACTATTTACCGTATGTATTTTTTTTTATTGTACATTTTTTTATTTTTTTTTAATTACAAAAAAAATTAAATTGGGAGTGTGGGAGGTAATGAGTTAATTTTTTGTGTAAAAGTAATTTATTTGTATGTGAAAAATGTGAAGGGTGTAGTTTTACTATTTGGCCACAAGATGGCCACAGTAACTTTTTGTTTTAATGCGACCTCCAAGCGTCCTTCCGGAAGCTTGGAGGAAATACTTGGAGGCTGGGTAAGTGTGTTTACTTTTCATAATGATCGCGCTGCTCATCGGAGAGCAGCGGATCATTGCGGGGCTTAGATCAACGAACGGGAATGGATTTTCCCGTTCATTGATCTCCGGGCGAGCGGGCGGCGGCGTGTTTACTAGCGGCGGGCAGCGTGTTTACGAGCGGGAGCGCGGACAGCGGCGGGAACGCGGAAAGTACGGATTTCTCTGTCCCTGGGGGGTTAAAGGATGGAAAAAGGGACGGAGAAATTCGTACGAGGCGGGGGGAAAGTGGTTAATATACTCCAAAACAAACAGTGCAACGCGTTTCACGGGTATGTTCCCGCTTCCTCAGGCAATAAACAGATAGGAGTACACAGTTAGTCTCAAGGTCACGAATAGCGCCTCTGTCGACTGTAGCACCTCTGTTGCACTGTTTATTTTGGAGTATATTAATAAACCTGTTGTCATAAAACTGACGGTATCTTGTCTGCTTCGGGAAGGCGAGTCCACCACCACCTCCTGAGGGATTTTAAGCCTTTTAGAACCTTTTATCCTGCTGGCACCTCTGTTCACTCTTACATTATCAATATCCACCCCTGGTGGAGGGGTGTTGCCCCTTATTTCCTTATCTACAGAGAGCGACTTTTAATCCTGAGTGAGGACAGGTCTAATCTCCTCACCTGCCTATACAGTGGTGACCTAGGAGGTAACCCACGTTTGTGAGTATATACATTATATACTTTTCATTTCCAATCCCTTGTTTTGCATGCTACACTATATTGGGCTCTCTGTATTTCTTTTGTCTTTATCTTTCCATAGTTACTGCACTGCTCGGAGTCCCTTTAAAGATCAGTGTTGTTACAAATACTTTGGTTGAATTTAAAATGAATTACCCTTACTAATTTAAATATTACAAGACAAGACAAATAACATTTATATTGCATTTTTCTTGTGGTGTACTCAAAGCGCTTCAGCCACTAGGGTGTGCTCAGTAGGCAGTAGCAGTGTTAGGGAGTCTAGCCCAAGGACTCCTTACTGAATAGGTGCTGGCTTACTGAACATCTATATTCGTTAATTAATCCATATTACTACCAGTATATCAGTATGGTTACATTAGAACAGTAGTGAGTCCTCCCACTTTTTTATTTAACAGTAGATTAATAGGATTTTAGATTTCACAACAATACCTTAATACTATAAAATTCATATTCACTGAAATCTGGTATCTTGAAAGAAGAAAGACAGTTTTCCATATCTGAAATCTGTTTGTGCTTCCCCTTGATAAACTGAAACGAAAACAAAGTAATCTCATTGTATATTTACATGCCAGTATAGGATATATTTTTACCTTCATGCTAGCAATAAAAAAAAATTCAACAAGGTAAACAAGTTTCTTTATAGGACTGTTGTAATTATTGCCTTGTTGCGTGTTCTAGCATATAATTACATAATGGATTCACTATGCCTGAGGGCTGGCAAAAGCAATCTTTCATCTGCAGTCTAGGGAACACAAGTCCTAGGAGGGATGCTTAACCTCCCTGGCGGTCTATTAGAAACCGCCAGGGGGCAGCGCAGCACTATTTTATTTATTTATTTATTTTTAAATCATGTAGCCGCTGTACAGCGGCATCCCCCCGCCCGCTTCGATCGCCTCCGGCGATCTTTGATCAGGAAATCCTGTTCAAAGAACGGGATTTCCTGAAGGGCTTCCCCCGTCGCCATGACGACGGGGCGGTATGACGTCACCGATGTCATGGGCGTCGTGACGTCTAAGGGAGTCCCGATCCACCCCTCAGCGCTGCCTGGCACTGATTGGCCAGGCAGCGGCACGGGGTCTGGGGGGGCGGCACGGCGCGGCGAACAGCGGCGATCGAGCGTGGAGCGGTGGCGATCGGAATGCACACGCAGCTAGCAAAGTGCTAGCTGCGTGTTGCAGAAAAAAGTGAGCAAATCGGCCCAGCAGGGCCTGAGAAATCCTCCTGCGCGGCATAGTCCATGCTCAGCACGGGCTTACCGCCAGGGAGGTTAAAGTGAACCCAAGGTGAGAGGGATATGGAGGCTGACATTTATTACCTTCTAAACGATGCACATTGCCTGGCTATCCTGCTGACCATCTCTGCCTCTAAAGGCTGCCATACACTGGTTGATTGCCACCAGATCGACCAACAGATCAGATTCTATCAGAGAGGGATCTATTTGCTGCCCATACACTGCACACAGATTCTGAATTGCTTTCCAGCAGGAAATCTATTCACAAACTGTGGAACTGCCGCTACGGCCTGTGAAGCCACCCCAGGTCACTCGTGCTTCCCCGGCCAGCAGCAATACATCACCTGTCAGCTGGCGCAAGTCCCTGGGTCCATGCTGTCCCTTCCTCCAGCGCTCTCCTCCATCTTCTCTTCACTTCCTGTCACGTCCAGTGACAAGCGGTAGTTCAAACATTAGAGCGCCCTCTCCTGTTTGAACTTTAGCCTTCTCACAGGACGAGACAAAGTGAAGAGAAGACAACAGAAGAAGTGAGAGACTGCAGGGACCCGGGGACTCGCGCCGGCGGACAGGTGATGTATTGCTGCGTCGCTCGTCGCTGTATCGAACGCTGCTCCTGACCCACCGGCGATCAAGCTAAATTTTCCGCCTGGACAGATCAACTGAATCAATTGATTTCGTGTGAAAATCGGTTGAATGGTTAACATCTGTGTTAACGATTTCACAGCAGATTCGATCACAGTAATCAAATCTGCTGTGATGGGCAATCCTTTTAGTGTATAGATACCTTAATACTTTAAGCCATAGAAAATGAACAAACATGCATCTCAGGTGTTTCTGAAAAAAAAATCTCACAATATAAGCTGAATGCTTGTTTCAGGTATTACTGACCAGAAAGTTCAGCAGGATGCCAAGCAACTGGCATTAACTACTGTAAAAATAAATACATAGTTGATGGTTTATAATGCCTTCTTGCTCTAGTAATGCATATAAACATGCATTTGTAGGGACATGAATACACATGAGAATGATTAGCACTGAATGGAAATGGAAACCACATCTCAAAGCAAGATTTTCCAAAATGCATTCAGGTAAGCTAATATCCTTGCTGTAATTCTTAAGTGCTGCGAAACAATATTGTACATAAACAATAAGACAAAGAGTGTAACAACCCACAATAGAGATCATCTTTCTATTGATCAGATGTCAGACAGCTAAAAGCTAAGAGTATCTACAAACATTAGATGACCGTTGCCCAATCCACTACCCACAGACTTATTGGGTGGCAGTTTGAAGGCTGTAGATGCTTCTAACCACTCTGAAAGATCTCTCACTGCCCTCTGGGTAAAAATGGTAGACGCAATCTACAGAATGAATGATACTGGCTTGATTATTGTACATTTGATTAGACTACCTTCTTATATCTGTAGGTAGTCTTACCAGGGTTGGTGCTGGTTTCTGAATTTTGCATAATATCCTGATGTTTCATGAAAGGCGGAATTGTGCAAAATCCTGCTCATGCGTACATTTTTCTCTACAGAACATTGAAAACCACTATGAAAATTATGTAAGTAAAATTAAATACTTACTGATGTCTTCTTAGAGAAAGGCCACTTTGGTTTCTTGGCATCTAATGAAAAATATATTATTTAGTAATATAGTCCATAGATCTATGTAAAAAGGTCACAACATATAATGTTCTCCCGCTTTTGTTCTCAAACTTTTATTGTGAAAAAAAAAGGTCACAAAATAAATGGTATAGCCATTAAATGTTATGGTACAGTGACAGGAAGTTGATTTGTGCCTCGCCCCACAACACATCACCCCAACTGAGGCAGCTAGCCAGGGAAAAAAATAATCTACCTCCTCAACAGATTCTCAAGAGGATCCCAACCCAAATTCTTTTTTAATCAGTCTGACTGTAAAAGTATTACGTGTCTGTCCAGGCACTACACAGACTCCCAAATTTATGGGATCAGTTCACACTCATAAATGTCATTCTAAACAATAGTGGGCCTTCTTTACTGCAGCAAGCCGGGCTGTAGTAGCCCCTGTGTAAGCTTTTATATGCATCAGCCTTTCCCTAGAAGAGAGCAAAGAGGAATTCAATACTTGAACAGAAGATTCACAGTCTTCCTCACATGTCTGTCAGTCACTGAGAGGATCAGAGCTGCTATTTCTCTGAGCAATCTGTCAGCAGACAGTCATACAGCATAGGCAACAGGTTGCCCAGTCTCTGCCCTATCATTCATTTCCCTAATACATGAGACTCCAATACCGCACTCCAGTATACACACAACCTAGCCTTTTAGGTACTCCAGTATGTTCTTATATTCAAAAGTTTGCCACCTAACAGTTGACCCAGTTCATTATTGCTAAAATTAACCAGTCTTCTTCACTGTTATGCTGGGAATACACGGTTCGTTTTTTAGGTGATTAGATAGTTCAATAGATAATTTCCGACATGTCCAATCTCCCTTTCGATTCTTTCGCCTATTTCTGATAGAAGTGAATGGAAAAAGATAAGAAAAACGAGTGGACGATAAGAGAATCAACTGCAGAATCGAGCGGCAAAAACTATCGAGAAGAGAAACGCACGGCAGAAACAAACCGTGTATTCCCAGCATTACACAATTTAGTAATTTAAAACAACTGAAACCTAAAGGTCTTCCATCATCACTCTTGTCTTATCTCAACAACACACCTGATCCATCTTCACATCAGCACTTTACCAGGAGCTATACAGGCTAATGACTAAATAGGTCACCTGTCCAAGTCTGTTTTGCTGAGGTTTGACATTCCTCAGCAGACAGACTAAGTGTCACCATCTCCTGCTAATATCACAGATTATTAGACAACAAACCAACCAAAGAGACCAGCACCACCACGTAGACCATAAACAGTTACAACCCTATATAAATCTATAACGGATAAGGGAAGGCTGGGAACTACTGCTTCACAATACTCAATGTAAACAAAGTACAATGAATAGCACGGATAAGTATGGCAACAATATATAAAATAATATTCTCAAGTTTACAAAAACAGATAACCATCTAACAGTAAAATATAAGACTGGTTGCTTAGATTAGTAACATGCAATATATTAAATATACTTATCCTGATAAATTAATATAAAAGTGACAATTCATACTGAAAACATTATTATGACACTGTCTTATTTTTGGGGAAACACGGTATAGATATTATGCTAAGGTGCAAACATAGAAGTCTCAAATCTGACTGTACATGTGGTAATTAGAAAACCAAACTCCCTAGTGTCTAACAAGGGAGCATAATCAATAAAGCTGGTAATAAACCCTGGTGTATGAGTGGAAGTGGAGGCATATACTGTACTGTAAGGGCCTGTACACACTGCTGCACTTTTTAAATCGCATGCGTTTTTTAATCGCAAGGTCTTTTGAAAAATCATGAAAATCATGAAGACCTGTATACACTGGTGCAATGCGATTTTTCTATTTCCTTGAAGGCTTTGCGATTTAAAAATCGCAGAGCAAGCGCAGCAGTGTGTACAGGCCCTAGAGCTGTCCGGTCTCTGTTGCAAGTGCTGCCTCCACTGTGCCTAAAGAGCATCGCAGCTTATGTCCTGCTTCATCTGAGGCTGTTTTAGTCAACATGCATAAATGTTTGTGTGACTGATGCCTACACAAACCATTATGCAGAGATATGCAGGGCACACAATTGCTAACTAATTTGGCTGTACTTCATGTTATAGAGATACAACACACCTGTTCCCTAAAGGGCAAACCACATTTATCATAATTAATGTATTCTAACGTCTAAAAAAAAATAAAAAAAAAAATACAAGCAACAGGCATATAAGACTTCATTGTATATTTGGTTCACGGAAGGGGTCTCAGTTGTCATATGGAGAGGAAAGAGGAACAAGTAGTAATGCCTTGTTTATGCAATGACAGTATACTGTATGTGCTGTCCTACATCATCAACAAGCGCTGGCTCTCTAACAGGTAAAATTAACATTCCCCTCCCCCCCTTCTTACACTAATCTTCCCCTCTCAGATGCCTTACACTAACCTACCCCTCTGATTCTTAACACTAACCTCCCCAGTCCTCTAACACTAACCTCTACCACTGCGATGCGTAACAATAACCTCCCCCCCTTAACCACCTAACACGTACCTTTACCCCCACCCAATGCCTAACTCTGACTTCCACCTCTTCGACCTGTATTTCGATACTGTGCATGTGCAGATCATGAGAAATTGTAGTGCACATACATGTCAGCACATAATGATAGGCAGCCCTAATTTGCCATTGCACCTGCTTTACCCAGTGACAAAGCGATCAGCAGAAAAAAAAAATCTTCTAAAGGTGAACGTTCGATGCTCCTGTTTATCTGGGTACACCAAAACATTACTTATCAATTCAGACACCCAAATGAGGGCTTAAATCAGTGTTTCTCAAACCTATCCTCGTGACACCCTAATGGTGCATGTTTTGTAGGCAACCTCACCTATGCATGGGGGGTAATTAGTGTCTCAGCTAGGTGGATTCCATGTATCGGAGACACTAATTGCCCCACCTTTGCATAGGGGAAGTTGCCTGCAAAACATGCACCGTTGGGGAGTCATAAGTACAGGTTTGAGAAACACTGGCCTTAATGATCACATAAGATTATTTAGGCCATTTGTACACAGTACAGTACCTAAGAAAAACAAGCAGAACAGATATTCTAGGGCAGGGGCGCAGCCAGCATACAGGCGAGGCACGCCCCCGCTTGGGGCCTCGCTCTGCTGCTGTCGGCAGGCATGCGGGCACCAGGTGGAGCAGCAGGAGGGTGTGCACAGTGGCGGGGGGAGTGGGAAGAGAGAAGTTTCCACTTACCTGCCTGGATCCTGCACGCAGCTTTTATCTACTGCCTGTCCCAGCGTCTGTCACTATGGTAACAGCGCCCCCTGTGATGACATGACCGCATGTCATCACAGGGGGAGCTCTTACCGATGCAACGCGTGCCGGGAGAGGCTGAAGATAGAAGCTGTGTGCAGGATCCAGGCAGGTAAGTGGAAACCTCTGTCTCCCCGCTCCCCCTGCAAACACCCTCCTGGCTATACTGGGGTGATCTACCTATCTAACCTATACTGGGGGCATATACCCATCTAACCTATACTGGGGGCACCTACCCATCTAACCTATACTGGGGGCACCTATCTAACCTATACGGGGGGCACCTATCTAACCTATACTGGGGGCACCTATCTAACCTATACTGGGGGCACCTATCTAACCTATACTGGGGGCACCTATCTAACCTATACTGGGGGCACCTACCTATCTAACCTATACTGGGGGCACCTACCTATCTAACCTATAGTGGTGGCATATACCTATCTAACCTATACTGAGGGGTACCTACCTATCTAACCTACACTGAGGGGTACCTACCCATCTACCCTATACTGGGGGCATTTATCTATCTAATCTATACTGGGGGCATATACCTATCTAACCTATACTGAGGGGTACATACCCATCTAACCTATACTGCATGCACCTACCTATCTAACCTATACTGGAGGCACCTACCTATCTAACCTATATGGGGGCACCTACCTATCTAACCTATACGGGGGCACCGACCTATCTAACCTATATTGGGGCACCTACCTATCTAACCTATACTGGGGGCAACTATATGGGCTACCTATACTGGGGGGACCTATAGCTTGCTACCTACACTGCGGGCACCTATACCTGTCTCCACGTTGGGGGCGCATTTTACGCCCTCGTCCTGGGTACAATTTAGCCTAGAAACTGCTAGTATTTGGCTCCACCCACATCATGTTTTGGCCACGCCCATTTGAGATGCAGCGCGCGGTGTGGCTATCCATTTTTCGCAGTGGCAAGCAAGGCACGTTGCTCCTTTCATGGATGGGGGCAGGGGAGTAACAATAGACCTTGCAAGGGATGCAGCCGCAGGGGTGCCCAGAAGCCACAGGGGGCCCCATCCTGAGAGACAGACAACTTAGGGCATGGAGAAAAGACATCCTGCTCTCTGCACAATTGTTCTAATTACTGCACCTGCTCAGCACTGAAAAAGATTCATACAAAGTTTTGCAGTAAAAGATTTGTAAACAGTCCCTACTGAATATGCAGCAGGCTCATGTGTACAGCCACCAACCTCTCTACCCCTCCCCAGGTGTTCTGTACTGTATTGATGCTGGAGAAGTCTGCAGAGCCAGTTCTGCTCCATCAGAGATGGACAGAGTGAGTGTGATAAGCTGAAGATGGGAGCATTGGTTTTCTGAATGCGTTTTCTGCTCACCATGTGTGTCTGTATGTGTGAAAACATTTACGTTTTATCACAGAAGCTAATGTAATGGATAGAGAAAATGCTCCCAGTGCTTCACTGCTGTCTGTTTCTATCTGCATGGGGAAAACACATCCAAGTGTGCACTAGCCAATTGAATAACATCCGTTTTCAGTTTACCTGTGCAGAAAGTAGGGGGGGAGGGTTGGCAGGAAAGGGGCCCCATCCAAAGTTTTGCAGGGGGGGCCCAGTGAATTCTAGTTGCGCCCCTGGATGGGGGTTATGGACTGCTTGGGGCCACCAAAACCTTAGCTGCACCCCTGTCTACTGGTCTAACTTTAGTAAATTTTGACTAGCAAGCAGTCTTTATTCTTACCTGTATTACACAGCCATGGAGCCTGATGCATGTAATCAGAGGCACCATCTGAGACCAGAAGATCTCCAGGAAACACCTCCAGACCAGGTAAGCTCAGCACCACAGAACTACGTCTCCTTTCACTCTGTCTTTGAAAACAAAATGGAATCATTGGGAAAGAGAAGCTTTAAGTAGAAGCCTACATTTGTAGATGGTAAATGGTTAATATATAACTTGTGATGTGTTCGGCAGCATGTTTAAAAGACTGGCATTGCCAATGTTTACTCCTTTTCCTTACATGTACATTCATCCATATATAGAAGGATGGTTAACTAACCTGAGCTCCATCATGTTTCCTTTCCTCTCATTACTGTAATAAATGAATGCAATCAGTATCTTGAACTGAGCAGCAGGCTTTAATGATGGTCTGGTTGGAGCCACCAGGAGTCACAAATCATGTGAAAGTTCAGGCTTCCCATTGGCTCTAAAGCTACAGGCTTAATTTAGTTAATACTCTCCGACTGACAAGTATTAATTAACTTTGACACATGCAGTTGAAAGCCTTTCATAGACCGGTTATTTGCACAAACTGCTTTGATGAATGTAGATTATTGTTTTGTATATTAAAATTCCAGTATAGTTAAAAGGAGAGCATTACGTATAATAGTTAGCTTTTGTGGTGATGGTTGTACATTTCTGGTATGAGCCTGCAATTTAGCAGGACGTCAAGCTTGCTGCCACACCGCATATTTCTGAACATATACAACAGTTATGTAGCCACTGGCTAAAATATTACTTCGTGTTTACAATGTCTTCCTTGTTTTTCATTTTAGCTGCACATTAGTATACGGTACTATGCAATGCCATTCTGGCCTCAGCTGCATCTGTAATGGCAATGGTGATTTTTTTTTTTTTTTTTAAATCAGATACTTACCTCTGCAGAAGGAAGGCTCTGGATTTCATAAAGCCTTCTCTGTCCCTTCCCAGTGTTCCCATAACACTGCTGTGCCCCATTCAAATGTGGCGACTCTGGGAGCACTCATGTCCCTGAGTGCTTCCACAGAAGCGTAGCTTTGTACTGGGCATGCACGGCACAGAGCCACCTGTCTTTGGAAGCGCTCGGTAACACAAGTGCTTCTGGAGCCACCCGAGGATCCCCGAAGGCGTATTCAACCAGTTGGTAGATTACCAGCAATGATGGTGATGGCTCTGGAACGAGGACACCAAGGAAGGAGCCGGTAGGCACTACAGGATCCAGAGCCTTCTCTTTCTATAGTGGAGCATCTGTCTTTTTATTATTATTTCACTTCACATTTACTTTAATGTACACTGACTGACATTCAGTCGTTTTGCCACAGTCCTGTGAGTAATAATCAGATTGTGGGTGAGGAACTCTGTTTTTTTTTCCTGTCACCATTAAACATTTAAATGATCTCAGGTCATTCCTAATTTATGACCCTATTTATATTGCACAGTTGACAGTTCACCACTATCCTTCCAGTTTTTAACATCTTAGACAGTTCTCAACCCAATTCCACTAATATCTTTGCTTTACACAGACCAATACTTTGTCTCTTCCGAAATGCAATAACATACTTTTTGTGACTACAGGATACGTGTTCAAACGTGAGTGTTTAAGAATCAAGAGTCTATCCAGTACATCAATTAAAGTAAAACATCTAATACCAGCATCTAAATTGCTTACATCGAGTTTTATGTTTGCATCAAGTTCATTTTTCTCCTCAGCCACACTGCTAGTCTGAGCACTGGTGGCAGTTCTCATGCCACACTAACATACTATTAGTAAATGGCTCACTGTACTTTAAAAGTGCGTACACATGTACAATTACTGTCGCCCTCCGGAATCAATCTTTCGAGGGACAGTATGGTGCCGAGTGCCATATAGATGTGTTGCTAGCCCAGAGATGTTCTGTTGCTATGGAGGAGGGACCAGGGTATGCCACGCAACAGAGTGACATTCAGTGGGCAGGATGCGTAGTGGAACAATAGGCTTAGGCTTGGCCTGTGCCCAAGACGATCTGGCACTCCAGATCTCTCAGCAAAGTATCGGGGCGCTAGATTTGAGGTTTTATTTTACTGTCTGTATTTTCTGGCCATCCCGGTTTACATTTAGTGTGTCTGACCAGCTTGTACCTGCTCAGTTTCTATCTCAGCTACTCATGAAGGGATGATCATAGACAGAGCTCGATTAACATCTTGGGAGCCTATAGACCAGAGGTGCCCACACTTTTTTCACTCGCGAGCTACTTTTAAATTTCCCGAGCTCAAGAGATCTACCAACATTTAAAATAGCCAGGTATAGCTGCCCTTAATATAGGTAGCTAGGCATAGGTGCTCCCCATATAGATAGCTAGGCATAGTTTCCCCAATATAGATAGCTAGGCATAGGTCCCCCCCATATAGCTAGGCATGGGTGCCCCCCATATAGATAGCTAGGCATAGGTTCCCCCCACATATAGATAGCTATGTATAGGTGCCCCCCACATATTGATAGCTAGGCATATATGCCCCCCACGTAGAAAATAAACCGGTCTCCCAGAATGCTCTGATAGGAGAATTCTGCAATAACAGCCTACAGTCGGTTAACAATCACTGGGAAGGCTTTCCCTTATACATCAATGCAAGATAATTAGCATAAAATGGGCATTCTACTATATTGAACTAGATTATGCTTCAGATGTTAGAATGCCCTGTATAAGAAGCAACAAGATGCTAGTGCCCAGATGTCAAAAGGAAAGTAGTAGCACAAGCAAAATGAGGATAGGTGGCATAGACATAGATATAATTATACAGAATTGAGAGATCTGAAAACTTTGAAAAATGGAGAGATGTGCCCAATCTGAACACAAAACAAAGGTCCGATGCAAATACAAATTTGATCGATCCTTACAACATTAAAAAAGTTAGCAAGATTAAAAGAATTATACATCAAAGAAGGATGGCTCGGCACTCGAGGGACAAGCACGCTATAAAGCCAGTTGGTAAAATCCAATCCCTGTCCTACTGACACACAGCAGCACACTGTGCAGCCACGGCACATTTAGGTGCCCTTACAATGTTTGTGGAAAGAGTCATTGTCAATAAAGTGACTACTACCATTAGATGGTCTCTAACGAGGGTGCCCGTCAGAACAAAAAACTGGGTCTGTTGGGAACGATCACCCCAAATTTGGTATCATTTGTGAGGATGTGCATTCAATGATGCATGAACCTTCATGGTGTTGTGCACTAAATGTAGTACAATGTAGTAAAAAATCCAACCACCCAACATGAATGTCCTAACACTGGCACTAGTTCGGATAGATAGATAGATAGATAGATAGATAGATAGATAGATAGGATATGAGACAGCTATAGATGGCGCAAATAATGAAACACCAATGCTGGTAATGTTAATGCCAAGTAGTTGACCTACGTAGGGTCATCCACTGTAGATGGCTATAGCGTGCTGGTATATTAGTATGGGAAAGCCCCCAATGCCTGGTCTAGGGCTTGCCATGCTCAGTCGTTCATAATTACCCGGCTCACATACTTGTAATAAACATAGGATAATGTATGTGCAAGGTGATGCAGTGTCTGAATTAACTAGAATATATATGGTTACAGATCTGAATGGCCCTATGTAATCAGCTGCTCTGTTTATGTATTAAGAGGTATTCCAGCATATGGCCAATCTGTTAAAAGAACACATAGTACTGATTCATGGTAACAATGCAGAGATGTTTATCTGAGTCAAAGGATGTCCATCCCCCATACCGCTCTGTACTCAAGCAGCCATTGCTGTACCATGAAGCACCTGCCCTGCTTCACACAGACACTTAAAGAGAATCTGTACTCTAAAATTCTTACAATAAAAAGCATATCATGCTATTCATTATCTTCTCCTGGACCCCTTTCTGCTATTTCTGCCACTTCCTGCTGCAATCCTGGCTTGTAATAGCCAGTTTTAGGCAGTATTTACAAACAAAAGACATGGCTGTTAACCAGAGTGTGATAGGCTGAGAGTAGCTCACTCTGTAACTCACACAGAGCCTGCAAGGGGTGTGGAGAGGGTGTGTATAGCTTCTATCCTATCACAAGCAGAGTAGCACATTCCTACCTGAGTGCCTGAGCGCGACAAAGCCGTCATAGGAAAGAAGATTAGATAAAGTAACAGAGATAATACAGCCACTGTGCAACTAGGAAAGGCTGCAGTAAGACAGACCACATTAGAACAGGTGTAGGAAACTTACAGGATAGAAGAAATAAGGCTGAAAATTTTGTTGCAGAGTCTCTTTAAAATAGGGCTGGAGGCGCCCAATGCATAAAAGATAGGCTACTAAGCTGTTCATTTTATAAACGGAGAAGTAATCTTACGTCTTTTGACGAATTTGGACCAGTTTATTGAAAAAAGGTCTTTTATTAGAGCTCATAAAATTGACGACACTTTTGCAGGTTCTTGCCTGCTTCATCTGGTTAGTGGAAAAACAGGTGCCTTAAAGTGAACCTCCGGACTAAAAATCTACTCAGCAGAACTGAAAAGGCTTGGTGTTTTCTTTAACAGTTTTACAGCATCAGAACTTTGTTTTTCTTACCAAAGCATCATTTTTAGCTGCATTTTTAGCTAAGCTCCACCCATCAAAGAAAACTGCCCGGGCTTTTTTTCCCCGATGCTGTGCAAAGCATGATGGGATTTCCTATGTTGTTATTCACGTTGCCTAGCAACTGGGAGGGGTGATCAGCACACAGGACAGTTGGAACTGTGTCTCATGCTCCCTGTTACCTCCTTTCAACCAAAAAGATGGCTGCCCTCATGAAATCAAACATTTGCCTGTTCTTTTAAAACAGGGTGGGTAAGAGATTATATTACCTATCTATTTTAATTAGTAATTTCATTAATATCTAATGTAACTTCATGACAGTATGTTTGTTTAGGCTGAAGTTCCTCTGTAACTGCTGTGGCTGTGTAGCAAGCACATCTTTTCGGTCTGCCATTACTAATGTGACTAACAATATTTCAAACACATTCTCGCTCTCACTGGAGGGGTGTTTATATGCAGAGCTAGTTTACAGGAAAAAAATGACTTCTGCTTTAAATATTAAATGTTTGAACTTTAACTTTAAAGTCTGGAATAGGGAAACAAATTAGTAATAACAATGCAATGGACAAAGGTCTGACAACTTCTCTTCAGCTAAACTATGAACTAATAAATAATTAACCAGACATGCATTGTCTTGCTGTTATAATATGCAAAATAAAACAAACATGACTATTGATTATATGAAACTAGGAGAAGTTTAATATCGTTATCTGTCTCTTAAAAGTAGCTTTAAGAGGAAATCGTTTTATATGCTCTAAAATTTGCTTGCTTTCACACCTACCTATACAGGCAGTAGCAGTCAGTGTGTCAAATACTTAAAGAGAACCAGAAGTAAGAGTACCACAGAAGTTGCCATCTTCATTCTCTAATAAACAATGCCAGTTCCCTGGCTGTCATGCTGAGCTTTTAGCTTTAGTCTTTTGAACACCTGCATTAAGCACGCAGTCAGTGAAGTCACACCAGGGGTAAAGCATCTGCTCTGCATGCTCACTCTGGGCCAGTTGGCAGAAATATTGTATCTTTATCATCCAGTTGTCATTGTTTGTAGGTAATCTCAAGTAGTCATAAGTATTATAATTAGTAATATATACAGTACACACTTTACAGCACAGAGAGAATATATAGCCTAGACATACGTCTTAAAGTTTGCAAACTAAAATGTTTATACAAAAGAGGTAACTCATATAGTCTAGACTGGTAAATCTTGTAACATGTGTACTCAGTATTGTCTCCAAGCTAAGGTCAAAGCTCACATCTGCGGTTGGGAAGCATTTGTCTTTTCAACATGCATGTGAGATGCACATGAGTCTGGTGTACTGTACATCTAGTGTACCAGCATAAAACCATGTGTTTAATTACGGGCTCAAAAAGCTCAGGACAGACACACACATACAAGCATCCTATGGGTAAATTACGATTTTAAATTTCATATACTTTAGATGACCAAAGCTTTTATGCTAGATGAATTCTTGTTATAACTCTGTTCTGTGTATTTTTTTTGTATATTATTTGTATAAAAATACAAGAATACATCTTTAAATAAAAGGATGCTGGTCTAAGACTACTTATTTCATTGGGGATATTTGTGATAGCACAAATACCTATTGTTGGTATGATAGTGGCTGAGAGCCCATCTGACCGATCATCAGAGGACTGACACTTAACTGAGTTTAGCATTCTCCACAGCTGTTTCACCTATTTTGTATAGCGCTAACACAGTTATTTACACAAACAAACAAGTGGGCGGGTCATCTTACAGTTTACCCCCCCCCCCCCCAAAAAAAAAAAAAGGTGAGATTAGATCAGTTCTCAACAGAAATCCAGCCCTATATCTCTCTTCCTGCTGCAGTCTCAATCTTTGCATTGCATGCTGCAGTGTAAGGCCTGGTGCACACCAAAACCCGCTAGCAGATCCGCAAAACGCTAGCAGATTTTTAAACGCTTTTTTTTATTTTTATGAGGCGTTTTGCTAGCGTTTTGCGGATTGCTGCTGCGGTTTTCAGTATAGTAGATTTCATATATTGTTACAGTAAAGCTGTTACTGAACAGCTTCTGTAACAAAAACGCCTGCAAAACCGCTCTGAACTGCCGTTTTTCAGAGCGGTTTGCGTTTTTCCTATACTTAACATTGGGGCAGAAACGCATCCGAAATCCAAAAAATGCCTCACCCAGGCATTTTTCGTTTCTGCAAAACGCCTGCCGCACTGGTGTGCACCACCCCATTGAGATACATTGACCAAGCAGATCCGCAGCCGCAAGCGGATCTGAAAACGCCCAAAAAGCCGCTCGGTGTGCACCAGCCCTCAATCTATGAAGCCATGTCTCATGTTGATTTAGTTCATGCCCTAGTCCATTTCCTAATGGGGGATTCTCAGTATTTTCTTTATTGTTTACAGAAGCATTCCCAGGAAAGGTATATACAAAGATGCTGATTAGCCTCCATACTCATTTGCACACTATGTTGGCAGTTAGACTGAGCAACTGCTGTTCAAAAAATGTTTTTGAAAATGAAAAATATATAAAAAAAAAAAAAAAAAAATTATAAATAACAGCAACATGGTAAAAAAAGAAAAAAAAAAAAAGTAAATTATAGTGCATTTTAATCTGGGAGAAATGTACAATTTATAGGTTATACATGTTACAGTTTTTGACAATAGCTCTTAGCAATACTTGCATTTGAGCCTTTAAGAAACACAATGCTACATTAGCTACATGTATCATTTACTCAGCAGTATTTCTTGGTTTAAATAAATATGTGCTAACAATGTTGTATTTAAATAGCAACAAATGCAAGAGACGTGTGCACACATGCTTAGAGAAAACCGATGTTTGTGTTCAAGCAAGATAAAGCTAAAACAACTCACAAAAGCGTCGGTTATTAAAAGAACCTATCCCTCTATTGATAAACATTAAATGTAGACCAAGTCAGTTTGCAAACTATGATACATAGCTTCTGGCAAGTGGTCAACAACGAAAACAGACAATACAATAGACACATGGATCAGTTCCTTGTTTTATTGGTCTCAAAACAGAAGTCAAATGGGTGAACTCTGCCACCACCCAACAAGGATGGGTTCACAAATAAAATGTGTACAGCTCTGTTCCATTCCTGTGCTGACAATTTTGTATCAGTTCTCTATGGCTTGGTTCACACATACAATGAGTACAGTTCCAATCCTAACCGTTAACACTATTAGAAAACTGATGTAAATCTGATGCAAACGGACAGGTCAGGAATGGAGCGGAACTGTGTACATTTTATGTTTAAATCCAGCCTAAGGGCTCGTTTCCATCTGCTAGATTTTAGCCAAGCTTTTGGAAACACAGCGCAATGTGCGTTCGCAGGGACATCAGAAGTACATATACTGCACTGTCTGATGATTCCAACACGCGTGGTTGTATGTATTTCAGCATGTTTGTGCAGCTATCCCATTATTTATAAAATGAATGTGACTGCATCGGAGTCAATGGCACCACAACAATCCTTATAGATTGTTGTGGTAGCGATGTGCATCCGCATAGCGTCAAAGTCGCGTGACGCAATTCCTGTCTGTAATTGTGCACAAGACTGAGGGGTCAGATGCAAGTGATGTCTGATGTCACTTGTTTACAGCCTCAGTATTATACATTTGGAAAATAGAGTATGAGTAATTTCATGCATTTGTTGGTTGCTGACTCAGGCTACACAAATAAAAAAAAGCTCTCTTTAAGCAAAACAAATGCACTGTCAGGGCTATTATTGCTCTGAGAAGCTTGTCTGTTGTGTATTGAAGTGCTGAGTTCACTTGTCCTTCCTGTTCTCAATGAGGCAAGCCAATGTTTTAACCGTCTGTCAATGGATCAACAAAACATAAAAAAATAACGTACCAGATCCCTGCACTGAAGACATACAGTTCATTAGAAAGTTTGGCTTGAAATGAGGGGGGAAGGGAGGGGCAAACAAAGGATAAGAGGAAATATGGAGTATAATTTTATCCTAAGAGGAGAACGCTGTGGCTAAGTAACTGTTACATCAAAGGTGATTTACTTTTAACAATTGATAATTGGGAAAGAGCACTTAGCATTCTGGCTTACAGAAAGCTAGCTATATACAGTATAGTACACTACAGTCGAGGCATTTTGTAAGCTGAATGGCTCCCAGGGCGAGGGTATAAAAATTGTGCCAGCCATATGTGCCCCAGTATAGATTAGCCAGATATAGGTGCTCCAGTATAGGTTAGCCAGCCATAGGTGCCCCAGTATAGGTTAGCCAGCCATAGGTGCCCCAGTATAGGTTAGCCAGCCATAGGTGCCCCAGTATAGGTTAGCCAGCCATAGGTGCCCCAGTATAGGTTAGCCAGCCATAGGTGCCCAAGTATAGCTTAGCCAGCCATAGGCTGTGGCAATACAAAAAAGTAGGTGGGAGCAGTGGCACAATGGGACTCAGCCACGGGGAGGGGGGCCCAACGCCCTATGCTTGGGCTCCCCTTACATTGAAGAAGCAGCAGGGGCAGGGAAGTTGTTAGCAATAACTAACCTTCCAGGCAATGTTCATGTCCCGCGCGGGCTGCTCTGTGTACATCGCCTCTCAAAGGAAGTAGTGATGCTGTACACAGAGCAGCCCGCGGCACGTGAACAACGCCTGGAGCCCAGAAGGTGAGTTATAAAAAAACCTCTTCTCCGCCGCTGCCAGACACTTCTGCAAAGTAGGGGGAAGTGCGGAGGGGGACCTGAGGAGAGGGAGGGAGGAGTTGGGCCCCCGTCCCATTGTGCCACTGCTCCACCTCCTTCATTGCGCCCGCCTCCCTCACTGCACCACAGGCAGTCACCCGCCCGTAGAAACAGGGCTAACTACATTTACTCAGGGTCTAAGAATACGAAGACTGGGGCTCTGAGGGTTTGAGGCTAGGTTCACAGTGGTCAGTTGCATAATGCACACATGACTGTGAACTAGTTCACAGTGCTCAGTTGCACTGCAGAATAATTCTGCATATCAACTCATTGCCCACACACTGAATTCAATTAAATATATCTGTTTGGCTGTTAGCTCCATCAATTTTCATGCCCTTGAACCACAGTCACCCAGTGAACAACTGTGCAAAGTTTGGTTTGGATAGCCTGACTTTCCCCATATAAAGTCAGTGGGTGAAACCTGATTGGTTGTTAGAGGCTCAACCCACTTTTTCAAACTCTGAAACCAAGTGCTCCCATGACCAACTGTGTAAAACTTGAGAACCCTGCCATAAAAAGTGTGAGAATGGTAGCAGTTTATATTTGCCCAATCAGGAAGTCCTGATTGGATAAAACATCACGTGAGCTGTGATGTCTCCTGGCTGCCGAGAGTAGCGCTCTCCCCGTGCCTCTGCAACTTTTCTCCTGGCTTGGCATGTATGCTGCTTGAGAAGCGGCAATATGTGACCGCTTGGTCCATCAATGTTTCTCTGGCCATCGCACCACGAATACCTTTATGGAGTGAAGAATTGTGCATGAAGCTCAGCATTTGAGCGGTCACCTGAGTGGATAGGGAACATTTTCGTAGCGCATACTGCTACATATCTTTGCTGGTTGAGGTTTCACATACGATTTATGTCAGTAATGGCTGCGTATGGCTTGTCCATAAGAGGGGTGTTATGTATACACACGGGGTGAGAAGATGCTAAAAGGAGCCTGTTGCTTACCAGCGGCGCTGGTTGGACGTCATTTTAAGCAGTGTGGAAAGTTGGACCCGAAGAGAAATTGTATATGCTATATTATCCCGGTTATCAGGAGCGCATTCCAATTAGGGACATGGTTCATGCATTCACAACACACCTGCAGTTGGTTTTATGGGGAGGGGAGGGGGGGGGTTATTAGCTTTACAGGAGTCGTTAAGGCCATTCTTGGTTGATCAATACAAGTATTTCAAGTATTATGCCCTGTGCTCCCTTAGTTACTGTGCGTGGATACATTTTGGTTGTGGTGTTGCCCACTAACCTTGAAAGCCTGGCTTTTAAAATATGATACTGGCAGTAGTTTACATTTTCTTATTGAAAGTCAATAGGTGAAATTTGATTGGCTGTTGTGGTAAATCTCAAGTCTCGTACATACGCCTGACTAAAGTTGGCCGGTTACGCCAACCGATAGGCACGTGTTCAGATGCCCCAGCCCAGGTATGGCCATCTGGCAAGTGATCCGCCCCGTACATCAACTTGGCCAAGCGGGGACCAACAACTTTTTCTAGATGCTGCTCCCCTGCCCACCAGGTGTCGCTACGCACGCACGGCTCTGTTGTCCCTCCGCTCTCCCACACAGCAACAAAACGCACTGCTAGCTACACAGATGACATGCTACTGTACAGGCCGGCCATACGATGTCACCCAAGGGAATCAGGTCCCAGCCCCCAACATCAGTTGCAAGGTGTGAATGCACCTTTAGAAAGTAGAAGGACACCAAACCGCTATAAGACAAAGTGCATAAAATGTGATAGTTGCATTCCTAACACTGTAGGAGGAGGAAAACAGAGAGTTAAAGGACAATTGAAGTGAGAAGAATATGGAGGCTGCCATATGTATTTCATTTTAATCAATACCAGTTGCCAGGCAGCCCTGCTGATCTATTTGGCTACAGTAGTGTCTGAATAACACCAGAAATAAACATGCAGCTAATCTTGTCAGGTCTGACAATGTCAAAAACACCTGATCTGCTGCATGCTTGTTCAGGGTCTATTACTAAACGTATTAGAGGCAGAGGATCAGCATGATAGCCATGCAACTGGTATTGCTTAAAGCGGACCCAAAACAAACATTTTTTTAATTAAAAATATTTAGTTGCACCACTCTGACACATACAAAGATAAATAAACACTCCTCCAAGCCTATGAGCATTTCAGTGACTGCTTTTCACCCTTCTCTTTTCATAACTAGGGTTATACAGGTGGCAGCCATTAGCAATTCCTCCTTTACTGGACACCATCTACTCCAGCATTTTGCCGGATTCTGTCCCGCCAATTTGAAAGGAAGGGAGGGGTTTCTTTAATAAATGTAAAATATTTTATATTTGTCATCATGCAGCTGAAAAAAGGCTGCTATTTATTATTATAATTTAGAAAATACATTTTTTCTAAAATCTTGTATTTTTAATTTGGGTCCACTTTAAAAGGAAATAAATAGGTCAGCCTCCATATCCCCCTCACTTCAGGTGTGCGTCAATGTGAGGGGGTGGAATAATAAGAAAAAGATAAAAATGAATATCAGTATGTTCGCTTTTTCACACCAACATTATAACTGATAATAATCAGTAGTGTGAAGTGATTGATGGAAAACGTCAGCACATTAAAAGTTTCCACCTCTTTTTACATTGGATTGTTTCCTGCTTTACTAGTCAATGTTTGCATACAAACTCTACTCTACGTAGCTGAGAAAAAATGCTCCTTGACAATAAAATTTCACACCCAGACTTCTGTTTACACAAATATTCAGCGGGTGTGATCACAACCATTGAAGCAGAACTTAAACACATGCTGCAAACTTTTTTTTTCTTTTTTTTTTTTACTTACCGTGACTGGTGGAACTCCTTCTTCTGCAAGACAAGAAAAACAAAAATGAGAAATCCCTCCTTGTGGTCACCTTGTAAACTAGTTTAATGGAACATCCATATACATGTAAAAGTAGTTCAAAGACCTAACATATTAGTGGTCATTCATAAACTAGGTTAGGCTAGGTGCACACATAGTAGAAACACTAGCGTTGTGTAAAATGCTGCGTTTTATGCACCAATGTTACTCAAAGGGCCGCCTAAAAAAAAACAACGCATGGGTATGAGTTGGTACTTCGGCTTTTTTAAAATCGGTAGTTTTGTTGCATATTATGTATGATAAGTGGCATGACGAAATGCGTAGGGCGGAGCCAGTACGCCTGACGCACAACTCGGAAGTCCGGGGAAGCCACTGGTCGTGGGGAATCGAGCGGGACGCCGCGAACGGACCTTACATTGAAACAGTGGAGACCGGACAGCCCTGCCGTTGTGATATGTTTATATATTCTCTGGAGCTTGTAAGTGCATAGAGGGCGCGAGAGGCGCAGTGTGTTTTATATGGAGCAATTATGTTGCGCAATGAAGTTTTTTTATATGTTTTTTTATTGAGGAATAAAGGCCTATTTTTATGACACTATGGATGTGGATTACTGATGAGCCCTGAGAACCACATATTGAGCCCGAATTCCACCTGTAAATTAGTGGTCGTTATCTGGTGAGCTGCTCAGTTATTAGAGGTGGTGGGATTCACGCATGAACACTTGTTTCACCTTCAACACGATTGATGTGGGTTGTAGTGTTTAATGTATGCAAGGAAAGCAGGTTACGCTATGTCAGATTGTTTTCTACAGATGTGGTAGCGCGCAGTGGATTTAACTGATTTATCCACTTGCCGACCAGGGGATTTTTTAATGATCGGTGCTGCGTGGGCTCTACAGCCCGCAGCACCGATCAGGAGTGCAGCAGGGCGATCAGACTACCCCCCTTTTTTCCCCACTAGGGGGATGTCCTGCTGGGGGGGTCTGATCGCCGCCGGCTGCATTTGCTTAGCGGGGGTGGGAGGCTCTTCAAAGCCCCCCTCCGCATGCTTTCTCTGCCGTCTCGCCGCTACCTCCCTCTCCCTTTCCCTGTGAGCTGGGCAGGACGGATTTCCGTCCTGCGCATTGAAGGATAGGCTTCAGCCTATCATATGCCGGCGATCCCCGGCCAATCAGAGGCCGGGGATCGCCGATCTGCCTTACGGCGCTGCTGCGCAGCAGCGCCGTATGATGTAAACAGCGGGGATTTCTTCCCCGCCTGTTTACATTTTGCCGGTGAGCCGCTATCGGCGGCTCTCCGGCTGTTCACGGAGACACCCTCCGTGAACTGACATGGAAAGGCCGCTCGATCGAGCGGCCGTTTCCATGGTAACCCGCAGACGACCAGTTTACGCCAATCGGAGTTAGCTGGTCGTCAAGAGGTTAAAGAGTCATCTAGAGGATTCAACACAGCGCACTCCAGTGATTGCTTTGGACTGAAGGACTTTCGTTTGCTGAGTTCTGCTGACATTTATGCAGTGGCTTATTAGTAATACATTGATTCTAATTTAATTAGGTGGCGCAGCATTTTTTAAATTGATATGTATGAACGCATCAAAAGTGCACATAATGAAAGTCAATAGAAACGCAATGTATTGCGTTTTGTATGCGTTTGAGGCTTTTTTAATGCATTTTCTTAAAAAAAAATAATAATTTATGATGTATTTCCGCTTCTTGTTGTCTTCCTAGGGATTTGCATAAATGTACATATAAAAATGCATACAAAACAAATGCGTTTTATATATGCGAACCGCAAACGTATTAAAACGCACGCAAAAGACTTAAAAAACCCATCTGCGTAAAAAAAAAAACACGACACACACCAAAAACGCACAACAAACGCGCACAACATGAACATAAAACACAACACAAAATGCAGCCTTCCACGTTATGTTAGGTGTGCACCCAGCCTAAAAGGTGGTGAAGAAAGTCACCCTCTGACTCATCTCTTGGAGACTCCACCAACAGAACCTCAACCTCCATGCCAGGGTTCCTGGACCTAGCTTCATCATGCATACAGCATTTTTAAAAGGAGATTAGCAGTGGTCAGCAGTAGTTCGGCCCCTGGGCAGTACACTCTGGACAACGTGGACTGGACTGACAGCGGCAGTGGCACAGTAGAGAATGACCTTGCGAGGTCGGCCTCTGCACTGGCAGGGCCCCCGGGCCAGAGGGTGAGAGCAGAGCTGCGGCGTGGGACATGTCGGTTGCATGGGGCTGGAGGAATCGCCGGGTAAGTCGATTTGTTTTTTTCATTTGCTCGGACATTACCTTTTAGTGCAACAGCCTTGTATACATGAAAATGCAAGATTTGGGCATTCCACCAGCTAAGCTGATACATGGCATATTCAGGTCTGTTCCTGCAGATGGGTTTTACAATAGCAACATTTTTTACTACAATGATTTTTAAGTAATGTTGCTTCTCCTTTGTCTAGTTTATCATTTTCTAGTTACACAGGCTTTGATTGCTATGATGCCAATGTAGCCATAGTGAGCTTGGTATGAAATATCAGTTCCAGGAATCACTTGCTGGAAGTGTCCTTGCTGTAGAACCACAAACTGACTCATTAATAGAAAATGACAGCTGAATATACAGTTTCATTCTCCTATCTGCAAGCATGACCTCATTCAGAACGGACACAGTGTCCCGCTCCCATTTTCACATTAATTTTCTAATATAATTAAGATGGATTTAATGTAATAACAGATGATTAAAGACATCACTGACACTGTAGAATTCTGTAACTAGGGAAAGCCGGCATACATAGTTGGCGTTCTGCATTTTATTACTTAAAGTGTAACTGAACATGTGGCATGATGAGATAAATGTGTACATGGAGCACCAATCCTGCTCAGAATTTGCCTTCATTCCTCTCTTTTAAAATTGCAACTGTAAATACACATGAAACATATTTGCTGCACAGTCTCCTCCCCTTTGCTAGACCCTCTAATTCAATGATGTCTCTTCAACCCCCACCCCCCCCCCCCTTCCATCAATGTTTGGCCCCTGCACTTAGGGCCCTCTTCCACAGGCGGCTGAACTACATTCTTAAAGCAGACCCAAACCAAAAAAAAATTTTATGCAAAATATTTAGTTGCACCACTCTGACACATACAAAGATAAATAAACACTTCTTCAAGCCTATGAGCATTTCAGTGCATGCTTTTCACCCTTCTCTTTTCATAACTAGGGCTATACAGGTGGCAGCCATTACTTCTGAGCTTAGTAAGAGGTTTTAGATCATGGGTGTGTTTGTCATCAGCTACCCTCCCTCACAGGGACGTAGTCTATGTGGAATCTCACACAAGCTGAGATAACCTCCCCTGTTACATCATCTGTAGCAGCCTGTGTTTTGTTTTTGTTTTTCATCTCCTCCACCAGTTTGCCGGAAAAATCCCGGCAATATGAAAGGAAGGGAGGGGTTCCTCCAATAAATGTAAAATATTTTATATTTGTCATCAGGCAGCTAAAAAAAGGCTGCCATTTATCATTATAATTTAGAAAATATATTTTATTTCTGAAATCTTGTATTTTTAATTTGGGCCCACTTTAAGGCTGATACACACGGGGCACCGTTGTTGCTGTTGCGAGCACACAGGAGACGTGTGCGCAACAGCTCGGCAACAGCTCGGCGACAGCTCCGTCTGAGCGACAGCTGTCTACACGTCCCCCCGCTGGAAGCTCTCTTCTGGCTGTGGGTAGCTGTTGCTAGTCCGCACACACACGCGCAGTACGTGTGGCGGACTAGCGACAGCTGCTGCCGGCGATTGGCCAAGTCAATCGCCTGGCGACAGCTCTGATTAGCGACAGTTCGTGGCGCGCGCCTCATACACAGGGAGGACCTGTCACCGCAACATGCGCGTGCCACGTGTTTGTGGCAACAGTTGTAACCCGTGTGTATGGGCCTTATGTGAGCAGTTGCCAGGTAGCAGCAATCAGTTGTGAGAGTTCGGCAGTCTTTTCACTAACTAACTATCAACGGCTTGTGGAAAAGGGCCCTTATACAAAGGTCAGACAGCTGTCAAGGAATGAGAGAGAATTGGTAAGTGAACCTGACTTTCTTTGAATTGCTGTAGCAGTAAAGGTACCTAGTGTGCAACCTTACTTCCAGACAGAAATGCAGTGACCAACTATAGGGTCATCTAAAATAAATGTAAGTTTCAAAATAAAATAAATAGTACATGCACCAAAGCTTTAAAATGGAGTTAGAGTAAAACGACAGATACCAAGTGAGTCCTGAATTTATCTCTACAAGTGTTTTTTGACTTGCAGAACAGACACACCTAGGTACCAAAGTCAAAGAGCTAAAGCTGAGAGGCATTATTAGCAATCAGAGTGGCCTAGCTTTAGGAGCTCCTCCTAAGAAAGATCACCTGCTATTACCATTAGCTAATGCAGTTGCTGATAGCTAGGATGACTCACAAGAAGAACTCCTCAGTTTATGAAACCACCGACTCCGGGTACCCAAAATGCCTCCGACTACTCGACTCCCACTCAGTCTAATACTTACCAGGGCTGTGGATTTTTTCAAAAAAATCATCTGACTCCTGACTCCGACTCATCAGTTTATGAAATCACCGACTCCGGGTACCCAAAATTGTTTCAACTCCACAGCCCTGGAGACTAGTAGCAGCAGCCAAATCTCATGCCACATCGCCCTAATAAATTGAAACTAATTTATAAATAGTATCTGTAAAAAGATAAGACCACTGAAAAATAGCAATATGAAAATTATTGTATTTTTCGGAAGATGTACTTTTTCTCCGCCAAAGATGGGGGGAAAAAAAAGTCTCTACGTCATATATTATAAAGACAGGGAGTTCTTGACTTATGAACGCCCACTGATACAAACCGCCAACCCGCCACAATGTCAAGGACTGCCTGCCTTGTCCCCGTGTCCTCCTCCACTGCCCGCGTAATGTGAATCGGCAGCACCAGCTCACTTGATCCATCGGTTCCAGTGGCGATCACAGACCTCTCTTCTCCCGCACGGCTTTCCTAGTGAGGGCTACTGCCGATGAGGCAATCAGCAGAAACTGTCACTAGGGACGCCGTGCGGGAGAGGAGAGGTCTGCGATTGCCAGTGGAACCGATGGATCAGGTGAGCTGGTGCTGCCGATTCACATTACTATACGCGACCAGTGAAGGGGACACAAGAGGGCAGAGAGGGAGACAAACAGGCCACAAAGGGGGGCAAAGCAAAACACAGGAGGGCAGAGAGAGGACAGGGGACACATAGGGGATACAGGATGACTCATGGGGACACAATAATTGGGGGGAGAACAGCTACAAGACACTCCTGGACCATGGACACACCAAGTTTAGTATCATTTTTTTACTTGTTTTTTGCCCTCTAAACCGGTTTCAATAATTTTTATTAAAGGATTTTCAAATTATTTACAGTCATATTAACAATGACATTTTGTGCTGAGTTGTTAACTGAACATACATGAATATATATGGGTATGCATAAGTGTACAGCATATTGGATAACAATAAAAAGAAGAAAGACAGTTTGCATGTAAGTATAAGTCATACCGTATTTGAAATGATTTATCCTGGCATACATTATCATCGACAATGCTTGATCAAGATGTTATAATCAAGGTTATAATCAAGGTTATAATCAAAGTTGCAAATTGCTTATCTGCAACCAGTGACAGCATAAAAACTTTATTTAAATGATATTATTTCTCAGTGGTTGCTTCTGATAGTTTCCTAACACCTGGCGTTAGTAGATGTTCGTTTTGCCCTCTAAACCTAGGAGCGTCTTATAGTTCGGGGCATCTTCTATTACAAAAAATATGGTAGCTATCAAAATAGGTATCTTTTTAGCATTTTTTTTCTACCCATGTTAATTCCTTTAGCCATCATAGCACAATTTTTATTTCTGTTTTAGCTCACTAGAAAAATTTTAGTGAACACAGGTTTCCTTTAGGAGAATACAAGCATTCAGTGAGCCTGATGCACTATACTTATACATTAGATTGTAAGCTCGCAAGGGCAGGGTCATCCTCCTAATGTTTACTGTTTTTGTCACAATATTTGTGCTGCTTGGAACTCTGTTGTACATTTTGTTAGTGCATCTATGTTCCCCTTGTCGTCTTTTTGTGCTTTGTAAAGTGCTGCGGAATATGTTGCCGCTATATAAATAAAAAAAAAATAAAAATAAAAAATATAATAATAGTAATATACTTCCTAATACACAAAGCAAACACGAGATGAGAATGATATGGAGGCTGCCATATTTATTTCCTCTTAAACAATACCAGTTACCTGGCAGACCTGCTGATCTATTTGGCTGCAGCAGTGTCAGAATTACACCAGAAACCAGCATGCAGATAATCTTGTCAGTTCTGACAATCATGTCAGAAACACCTGATCAGCTGCATGCTGGTTCAAGGGCCATGGCTAAAAGTATTAGCGGCACAGGATCAGCCAGGCAACTTTTAACTTTACTCGTCTCCAGTTTCCTTTAAGGTTCCCATAATTATGACATAAGTTGTGGCATATGCATGGTGCTATACATAAATGATTTCACCGAGTATCCATGCACGTTTTGTGACAGTTTTTCAGTTGTCTTGCTTGCAATGCGTCTTTAGGGCTCGTTTCCTATAGCATGCTTTTAGGCACGCTTATGGAACCGCGATCGCAGGGACAGAGAACAGTGCATAGACTGCACTGCCTGCGGTTTCCATTCATGCTCGGCGAATCACCGGTCATGGTTGCATGCATTTTGGGGCGCTTCAGCCCACGATCCCATTCAGTATAATGAATGGCATCACAAGCCCCCCCCCCCCCCCCCCCCTTTCCTGCGCTGCATGGAAACAAGCCATTACTGCTGACAGGCACTAAATTGCTGATAATAAAAAAAAAAAAAAAAACAGAGGACTTGCACGCTTGCCATATTGCCCTCTGCTTGTTACCAGTTGCTTATGCCTGGGGAAAGGTCAGTATACTAACATCAGGGAACCCCACACAGTCTTTTAGCTGTCTGCAGATCTCAACATTTTTAACACTTTAGATGCTATTGCACTGCAGTATTAGAATTAAAAGACTCACACAGTCACATCAGATAACGAGCAGTGCTGTGCTTTACAGCGATTCCAAGTAACTCTCAAGCTAACGTAGTCAGTCAATGTAGTGGAGTGATACAATCCACAGTATTTTATGCACTGCATACAGCGGCCTTACTGAGTTTTAGTACATCAGCTTCCTCTAGTATCTCTGATTCTGAACTGAAAAGTTGTTGACAGTCTTGATATAAAAACACATAGGCTGACAAATAGTTTTTGTCATGTGTACCTGACGTCATGGAGATGGTTGTAATCAACAAAAAAGTAAAAGATTTGTAAAGCTTTGAATTGCTCACTATGATGATGACATAAGGAAGGAATCATAGCAAATCAGAGCATCAAAAATTATCACCTGATCAAAAACTTTTCTGAGTTGTGCTGCACAAAAGCTACACCTGTAACAAACCAGTAGCATTGTTTGATTAATTAGTCAATATCAATGACTTATAAATATTTTCAGTTTTTGAAAAATCTATTAAATATGATTGGCCATCTTCCCATCACATGGTATATCACTAACAATATGTTTAAACATAATTTTGTAAATAGCTAAACATTTTCTTTGAAATGTATTTATAACTTAGCGATACAAATACTATGCAGTAATGTACACCTTATTACAGCCAGTAAATATGACATACCAACGTGCAGGTGTCTTTTGATGCTTCAGGTTGAGAGTTTTCATTGTAGTTATGATCCGGTGACTTCTCATCATCTGTATAATTAGTATGCAGAAGAGGACTGGTCGAATGGTTGCCGCCATTGTTTACACCTTCCGATATACAAGATCTATTGTCCTAAGAAGAGAACACCACCAGCATGTTTTTAGGACCAGGTGTTATTACTAAGGATGCATTTTTGTTTAAGTGGTTTCATGGACTTACCAAGACAGATTCCTCTTTGTGAGTTGGAAATTTGGTAGCATCAAAGTAATCCTGCAAAGACAGGAAGCTGCCTGTTGTGTGTTTTCTCAGCCTCCGCAGAGTGGGTGAGGTAGATATCCTACCAAGTGCTTGTCTGTTAAACTGGAAAGGTGTGTTGAAGCTGCTTACATCTAACTCTTTTGGAGATTCTGTAAGTATAAGTGGAGGAATATGAATTATCCTCTTTCGCTTGTCCTCTGTAGGAAATTTGGAGTCTCCCAGAATGAACTGGGAATCCTTCGTAGTAGACTCATCACCCATATTTTTTAAATTGAATCCATCCACGCTGGTCTCTGAACTGAGGTGTGAGCAGTGGTCGATGTTAAATACTTCATTGTGATCTTCCACTGGGTATTCAGCGACTGAGACACTCTCCTGATCCATGTCTGTCTTGAGATTGCTTTTCAGGCTTGCATCTTTTTCCTGGACAAGGAAGGATCACACAACAAATTAGAAGCAAGTCACACTCTGCAAACAGCAGGCAAAATGACTACTAGCTGCTCACAACACTGGTATTCTTACACGTTGATCATTATGCCATTATTCCGTTACTCACTGATGAAACACATTGCTTTGGTTTGATGTTATTTAAGTAACATAATTATTATTGAACATAATGATTAAGGTAGATTTGTTTTGATGTGCAAACAGGAAGCAGAATCACCATACTTAACCACATCACCACCGCCAGTACCACCGCCTTTACAAGTAAAACACTTTTTCCTATCACTGCTTTTAGACAGTTTACTTGTCTTGAAATACACAATCTGTGTATCATTTTAAAGGACACATAAGGTTTTCTATTGGTTTCAAATATGTAACACCGTACATTACACACAACAAATAAATATACCAAAAATGCTACATTTTAAAATAAAAGCATTTTTTTTCTTATTTTCAGATGGCAAAAAAAATGTAAGAAGGTCAGTTAACATGTAATAACTATATATATATATATATATATATATATATATATATATATATATATATATATATATATATATATATATATATATATATATATATATATACCACTGTAAAACAAAAGAAGAAATCAGGTGTAGTAAAGAACTAATAGTGGAAACACCTGGTAGTAAGTACGTACTGTATGTATGTATGTATGTATGTACGTACGTACGTACGTACGTATGTATGTATGTATGCATGCATGCATGTATGTACTTTCTCCCCAGAAACTTTTTCCAGCCGGCTGGCATAAAAAAGTAGCCAGGTGGGCCCCACAGGAAAGTGCAGGGCCACCGCAACTCTGCTTATAGCAGAGGGGAAGGATGAGAAGGCATAATAGCGGGGTGCTCACCAAAATTAGCTGGGTGGAGCAACCGGCTAAAAGAGCCTGGGTAGAACACTGAATGTACAGTGGTTTGCAAAAGTATTCGGCCCCCTTGAAGGAGGCCCCCGAACGAGGAGAGCGCTGATCAGAAATGCAGTCAAGAGGCCCATGGTGACTCTGGGCGAGCTGCAGAGATCTACAGCTCAGGTGGGAGACTCTGTCCATAGGACAACTATTAGTCATGCACTGTACAAAGTTGGTCTTTATGGAAAAGTGGCAAGAAGAAAGGCATTGTTAACAGAAAGCATAAGAAGTCCCATTTGCAGTTTGCCACAAGCCATGTGGGGGACACAGCAACCATGTGGAAGAAGGTGCTCTGGTCAGATGACACCAAAATGGAACTTTTTGGCCAAAATGCAAAACGCTATGTGTGGCAAAAAACTAACATTGCACATCACTCTGAACAGACCATCTCCACTGTCAAATATGGTGGTGGCAGCATCATGCTCGGGGGGTGCATCTCTTCAGCAGGGACAGGGAAGCTGGTCAGAGTTGATGGGAAGATGGATGGAGCCAAATACAGGGCAATCTTGGAAGAAAACCTCTTGGAGTCTGCAAAAAACTTGAGACTGGGGAGGAAGTTCACCTTCCAGCAGGACAACGACCCTAAACATAAAGCCAGGGCAACAATGGAATGGTTGATACAAAAACATATCTGTGTTAAAATTGCCCAGTCAAAGTCCAGATCTAAATCCAATCGAGAATCTGTGGTAAGATCTGAAAACTGCTTTTCACAAACGCTGTCCATCTAATCTAACTGAGCTGGAGCTGTTTTGCAAAGAAGAATGGGCAAGCATTTCAGTCTCTAGATGTGCAAAGCTGGTAGAGACATACCCTAAAAGACTGGCAGCTGTAATTGCAGCAAAAAGGTGGTTCTATAAAGTATTGTCTCAGGGGGCTGAATATTTACGCACACCACACTTTGCAGTTATTTTTTTTTAAATGTTTGAAATCATGTATGATTGTCAGTCCCTTCTCACGTGTACACCACTTTGTATTGGTCTTTCCCGTGGAATTCCAATAAAATGTATTCATGTTTGTGGCAGTAATATGACAAAATGTGGAAAACTTCAATGGGGCTGAATACTTTTGCAAACCACTTGTATGTATGTAAGAAAACTGAAGTCAAAGGTACACTAGTCTGCAGAAACCTAACTGCTGAAAATCTCTGTCCATTCTGTACTGACCAATACACGTGATTACAAGCTTACATCTTAGGAAAGTAGTATTTTCTGGCATGCTTTCCAGACAAGATATTTCTCTTCAAAAACTATAGAATTTATTAGCACATTACAACCAACAAAAAAAACAGAACTCAGACCACTGAAATGTAATTCTTTACACTCTTTTACTTTGATGTTTCAGGGTAAAATATAAAACCTATTACAATAGATGTTTATATTAGGGACTTCCAAAACTATTTTTAAACCTTCTGATCTGAGATAAGAAAATTGGGTATTGTAAATGAACATTTCCCAGGCCATAGCATTAGTAAAGAGATTACTTTATTACTGCCGGTAAATTAGATGTGTAGCTAATTGTTTCCACATATTTGTTTTGACATCTCTCAAGCACGTTATCCACGTTTCTCAGACATGCCCTCTGCAGAAATGTAGAAAGATCAGGCCATAGATGACAATGCTGTAAATGCACTGGAAATATGCTCAGTAATAAGGAGGAATAATAAATACTTGAAATTACACAGTGGTCAAAGACACAACTGGGTTGATTCACAAAGGTTACTTATTTTTCACCTGTAATGAAGAAAACCTCCCCTGGGGGGGTACTCACCTCGGGTGGGGAAAGCCTCCGGATCCCATTGAGGCTTCCCCTATCCTCCTCGGTCCCACGATGGTGGCGAAAATCCTCCACGGAACGGTGGGGATGTAAATATTTACCTTCACGGCTCCAGCGCAGGTGCTGTATCTGCTCTCCGCCTTGGAGATAGATGGAAATAGCCGATCGCTGTCAGGCCGCTCTACTGCGCAGGCGCAGGTTTCCTGCGCCTGTGCAGTAGAGCAGACCTGATGGAGATCGGCTACTTTCGCCCATCTCCGTGCGGAAAGCCGCAACAGCGCCCCCGCCGGAGCCAGGAGAGGTAAATAAATCAGCGCTTGTCGAGGGAGGATTCCAGGACACTTCGGGGGAGCCAGCTTTGGATTGTCTGCAGCTACAGGGGAGGGGGAAGCCTCATTGGGACCCTGAGGCTTCCCCCTTCCAAGCTGAGTACCCCCCAGGGGAACTTTTTTTTGATGCAGAGTCTCTTTAACTGTAAGGAGTACTAATGCATGAGATAAACAAAGGAGAGAATTCATGAGATAAATGGATAAGCAGAGCTAAACCATGAGTTATGTCAAATAAGGAGAGCTAAACCATGAGTTAAAGACTACCTCCAGCCAAAAACAGGTCTGAATGGCAATACATATATGTAGTCTAGGCACTGTGTACAGTTAGATGAACATATACAATGGACATCTGGTACATCATATTGGATAGAACAGACTCACATTTATATCTGTAAGTAGCTCTTCCTTATTCCTCCTGAAGCTGAAAGCATTGTGCCCACCTCTTCAGCCTGGTTAACTCCCCTGCCCCTTCCTCCCCTGCTGTCTGCCTGCCTGGATCAAATTACTTCTCTTTTCACAAACTGTAGCACAGAGAAAAGACAAGGAAACTACAGCAGCAGTCTGTTTGCTATAATTCTTATTTCAGATGTCTGTCTGCCTAGATTAGATCACATGGACATGAGGGGTGGAGTTATGACATCAATCCCCCAGCATCCCCTGCACCTATAGTTTGGAAAGAAAAAAAAATGCCCCGGGCCCAATTTCACACTAGGGGCAGGGATTTCAAGATTATATGTGGAATGCAGACCCTGGGGGTGAGAAAATCACACTTTATCATGTGTGAGTTTATATATCTTGGCAACTTACTAGGTTTAAAGCAAACTGTAATTTATAATGTAGGAACTCTTTAAGTCATTTATGGAGAGATAAATTGGGAGTTAATAAATAAGGTGAGATATATTAACAGAAAAGCTTTGTGAATCAGGCCCAATCGGCTCTATTCACAAAACTTCTCATAAATTTAAGTAGTTCAGCAGTGTTAGTAAATTCCCATATTACATTTGTGAATCCTTTGTGTTCCGGCCCAGTGAGCAGTAATTATTTATTGCAGCAGGCCTTGTTTTTGGTAGCCACTCCCATCCTCAGCTGAACTGTTTTCCCAATTTCTAAATGAGAATCACTTCCAATTCAGCCATGGCAGCTACCATACCTATTTAAGCGCTGGAGCTTGGTCACTCGTGGCCTAGGTCACTTGTGCCATTTCATTCCGAAGTGCCATTTATTACAAAGTGCTTTACAACTTACCAAGAATTCACCCAGGAATTCAAACAGGATTCAACAGCCACAGGACTCTGCTGGAAACAACTACTCTGAATCCACAACTGCCTCCAATGCTGTTGCTAAAAATGCCACTGCTGGACATATGTTGCACGGCCAAGTAGACTCTGCTTCTTTACACAGGTTTGCTTGCACTAACTGCATACTCATATAAACTGTTTAGTGGTTGGAAACTTCCTGGTTATAATCAGAGACCATTACCATGTTTACTGCACTTTTTCTTATTTTCTGCCTGTCTGCAAATATCTACAAGTTGCATTGCAATATGCATCCTCCCAGTGTACCACACTCCATATTCATTTCACCTGCTCTGCTTTCCTCACCTTACTCAGCTTCTCATGAACTGTTAGCTCTCCTGAAATCTCTCTCTCCCTCCAGCAGCTCAAAAACCTCACAAACATTTAAATCCCATTCACATTTGCTTACTCTCTCCCTCCTACTCTTACTTGCAGCTGGTGATATATCACCCAATCCTGGGCCACAGCCTGCTGCCAGACAAGCATCCCCTGCAGACCTGCTTCATACACTTCACAGACCTCTGTCCACAAATAACCTCAACAACCATCCTCGCTCCAACCTTATTTCCATCCATCCCACCCACAAACACATGCTCCCCCTACCCTGCGGTCTCTGGAATGCCAGATCCGTCCGCAATAAACTTACAGCAGTCCACGACCTCTTCCTCTCCAAATCCCTCACCATCCTCGCACTCAGAGACATGGCTCACCCCCTCTGACTCTGCCGCAGAGGCTGCCCTCTCCTACGGGGGGCTTCACCTCAGTCACACCCCCAGACCAGACAACAGGACTGGGGGAGGGGTGGGTCTGCTCCTCTTCCCATCCTGCACCTTCCGTGTCCTCACCCCACCTACCTATCTACAATTCAAATCATTTGAGGCCCACACCATCCGCCTCTACCACCCCCTCCCTGCCATTGTCGTGGTCTTATACCGCCCTCCGGGCTCCACCCCACAATTTCTCGATGACCTTGCCTTCTGGCTCCCTCACATCCTCTCCTCTGACCTCCCCACCATCATCCTTGGGGATTTCAATATTCCCATCGATGAAGCCCAGAGCTCCGCTGTGACCCGGCTACTCACCATTGCCAACTCACTTGGACTAGTACAACACGCCAACACCCCCACTCACACTGCAGGTCACACTCTCGACCTTATATTCACTAAATCCACCACCATTGCACACCTTGACATCGCACCCTTTCCACCCTCAGACCATCACCTTCTTACCTTCAACCTCCTCACGGAAGGCACCTCTAAATTAGCCACCCACCCACCTGGTCGTTGGCAGCGAGACCTACGCAAGCTCAACCCTAGTGTTCTTGCTGACCTCCTCCATGCCCTCTCCTCCACTCTCCCCACCCTAACCTGTCCTAATCTCGCAGCAGCTCAGTATCGCCAAACTCTCTCATCAGCCCTAGAGAAAGCTGCTCCACCAATATTTCGCCGCAACCGACCCCCTAACCCCCAGCCCTGGCGCACTACCCATACTCGCAACCTCCAGAGGAAAACACGCGCCGCTGAACGGAAATGGAGAAAAACTAGACTTAACCAGGATTTCCTACAGTACAAGACCAACCTGCTGCAGTTCCACACTGCCCTTGCTCATGCGAAGCAGGAATACTTTAGCAAGCTCATCGGAGCACAAGCTTCCAACCCCCGGCGTCTTTTTGCCACTTTCAACTCCCTGCTTAAACCCAACCCCCACCCTCCGTTTCCTCCCTCTCTGCCACAGATTTAGCCACCCACTTCACCAACAAAATTGTCTCCATCCGCCAGGAAATATCCAATCTCCAATCTTCACCTCCAACCCCCTCCCACCCAACTCCTCCTTCACCCTATCCTCCCCTCACATCCTTCCCTCCTACTACGACCGAGGAAGTTAACCACCTACTGCAGACTTCCCATACCACTACTTCCCCCCTTGACCCCATCCCTTCCGATTTACTCCAGCCTCACTTCACGGAATTGGCCCCAGTCCTCACTACCCTGTTCAACCTCTCCCTATCCACAGGCACCTTCCCCTCAGACTTCAAGCAGGCCACTGTACTACCCCTGCTCAAGAAACCCTCCCTCGACCCTTCGCTACCCTCCAACTACCGTCCTATCTCCCTCCTCCCCTTTGCCTCAAAACTCCTTGAGCGCCTGGTTCACAAACGCCTGACCCAGTACCTCAATGCCAACTCACTGCTAGACCCACTCCAATCTGGATTTCGGCCTGCCCACTCAACCGAAACTGCTCTCACCAAAGTGGTCAACGACCTTGCCTTAGCTAAAGCTGAAGGTAAATACTCCATTCTCCTCCTCCTTGACCTGTCAGCAGCTTTTGACACAGTAGATCATCCCCTACTCCTCCAGTCCCTCCAGTCCTTGGGCATTCACAATCTCGCCCTGTCCTGGCTTTCATCCTACCTCTCCAACCGCTCCTTCACGACCGTCTTCAATGAGTCCTCTTCACCCCCAACCACCCTCTCGGTGGGAGTCCCCCAAGGTTCGGTCCTTGGCCCCCTACTGTTCACCCTATACACAACCTCCATTGGCAAGGTTATCTCCTCCATGGGTTTTAACTATCATCTGTATGCAGATGACACCCAGATCTACCTCCACACCCCTGACATATCCACCACTACCATGGACAAGGTCTCCTCCTGCCTATCAGCCATCTCCTCCTGGATGTCCGCTAGGTTCCTGAAACTAAATCTAGACAAAACTGAATTTATGATCTTCCCACCCCGGCCCTCCACGAACCTCCCAGATGTGCATGTCACTGTTAACCACACTACCATTCGCCCTACCTCTCAAGCCCGCTGTCTTGGTGTCACCCTGGGACTCCGCACTCTCCTTCACTTCCCACATCCAAAACCTCACTAAGTCCTGCAACTCCACCTTCGTAACATCTGTAAGATTCGCCCTTTCTGACCTCTGCCACCAAACTCCTCATCCATGCCCTCATAATTTCCCCGCCTTGACTACTGCAATGCCCTGCTGTCTGGTCTCCCTATGACCGCAACAGCCCCACTGCAGTCCATCATGAATGCGGCAGCCAGAATTATCCACTGCTCCCATCGCTCCAACACGGTGGATCCGCTCCTAGAATCCTCCACTGGCTTCCTATCCAGTCCAGAATCAGATTCAAGATACTGTGTCTGACCTACAAATCTGTCCACAAAACCTGTCCAACCTACATTTCCGATCTTACTCAGAGGTACACACCTAGACCGCTCACTCCGCTCTTCCAATGAACTTCGCCTAACCGCCCCCCGAATCACCCAGTCCCATGCACGCCTCCAGGACTTCTCAAGAGCTGCTCCAACACTATGGAACTCCCTACCTCCACCCATTAGGGCAGCCCCCTCCTTCAACATCTTCAAGAAAGCCCTCAAAACTCACCCTTTTCACTCTGGCCTACCACCCCTCACAAGTGCTCTAAACCTACAGCTAAACTCTGGTCCCCTACCATTCGTGTCCTTACCTCTCCCTCTAGATTGTAAGCCTTTGGGCAGGGTCCTCCTCTTTTTGTGTCCTACCTGATCTTGCACCTCCATTACTGTGCACCCATGCTATGCATCTGAGTGAACCTAACTTGCCTAATCTCCATGCTCCATCCAGTGACTGACTAAGCATTACCTTGTACTCATACTGTGCTGTGTGATCTGGTTTTCTTGTATTCCTGTATTGTCATATTGCTGTATGTCACCCCTAAATATTGTCTGTAACCTAAATTAATGTTTAGCGCTGCGTAATATGTTGGCGCTTTATAAATACAATAAATAATAATAATAATAAATGACTTATTCATCACCTGATTGATAAAAATAAACTTTTAGCACATTTGCAAGCAAAAGAATCACTCAAAGTAAGTTGTTCATGATTAACCTCATTTCAATATTACTTTTCTTACCTAAATTATATTATATTTTTGCTCTTTGGGAGCTTAAAAAGGAACATAGATAAGGTTAAAAACAGAGGAAAACAGGTGAAAAAGCTGTTCTGCAGCCAGGCTAACCACCAAATGTAGCATACAGTGGACAAAATCTTCGTTGCTGGGACAAACCTATACAGGCTTGCCAGCTACTACACAGGGTGAGATTATTCCAGCTTTACTTGGTCTGATATACAGTATACTGCTCCCTGAGTGCACTACAGATTGAATAACAACTGCCATGGATTTTAAAGAGCAGCACCCATTTTTGATTTTGACTTTAACCACATTGGAGCAACTCCACTGCTTGCTCCTGTTCACAGAAGTTATTCATTACACTATCTCAACCACCAAGTGCAGCATACAGTGGCTGTAATTATTAAGGTTGGGGAGCGCAGGAGTGCAGTAGAGAACCTCTGATTCAGCAAGCCTGGACATGGTGCCTCTGAAAATTCCTTGTAGTTGGCATGAGTGCAACTCCACCTGTGTCATATCAGATCATTGGGAGGACTGTGAAAAACGTTAGTAGTCAAGCAACATTAAAAAGACTATTCCGTCTAAAATAAACATACTAGAGATTTTCTTTAAGAAAAGGTTTTAATTACTTGCTGGGTCCTTTTCCTTCAACTCACTCCCCAAGACCTGTGTCCCGCTACTGGCTCCTGGCATGTGGCCCCGCCCCCTTGAAGAGAAGTGCCATGGCACTCTCTATCCCAGATATAAAATGTTACTGCATGTATATATATATATATATTATATATATATATATATATATATATATATATATATATATATATATATATATATATATAGTCACTAACTGTCCCTCAAAGGAGCTCACAATCTAACAAAACAAACACAGAACATTTATATCGCGCTTTTCTCCTGGCGGACTCAAAGCGCCAGAGCTGCAGCCACTAGGACGCGCTCTATAGGTAGTAGCAGTATTAGGGAGTCTTGCCCAAGGTCTCCTACTGAATAGGTGCTGGCTTACTGAACAGGCAGAGCCGAGATTCGAACCCACAGGTCTCCTGTGTCAGAGGCAGAGCCCTTAACCATTACACTATCCAGCCACTTCTTCCACTTCCATCTAATCCCTACCATTGCCATATGTCTATCTATATTATGTAGTGTAAGTACTGAAGTCTAGGGCCAATTTTAGTGGGAGCCAATTAACTTATCTGTATGTTTTTGGAATGTGGGAGGAAACCGGAGTGCCCGGAGGAAACCCACGCAGACACGGAGAGAACATACAAACTCTTTGCAGATAGTACCCTGGCTGGGATTCGAACCAGGGACCCAGCGCTGCAAGGCGAGAGAGCTAACCACTACGCCACCGTGCTGCCCAAGTATCTTAACGTCTGCGTCTGTATCTTAACGTCTGCGTTTAGAGGTAACGCACTGCAAGCAGCGAGTTACCATAACGCAACATTTACAACGCGACCTTAACGTCACACTGTGAATGTTGGAAGTTTTGAATCAGGATGATACCATTCATTAGCTAACTTAGAGATGAATAGTGAGCTTTTGGCTTATAAAAAGCCTTCATCGGACTGGTTCCTGACAAAAACTGAAAAAACACAGCTTATATACACTGACATACAGAGGAGAAACATTCTTTAGCAAACATACATGTAATTAGATGCATAGGCTTAACATTACAGTGCGTTATAATTACTTTATAACGCAGGACAATAACCTCCCACTGTGAATGCGACCTAAAGGAGGGGTCTGGAGTCGGTACAAAAATCACCCGGCTCAGACTCCTCAGTTTATGAAGCCACCGACTCCAGGTACCCAAAATTGCTCTGACTCCACAGCCCTGGTTTAACGCAATCCTAAATGAAAACTTTCTCACATAAGTCCATCTCTATACTTTCTTCATATCATTGTCTCACTACAGAACCTGCCTTCACTGTTTTATGGGGAATGCCCTCTTCTTGGTTATTCTGAAAATTCCTTACCTCCAGAGCTGACGTTTCTAAGCGCCATCTCACACTAAACGGTTATCACGGCTTCTGAGCTACCCCGATATTAATTTGACTGCAAAAGAGAGCAAGAACTCAGGCAATATTATGGATTCTGCACAGCACCTTACAGAGAGATCAGATAAGCAAACAGAAAGCACGCTTGTACATGAAGATAACCCTAAATTTTGGCTTCAAAATTGTTTTCATGCTCTGGTGTATTTTAAGGGCCCTTTCACACTGAGCGAGTTGTGTTGCGATGACATCACAGCACAACATACCAGAAAAGTCGCATTGCGTGGTAAGGTTGCATTGAGACCATACAGTGAGGCGTACAGTACAATGAAAGTATACCTCACTGCCACTGTAAACACAAGTTACCCTGTTAACGCACAGTGCGTTGGAACCTGCCGCAGGGTAATCAATGGGAAAACCCCATAGGAATATTCTTGCATTGCGTTGTGATGATATTGTCTGTTGCAATGCAACACAACAGACAGGCCCATATGCAATTACATTTTTTCTCCTAGGAGATCATTTTTCATCATATATTTACATTTATTTTTCAGCACTTTGCAACTGAAAAAGTACCAAAAAAAGGGGAAAAAAATACTATCAAAATTATTTTGAGTATTTTCTTGCTTAAAGCAAGAATCTGCCATCAGAAAAGGGTTTAAATACCCTCCCCAGCACTTTGGGAATGCCCAGACATGGGGACTGTGTGCCTGCACGACTGTCATCGTACACAAACATTCATTTGTTAGCATGCCACATTAACATACACCTGCACACAATAATAGGACCAGTGCAAAGCCCTATGCATGTGCCAGAAAACCAGCCGCACTGGACTTCACAGTATCTAGACATTTGATAATACCTCTGCTCAATGGAAAAAATGTTCATAAAATATTTTTGAGGTACAATTTTTCAAAAGAAAGAATACATATTTCCTGGGATCCAATATGCTACATTCACCATAATCTATACATGCCAATAAGTTCCTAATAGATTTAAACCTAAGAAAAAAGGGGCAGCTAACATGAAAAGACTGATAACCTCCACACAAAAGTACAAGTTCCCTAAAGCCTGTTCACAAACCTTCAATCAGCAAGCATGGGAAAGAAGAAAACAGCCCAAGGGCCTCAGACAAAATATTATGTAACTAATTTCTAAACGTAATTTCAGTTGTATAATGAAGTCTTTTATTATTCTTGTAATATTCACATGACTCCATATCAGAAGCTATTCCAAGTCTCTGGCATAATGACATAATGAATGATTTGATGTCTATCATTACTTTCTGTTTTTTACAGTACATGCAGTTGGGTCCTATCCCAATCCATAATGTATGTCTCAACTGGTGTCAATTTGCTTTCCTTCTGTGTATTTCCCCAAGACATGTACTTTGGTTGTTGAGCTAGAACATCATCAGCCTGTACTTTGTATGCAATAACATGCCTGCCCAGTACTAACATACTGTGTCTAGTAGACAATCTGCACACCTATTGTGAAACTCCATAGCAGTATTCTCATAAGGTCACTAAATCTAAAACAATACAATGGGGGGTCTATTTATAAAAGTGAAAATACAGTTTGTGTTTTAGGACCGTTTGAGATTATTACATGGATATTTCAGTTCTAAATTCCCACTGTAATTACCATAAGGTGGGGAGCTGCTTTTGCATCAAAATAGCAAAGAATCTGAAGATAATGAAAAACTTTGTAACAGAAAGGCATCCTTTTGCTAATGATTATTTAAAAAAAAAAAGTCCTGTGTCCAGGATCCCAGACTCTGCAGCAGTAGCAATTCCAAATGTAATTTAGTATGAGCACCCTTCTCTGTTGAGAAATCAAAAGACATCTGAATGTGGGTACAACCAGTGCATAGAAGTGGTAGACTAAAGGTGGCCACACACGATACAATAAAATGATCCGATTTTACGGCAATTCAATAAAACGATCGGATCTCCCGAGAAAAAAAAAAAAAAAAAAATAGACAGCTTTTTTTTTCCATTCGACTGAAAAAATCGGATCGGATTTCCCGTTTTCTTCTATTTTTATCGATCCGGAATGCCAGATATTTTTCTTCAATCTTTCTAAAGATTGTATGGTGTGTGTTAGATTGTCAATTTATTAGCATTTTGTCAGAGTTCCAATCATTTTTATCATAATTGGGGAAAATTGAAAATAGGTGTGTGGTACATTGGTCATATTTTTGAAATGTTACAATCAGTCAGAAAAATGTATTGCAAATCTTAAATTGAACAGATATTAAAAAATTGTATGGTGTGCGGCCACCTTAAAGCGATCCTAAACTGAGAGGGATATGGATGTTTCCTTTTAAACAATACCAGTTGCCTGGCAGTCCTGATCTCTTTGGTTGCATTAGTGACTGAATCACACACCTGAAACAAGCATGCAGGTAACCTAGTCTGACTTCAGTCAGAGCACCTGATCTGCATGCTTGTTGAGGGACTGTGGCTGAAAGTATTAGAGACACTGGATCAGCAAGAGAGTCAGGCAACTGGTATTATTTTAAAAGGAAATAGCCATATCCTTCTCAGTTTAGGTTCCCTTTAAGCAGGATGAAGGAAGGTCGGGGGGGGGGGGGAAGGGGGTAACCATTACACAGCCAGGATATCTGGGGAAGGGGGGGGGGGGGGGGGGAGAGCCACTACACTACCAGGGAAACTGTGGCAAAGAGGAGGGCCATGAGATAAAGGAATGCTTAAAGGGGAGTGGTGGGACCACTAGAATACCCCCAAAAATGAAGGGGAGGGGACTGCTAGACCACAGGAAAACCTATAAGTAGATGGAGGACCCTGGATCACCAGGGCAAGATTTAACAAAAAGGGGCTATTACTATGAAAATACTTTTTTTGCCACCTCCTATAACTCATCCACTTTTGAAACCACACTTTCTGCATAATAATTAACAAATTAAACTTTCACTAAATCTTTTATTCCCCTTGTTTACTTTAAAACAGGGGTCTCAAACTCAATTTACCTGGGGGGCCGCAGGAGACAAAGTCGGGATGAGGCTGGGCCGCAAAAGGAATTTCACAATCGCAGCGCATCGCCGCCTCGGCCCGCCCCTCTCACTCTTCCTTCACAGAGAGGGGCGGGGAGAGGCGGCGATTGACGTCAGGAGGGGCAGAGCTGAAGCTGAAAGCTCTGCCCCTTCCAGGAAATGCCGGCAGATTGCCCCCCGGGCGATTTGGGGGCTCTGCAGTCCTCGTTTAGCGGCAGGATGCGGCGGATTACTTGGGAGCACTGAAGCGAACTATAAGGAAGCTTTTGACGGCGAGGGCCACAAAATATTGTATCGAGGGCCGCAAATGGCCTGCGAGTTTGAGACCCCTGCTTTAAAACAAGTTTTTATTATTGTTGCAGTACTAGAAGTAAAAAAAAAAAAAAAAAAACTACATAATGCAGAAAAATATACCTTTATTTAAAATCTTCACCATACATCATACCAGCAACAAAATTTAAGTTTTATAATAAATGGCCAAATTGAATTAGTGTTTATCACTTACAGTAGCACTTTTATTTTAAAATAATCAGTGAAAACTATTTTTTCAATCCCCCTGGGGAACAAAGCACCCAAAGAATGTCTAGTATGTCGTAAGATGTCATAGTAATAAAGTTATTGTTGATTATATAGGGGCGTATCTTAACCACTTCAGGACCAAAGGTTTTTTCCCCTTCAAAACCAAAGCAATTTTCACATCACACTCCGCCCATTCATTCGCCAATAACTATCGCTACTTATCACACTGAAATTATCTATATATTATTTTTTGTGGGACAAACTAGGCTTTCTTTGGCCAGTACTTTGTGCTAAGAATTATATTTTTTATATATATGTTACGGCCAGAACCCGAAGTTTGGCCACTTCTAGTTCTGGCCGGCCACTTCGGGTTCTGGCCGGCCAATGCACGAAGTGGCCGCTGCGCTGCGGCCAATGTTGAAAATGGAATGATTCCTCTGACATTAATGTATCTTCTGGCCGCAGCGCAGCGGCAAACGTAGAACAACTTAGTTCATTTTAATGCAATTCAGCCGGCGGCAATGTAACAATTCAAGCCGCCGGCTTTTTCTCTGCCTCTCTCTCCTCCTCTTATGGGCAGCAGGCGGGGGACACGCGTGTCCCCGGGAGTCGTTCGTCGCACCAGGAAAGCAGAGCGGGGAGGCTGCAGACATCGCTTCTGCCAGCACCCGCTCTGCAAGAACGGCAGGATTCCCCTGCCGCGACGAACGACTCCGTGGGGACACTCGTGTCCCCGCCCGGCTGCCCATAGGAGAGAGCGAGAGAGGCGGGAGGGGGGGGGGGGGGGGGGAGAAGAAGAGAGAGAGATGCAGAGAAAAAGCCGGCGGCTTGAATTGTTACATTGCCGCCGGCTGAATTGCATTAAATGAACTAAGTTGTTCTACGTTTGGCCGCTGCGCTGCGGCCAGAAGATACATTAATGTCAGAGGAATCATTCCATTTCTAACATTGGCCGCAGCGCAGCGGCCACTTCGCGCATTGGCCGGCCAGAACCCGAAGTGGCCGGCCAGAACTAGAAGTGGCCAAACTTCGGGTTCTGGCCGTAACATATACACTTTGCAGGGAAGAAGAAGGAAAAAAAATGAAAAAAAAGATCCACCATTACTCAGTTTTCAGCCATTGTAGTTTAAAAATAAATGTGCTATTCATCATGAAATAGACACATTTTATTTGCCTATTACAACATTCAAATTGGGTCCCTAGTACAATATAAGGCAATGACATTTTATTTGGAAATAAAGGTGTCTTTTTTCCGTTTAGTGTTTTTCTATATTATAATAGTTACAAGCCTTTATTTACAAAAGCTACAGTAAGATACCCTAATAACATACATATTAAAAAAGTCCCTGAGGTAACTTATGTAGTTTTTTTTTTAATGATGTAATTTTTTTTAACAAGTGTTTTATTTTGGTAACTATGGGGTAGGGGTGGAAGAAGTTAAAAAATAGTAAAAATGTATTTTATTTTTCTATGGGAAAGTGTATTTGGATGTATTTTAACTTTTTGGCCACAAGATGGTTACTACGCCAACTGTTTTCTAAATAGAACACAATACACTGTTTCCGTGAGAGTTTTTTTTTTTTTTTTTTTTTTTTTTTAAATCAGAGACTCTGCTGCTGCCGGAAGCTCTCACTCATTACAAGCACGGTGATCGGGGTTGGACACAGCCGTTTCCATTCCCCAATCACGGAGGACAGGACTGCGGCAAATGCGACAATCATGAGCGGCGCCAGTAAGTAAACAGTGCGCATATCTACGCCCTTGAGCATGAAGTGGAGTATACAGCGGCGTAGATATGCATACCAAGGGAGCTGAAGTGGTTAAACGTCAAAAGTGCTCTTGTCCATCACGGGGAAAAAGGTCTAGGTGTGAAGGGGTTAAATCGGCATTAAGTTTCGTTTGCACCCAGGGCCGGCCCTGCCATGAAGCCACCTGAATAAAGGTGATTCGGCCAACTTAATCTAGGGGGTGATGCCAGCGACTGAATATACAGATCAGCAGCTCTAGTGTCTACAGCTGAACTGAAAGCACTGCAAATAATTCTGTAATGAATAGATCACTGGGAAACAATGCACATATGCCAGGCATTCACATTTAACTGATGTTAATGAAAATCTGATAGAAGTGTAATATGGAATAAGGATTGTTTCATACTGCCAACACAGACAATAACAACTACAGAATAATATGAATGTACTCCGTCCCTAACAATATCTCATATTATTCATCACAAATGAATGTTTGTTTGTTACTTAGAAAAGAAGTTCAGTTATCTCTATAAATAAGAGACATCTCTAAGTAGTTCTATGAATGCCTTAATTGGTTTCCAGCTAAACACAAACACCCAGCTTAATCTTTTTTCTTTACAGCTAGGAGAGGCTTGTCACAGGCCATTATAAAAAAAGCTTATTTACAAGCTTTATAACTGCAATCTATCCATTATCCGCATGACTAAATTACATAGTTCTCTCATGTTGCTGTATGTAACTGATGTCTGGGCTACTTTTAACCATACAATAACAGCAGTTTGCTTCTATAGAGACAGCCACTTAAGTACCACACAAAAAAGCAGGCTGAACATGAAAATTACAAAAGCAAATGCCCTTGCCTTTGTGACTTAAAATTCCCTGGACAAAATACATCTTAAATGTTAATACAATATACTCAGAGCTTATCAACGGGTTTTTTTTTTTTTGTTTTGTTTTTTTAGAGCCCCTCCTCTCCTTCCCCCCCCTTCCAACAAGCACTTCTGCAACTCTCCCCTCCCAACTAGCACTCCTGCACCTCTCCCTGCACCTCCCCCTGCTCCCAAGTCCCAACTAGCATTCACGCACCCTCTCCCCCATCTAGCACTCCTGCACCTCTCCCCCAACCAGCACTCCTAGACCTCTACCTGCCCCCAGTTAGCACTTCTGCACCTCCCCTACTCCCACAACTAGCATTCCTGCACCTCACCCCCCCTCAACCACCACTCCTGCACCTCTTCCCCCCTCCCACTAGCACCCTCCACCTCTCCCAACTAGCACTCCTGCAAACCCCCCCCCTCCCAACTACCACTCCTGTACCTCTCCCCCAACCCACTAGCACTCCTGCCCCCCCCCCCCCCCCCCCAACTAGCACTTTTGCACCTCTCCTCCTCCCAACCAACACTCCTTCACCTCTCCCCACACCCCACTAGCACCCCTGCACCTCTTACCCTCCCAACTAGCGCTGCTGCACCTCCCCCCCCTCCAACTAGCATAGCACTGCTGCACCTCCACCCCTCCTGACTAGCATGCCTGCACCCACCCACCCCCCCTCAACTAGCACGCCTGCACCCACCCACCCCCCCTCAACTAGCACATCTGCACCTCTCCCCCACACACTCTGCCTTTGTTTTTCTCACTTACAGGATTGAAGCTCCAGTAATGACGCCAAGCTTAAACATTCAGACTTTTACGAGTCTGCAGCTTTCTAGGAGCTGAATTATGCCATAAAAGTCATTATACTGTACAGGTTTCCTCTTGGGTGTCCCAAGCGTCACTGGATGGCATGTATAGCAGAACACGCCAACCAATGACTAAGTAGATACCTGAGGAGAAGATGGTTATTAACACCACACTCATTATTACACTTTATGTGACTTTCATCTATGGTACTTTGACAACCTGTGCTTTATGGGTCTTTTAAGTACTTTACTAAATGAATAAACTGTATTGTTAAAGATTATATAACAAGTGTCATGACTTAATATTGCCGATTAGCTCCTAGAGGGCACCATTGCATGGACTATGACCTGTTGCCTCTCTTCAGCTCATTTAGCTATAGAAGTATGGAATACACACGATACAAAATACCAGTGTTCCCAACTTCCCACTCATTCAACTGTATACATAGTTATTCTTAAGTAGGTTAAAATATCTTAAAATAAGGCTCTAATCAATGGTGATATATACTTGCATTATTGATTTTAGTCCTGTTTTAAGATACTGTCGTGTCACTGCTACTGTTTACAGTAGGTGTTCATTTACAGGTTTCTCCAGTGCCCCTTTTCCTTTTGTTTTGCTCAAGTGCAATTCTGCACAGAAGAGCATTACCCTCATGCATTCATATGTGGAGAATATGCTTATACATTCTCTTTTTGACTCAATGTTTTCAGTTCAGCAACTGGTATCTATATTCCTAATGTCTTTGCTTGACAAAAGGTAGCCTGAGATCCATAAGGGTCTAGACCTCAAAACACATATTACATGAGCAATGGATGCTGCTATACTAAAGGGGCCCATACACTTGTCAATTTCAGCAATCGATTCAATTGATCGACCAATCGATTGATTTGCGGGCGATTTCGATTGATTTGAGCTATCTCACAGGATGGAAAATCTAGGTCGATCTGCTGCTGGCAGCAGATCGATGGCCCATAGAGTTGCATTGGATCTAATGGTTCAATAATGTATTTAGATCGATTTTCAATAGATTTCATTCTGAAATCTATTGGAAATCTGTTTCTAGCAGGGGTGCTCGGATAGTACTTTTTAAAATCCGAATTGATCCGGATATCCAGATACGGTTCGGATAGCCGAATCTGACCTTTTAGATATCCGCGTGAACGCGGATATCCAGACATTATCCGCGGATATCCGACCTATTCGTATATCTAGATAAAAAACCCGGAAGTGCCCTTTTAAATGCTTCCAAACCGTTTTGGAAGGTGAAAAACACCCCCTCCTCCTCCATGTTCATGGATCTAGTCTTCCAGGAATTTGTAGGATGTCAAAAGCAAGCTCACATACATTTGCCAGGAATCGAACCCAGGTCAACTGCTTGGAAGGCCGCTATGCTCACCACTATACTGCCACACAGTGAATGCTTCGCTGTAGGAAAAAGTAGTGTTAAACTTCTTGGAGCAGACTTACTTCCTCCCTCCAAAAGACACACATACATCCCCATAAAATCACTTAGCAGCAACTGTGTGCACAGTCTCTGTAGCGCAATTACTTAGCACATTTGGCTGTTAACCGAAAAGTTGGTGGTTCAAACCCACCTAGGGACGGCCTTGCCTTTTGTGTTCAACAGTTGTCCGAAGAGAACCCCAGATAACCATGTAGAATCATCTCTCTCTCTCGATGCCATTGAACTGAATTTTCAGCTTAAAACCATCAACGGATACCGGTGGAATTTCACAGGCAATTTCGGTATTCCGCCGGATTGAAAAAGCAATTCCGTTCTGACAGAACGGAATGACCAATTTTCCGCCTGGAATCGCGGAAAATACAATTCCGCGGAAAGCGGTGACCATCCGAGAGAGAGAGAGAGAGAGAGAGAGAGAGAGAGAGAGAGAGAGAGAGAGAGAGAGAGAGAGAGAGAGAGAGAGAGAGAGAGAGAGAGAGAGAGAGAGAGAGAGAGAGAGAGAGAGAGAGAGAGAGAGAGAGAGAGAGAGAGAGAGAGAGAGAGAGAGAGAGAGAGATGAATCTACATGGCTGTCTGGGGTTCTCTTTGGACAACTGTTGAACACAAAAGGCAAGGCCGTCCCGGGGTGGGTTTTAACCAACCTTTCGGTTAACAGACAACAGCGCTAACCAATTGTGCCACAGAGACTGCGCACGCAGTTGCTGCTAAATGAATTTATGGGGATGTATGTGTGTCTTTTGGAGGAAGGAAGTAAGTCTGCTCCAAGAGGTTTAACACCACTTTTTCCTACAGGGAAGCATTCACTGTGTGGCAGTATAATGGTGAGCAAAGCGGCCTTCCAAGCAGTTGACCTGGGTTCGATTCCTGGCCAATGTATGCGAGCTTACTTTTGACATCCTACAAATCCCTGGAAAACAAAACAAGGGAGGAAGAGGGTGGATTTTTTACTTAGTAATTGATTTCGGATCAGATATCTGCAATATCCGCGTATATCCGTGTCATGAATCCAAATATCCGCAGATAGCAATTCGGATTTAATAAAAAAAAAAAAAAAAAAAAAAAAAAAAAAATCAGGAATCCGAATCGGACAGTGTAAAAAAGTTCGGATATCCGGGTTACCCGGATATCCGGAATCCGGATGAGCATCCCTGGTTCCTAGTGCCTGTCGACATGACAGGCATCTGACAGAAATCTGATGGTGGAATCTGCTGCAAATGATCAGTGTATAGCCACCTTAAAGTATACTCTCCTAGTACGCACACTGAAGTATTATCTGTTTACTCTATGGTGCACCAGATTATTTAAAACTGTGGTGATCACCTGGGAACAACCATTTTTGTTCTTATGCCAGTGATGCTCTCACGAGTAATCACGAGTGCTTACTTGTGATTCAAATGAGCTTTAATTGCTGCAGCTGAACGGCTGGAGGAGAATGGGTTATTCACTCATAATTCTGCCGTCCGCCCTGTATTCCAACAGCTTGCATGCGTCCTATTGGTTGTGTTGCAAGCCTAACCAAGGCGCACTTGGGCGGACGGCAGAATGATGGGTAAATAACCCAATAACCCATTCTCATCCAGCCGCTCAGGTGCAGCAATTAAGGCTCATTTGAATCACGAGTAAGGACTTGTGATTACTCGTGAGAGCATCACTATCTTACACCATTTAAGGATGTACGTTAGTGACATAGTAGAATGCAGTAAATTAATCAGACTGCCCACTTTCACAGTGGTGTGTAACCCAGCCCTCCCAGGGACATACCTATGAATATTGCGCTGGGAGATTTGTGCGCAGGGTAAAGCCGATAAATGACTCACCCTGCTCCTGCACAAGTCCCGGGAGTGTTAATTACTATTACCCCTCCAGGCTGCCATGGATAGTGGGGCAAAAATGTAATTCGGCTATCAGCTATTGCTGGCGGACGAATTATAGTTACATAGTTACATAGTTATTTTGGTTGAAAAAAGACATATGTCCATCCAAGTGTTATCGTAATTTGTGCACCTTGTTTTGACGGCGCCCAAATTAGTCACCGAACGCAGCTAAAGCCATCATTCCTATTATGGCCTATGGTGGCGCTGGCTGCGCCCAAATCTCCTGCACAGTTTTTACAGGGCTCATCCCAGTGATCTTTAACCTAGGCTGATCAGGTATGCTGCTTCAAACTAAAGAGCAGCGCTCACTTTCCAACTCCTCCCTTTGCTGCTAATAGATTTACCATTTTGTAGCAAGCACTTTAGCTCTATAGATACTTATCACTATCAGACTGAGCTGTAGCTGCAGTACTGGTCATAAAGAGGAAGGGGAAGGGGAAGAGAGAGGTCAGGTGAGCTGTGCTCACAAGGAGAGACTGGCTGCTTCCCCCTCCCAGTCCATCTTTGACTACTTCATGTGTAATTGTTGACAGGAAAAAGTGGGGACACCTTTCTTACCAGAAGAACCACATGGTTATCTCAACAGGAGGTTAAGCTACAAGACTCAGAGTGCCACAGAAGTTATCTGAAATAATTGTCAGTAGAAAATCAGGGATATATTTATTTTCCTCCACTGACAAAAAATTAATTCTTCTGTAAAATCAGTCCAGCCAAACAACTAGAAGATTGATTTTTTTTAATCAGATTGATCTGAGAAAAGATCATATCCTGTATTAATCCATCGCATAACTTTGCTATCAATTTTCAATAGCATTAAAGGATATCTGAGCAGGGAAAAAAAAAAGATGAAATAGATGTCTTTTAATGTATCCAGCCCAGGACTGCTGCCTCAGTTGCCCCCACCGCGAAGCTCTGTTTTATCACAATCCATCCCGGTAGTCGGCGACCTTTGCACCGGATCGCATGCGCAGTTTGTTCATTGATGTTTCTGACTATGAAGCCGTGTTATGATGCCTATATGTTGGATCTGACCTTATAATAAAATATTTGCAGTCTGCTTAGAGCAGGGGTGCCCATTAGGTAGATCGCGTTCTACCAGTAGATCGCAAAGGCCTTCATGGTAGATCCCGACCTCACTACCTTTTCCATTCTGTATATACAAGTGTGCTCCTAAAATAGTACATAGGTAGATCATTTTGATGTGCTAATTTTTTTAAGTAGCTCACAAGGCGAAAAAGTGTGGGCACCTCTGGCTTATAGACTAAGTATCCTCAGTTTTCCAGTGTCTGCACATGTGGGGTTGCGTCTCCCTTCTGCACGGCCTAACTACCTGCACCATTACTGGCTTGTATGGTTGTGAGCAGTAGAGCAGCTCTCTCATTTCAGATATTGTCCAGTGCAACGTACGTACTGTGAACATAGCCTAAAGGTAACTAACAATAAGTTCAACAGAAATACACAACTATAAAATATACATTTTTTGGGGAACATGGAGAAATTGGTAGCACTCCTAATCAGACTACCAACAGAGGCCTGACTACCAACAGAGGCCTGCAGAAACCTTTAGAGGCTAAATACTCACCTTGTATTGAAAACAGATGAAAACAGATGCACTAAATCCTGAGGGCCCATTCACACTAGAAGCGCTTTTCTGAGCGTTTTGCGATTGATTAGCGTTTTTTTAAATTGCTCCCCTTCACTTTTATTAAAATTGCAGTAAAAAAAAAATCACGAAAAAAAAAAATCACGGTGATTTTTGTGATTTTAATGAAAGTGAATGGAAGCGATTTTAAAAACAGCTAATCAATCGCAAAACGCTCAGAAAAGTGCTTCTAGTGTAAATGGGCCCTAAGGGATGAAACCCACGAAGGCAATTTTGGCAGAGTTTTGGGATCGCCATCAATTCCCAAAAACGCTTTGCTAATGAAAGTGAGTAGGGGGAACCCATTTGTGCGGTTGTGATTAGGGGTAACAGAGGACATGCAGCATTTTGGGCGCGTTGGCGCTCAATACAAAGTATATAAGCGTTGCATAAATCGCTTACCAAAGAGGTCACAGGCGCTTCTCTGATAGGTGTTTCTCTAGGAACAATTACCTCTTCTTTTAGGGGGCAGGACTACGGACAGAAGAAAGACGCCAGATAAGTATTATGAAGTTAAAAAAAATGAATCGCAAATTGGAAGTGCTGTACAGTTTACTGTACAGCGCTTCCAAGCGTTAGGAAATAGCAATCACAAACGCTCTAGGAATCGCTGCACACAGCGCTGCTGCAATTTTACAGTGCTGCAGCGATTTCTAGTGGGTTCCTAGCCTAAACTCAGATTGAAACGGAATGCAAACTGAAATAGCAAATGGCTGCAGCTAGCCATAAGTAAACTTAGATTTCTATACAACAGGAGGAGGTGGCAGTGCTGGCTACATCTGATTCATCAACTCCATGGATCTGCCAGCTGCCCCCAGGTTCACACTTTTTTTTTTAGTTTTTTTTTCCAATTAAATAGAAGTTAGGGTCTCTTCCATATGGATACATGGGGAAGAGTCGAGTACGGGACACTCAGCGAGCAAACTGGAACCTGGAAGCCAACATCCTCCATTTTGCTGCATCTGTTTTGAATGCAAGTTGTGGAACCTGCCTATAATTAGGCTCTGCACATCCATGCAGTTGGTCAATCAGATGCAGCCTGCCTTGGAAGTGCTGCCAGCTCCTCCTGCTGTATAGAAATGTACAGCCAGGCACACGCCACACTTCATAAACACACTGAACAAACACAAATTATAAACAAAAAACAATGTTAGGCCACCACACACGCTATCAGATACTTTAATTGTAATAGACTAGAGCATATCCAATTGATCATATTCTAATATATATTCTATAATAATATTTATTGAATGGAAAATACTGGTACATGAATATATATCCATGCACTGTCGTTGATATTTATAATGCTTCTGCCCCCAACTAATCAGCAACTAAAGGGCATTGATATTCTAGATAATGGCTTTTTCCAACCGCCAAACAAGCAATATCTCCCTCTGTGCATAGAACCCTCAGTTACCTGATTCACACTACAATAGCTTTTTAAGAGCTTAAGATTTTGAAAGCTTTTTTTTTAATGCAATGCTATGGGGGATTTTTACAAAAAGGTTCACATTGCTCCAGTGTGAACACACACAGGATAACATTAGCAAGAGCTTATAAAATCATAAAGTGCTTAGAAAAGATCTTGTAGTGTGAACAAGCCCTGAGGCCTGGGACCCACTAGAAAGTGCAAAGCAGTATCGCTAGCGATTTGTGATAGTGCTTTGCAAGCGATTTTGGGGAGTGATTTCCTTGCTCCTATACAATACATTGGAATGAAAATGCTGCCAAAATGCTGCATGTCCTGCGATTGCGATTTGCCTAATTGCAGTCACTCAAGTGGACTCTGTCCCATTTATTTACATTGGCAGAGCATTTAGGGAAATCACTAGCGACTGAAACGCTAAAAAAAAGTGGGTTCCAGCCCTAAGGGCTCGTTCCCATGCTTAATATTCTAGGCTCAAAGCGTCAGACTCTAATTGATCTAAAACTACTGCAAAGGGTTCATATTTCATTTATCACCAGTAGTTTTACCTTTCATCTGGGGGAAAAAAAAAAAAAACCTTACCTCAGGAGGGGGAAGCTTCAGGATCCTAATGAGGCTTAACCTGTCCTCTTTAGCCTCTGGGTTCCAGCACTGACTCCCCTGAAAATCCCCCTGACAAGCACTGCGCAGACCCAGCAGCAATATTTACCTATAGGGCTCCAGCACAGTCACAATAGGTTTCCGATCAGGCTCCGGCAGAAATAGCCGAGCCTGATTAGGTCCACTCTACTGTGCCGTACAGCGGCCCCGATGGGGCTTGGCTATGTCCACAGGAGCCCGATCAGAGAGCTTCTACTGAGCGTGCGCTGGAGCACAAAAGGTAGATATTGTCACACTTGGAGTTTGGGGGTTGACAGCAATGGGTCCAGTAGGCTGAAGAGGACGGGGGAAGCCTCGGTAGGATCCAGAGGCTTCCTCCTCTTGAGGTAAGTACCCCCCAGGAGGAGTTTTTTGCATTACAGATTTCCTTTAAATTGAATTACTGAAATAAATGAACTTTTGCACAATGCAGTATTCACATTTTTCGACTTTCACCTGTAGACACCCCACATGGAACAACACAACAGCACTTTGCTGAAAATCACAGTTAACTAATCTAAAGTAAAATGATAAACTAACTGTCATCCTCCCTTATTTGCTTATCTAATACCCATTGAGCTTTGCAGGTTGTATTGTGGTATATATAGTTTCTCATGTAAATTGTTCCCCTAATCCATAATAAGAGGTGTTCTGAATCTATACCACTCATTTTCAACATTGCTCGTCACTCCTATGACTTTTAAGTTTATACAGACATTGGCACACAACTTACAAAATACATTTATGGTGAATTTAAACAATTCAAAACAAGCATAATAAACAATACTGTAAAAAAACATAATAAATATTTGTTACTGATCTACAGGTGTTTTAGGTTGCTGGCATTCAGTGATTTCAGCTGTACAGCATATAACTTATGTGCTTCAGTCTAGACACAGTACACAAGAAGTCCCATACTTACTTTTTAGCTCTTCTGGCCAGTTATGTTCCACAGTCAGCTACTGCAGACAGTGACGTGCCTCAGCTACCTCCTGTAGAGCAGCAATGACTGACCAGTCTCCCCTCTCCCGCAGGCTGCCACACACACACAGCGATGCCCAGCGTGATCTCTGCTGCCGCTCTGCTCTCTCCGGCTGTGCAGCCTGGTCACATGACCCGCTTTCCCTTCCCCTCAGTCAGCGCCGCTGCTGATGTGTGTCATTCAGCAGCCTCAGCCTGTAGTTTTTGTGTGAGGGATGACCTGCTTGTGTGTCAGGAAACAGGTTCATCTAGTAAAATTAATACTTCTCACAAAACCTCTGCTTTGTCAAAGCAGCGCGATCCTTTGTTGCCCATCCACGCCCTTAGCCAGTGGCGTAGCTAAGGAGCTCTGGGCCCCGGTGCAAGTTTTACATGGGGCCCCCAATCACTCTATACATAACAATTGATACGGCGCACCAAAACCTGCCAAGGACAACCCCAGTGTCAGAGTTGCAAGAAGGGGATGGGGAACAGTTTGTTAATGATTACCAGTATTCAAAGCATCTATAGAAGTGTTTATTATGAGCACAGGACCAATAGGGAGCTAATACTGTGATAGAGGGTGGACCCTTTCGGGGCCCCTCTGGCCCAAGGGCCCCGATGCGGTCGCTACCTCTGCACCCCCTATTGCTACGCCACTGCCCTTAGCCTAGAGAGCCAAGCATTTTATTTTCATGACCGGAACATGTTTGTGAAACTTGGCTCCTCAAATGACAACTTTTGCTTCTTTAGGAAATGGTAGCTTCTTTCCCCCTGGATGCTATGGTTCCAGTATAATAGTGCTTGAAGGGATTATTTACAACACGTGACACTCCTCATAACGACGTTTTATCCCAAACTTGTTTTGGGTGTGTGTAAAAGTGAAATGATATAAGCTTGGTGCTAAGAAAATTCCATTGCAGACACCAGTGATTTGGCAACCCAACTCACATTTTGCAGTTACTGGAAACATAAACACCAAGCAGGAATTCCTTCAGTTTTCTCCTCTTTTTTTTTTCTTTGAATCTTATTCAGTTTCATCATTTTAGCTTATTGATTTTAAATATGAATATGAGAGTGAGGCCATGTTCACAGTGGGACTTCGCGTTGTGTTCCCTGTGTAACAGGTTGTGGTCGTGTTGTATGGGGTACAGTGCAGCATACAGTCAATGAAAAATATGCTTCATCACCACTATTAATGCGCACGTTTACCAGTAATGCACTGCATGCATTGCGTTTCCATACCGCAAACCATTATACCGCAATGCACCTGCCGCACTGTGAATGTTGTATAGGTGGTGCATTGCGACAAACCACGTTACAAATTGTCCATTAGGCCGCACCGCAACACACCACTGTGAAGGGGCCTGAATGAAGCCTAATGGTGGTGGCCACTAATGCTCCAAGCTTTTCATCCAATATTACCATTTCTATATAATATAAGGGAACTGCCTAAATTATCTATTCAATATATTCACTGAATTTACCCTTATAATACATAGATTTGGTAAAATTTGGATGAAAAAGATTGGATCGTTAGTGGCCACCTTTATGTCCACTTTCTAAATACAGCAATTAGAGCTTCCTATGCTACAGGTGGTGATACCACAGAACATGTGGATCTCTTATAAAGGGTAATTTAATTGGTTATTTCAAATCATATTTAAAATCCTGCTGCTGCTGCTACAAGTCCCTGTGGCGTTAATTACTATTCCCCCTCTAGGCCCATGTGGATAGTTGGGAATGATGCAATTCGGCTTCCAGCTATTGCTGTAGGCCAAATTACAGTATTTTAAAAGTAGCTTCAGCTCCATCTACTGACGGCCGAAGTTACTCACTGTGCGCCACTATAGCCATAATTCCTATTACGGTATATGGTGGCGCTGGCTGTGCCCAAATCTCCTGCGCTGTTATTACAGCGCTTGCTTCCACCAACACATAATTTTACAGATATGCTTATTTCTATCCCCAGATGTCCTCCTCCTGATACACACTCTTATTATCTTTTGGTTTGGCTGTTTCTCTTATATAGGCATTCCACTAGCTAGTCTCATTCCATTACAGTCTACCATGATTACTCCAGCTAGACTTCTCTATCTTACTACTCCTCAGCTGCTGCTGCGTCTCTTTATAAATCTCTGCTCTTGCTTCCATTTCACTTCAAAATCAAATACAAGCTAATGTGCTTTGTCATTAAAACCCTCTCCTTCTACTGTCCTGAATGCGTTTTCATACACCTTCATCCAGCCTCTCCGTTCCTTCACTGACCTACTATTGATTTCTTCCTCATAACCTCTTCCTACATACAGGGGTTGACAATTCCAGGAAAATTCCATTTCTCTTGTATTGAATCTGCCAGTGATCAATTGAAGTCAAAATATCTAGCAGTACACTTGTCATAAAGTGACGTGAGACACAAGGGGCAAGGACAATTCTGACCCTCATTGATGCTGACCAGAGATGGATTGAGATGAAATGGGGCCCTGGGCAAGGTAGTAGCTTTGGCTCATCCTTACACTTCTTATGGTTCTAAGATAGGAGAAGGGTCAGAGAAAGTGGCAGTTTTGCCACCTGATACCCACTGTGTCCCAGGCACCTGCCTAGGTTGCCTTGTGGATAATCCTGCTCTGATGCCAACTGCAGAGACATGATGGGGCTAAAGAGGACCCTGTTACTCACAGTAAGCAATCCTGCTGAGGTGGTAAGGCTGCATACATAGTATGCATCAATGGATTAATGGTTTAGCTGCAGAGCCATGGGTCTCTATGCACATTTAACTCTATCTTCGCCCTACATTGTATATGTATTAAGCACATGATACAGCAGATCAGCTCTTCAACTACAAAATGTGAGCAGAAAGAAAGAAACGGTTTGTTAGTGATTATTGCTAATAACGTCATAAGAATACCACTACATTAATGTTATATAGAACAATATGTTGGAGCAAAGGTTTAGTCATTCCATTGTTAGAAGCATCAACTGAATACAGTGCTTTCATCTATTAACATTGCCTACTATAAATAGCCATTTAATCCCTAATGTGTAGAACTCAATTTTTCAGCATTTTCTCACTGCTCATTTAAAGGAAACCTGAGATGGGTTGTATTGGTGTGTTTATACTTACCTAGGGCTTCCTCCAGTCCCCTGAGGTCCTCTGTAATTTGGCCAACTGCGCTCTTCTGCGCACACACAGATCAGGCTACGCACACACCACCACCCCTCCCCCCTCTGTCGCACTTCCACATCTGGGAGTGTTCTGTAGTACTGCGCAGGCACATAGTGCTCCCGGGCACGGAAGAGCAGCGGATGTGCGCGCACGTCTGGGCCACGCATGCGCAGAAGCATACGAAAAGTCACGACTGGCCAGATTACCGTGGGTATTTACAAGTGAATACACCAATATACCCTATCTCAGGTACGATTTAAAGTTCAATTAAACCCAAAAAGGGTCAATTCCAAAAGTAAGCAGGTTTATAGGTGCAAATAAACAGCGTATACAGCAAAGTCCTCTACACAGAATACCAGTGTTATGGGCCAAATGTGGGAAGAACAGTAGATTAGCTAGATTGCAATTTCCTATGTCCCTGCTTTACAGTAGAAAACCACATTTCATATTTATTTATTTATTTGCTGTGTTTAATGTTGTAGAGCAAAAATGTAATTTTGAGTTTCATTCCATTTGAAGAAGAAAATATATTATTGATTATAGATAATGCAGGTGAAACTCGAAAAATTAGAATATTGTGCAAAACTCCATTTAATTCAGTAATTCAACGTAAAGGTGAACTTTATACATGAAGTAGACTCATTGGGCTTGATTCACTAAGACAAATAGCATGCCTTATCAGAGTTAACACACTTTTAAAAAGTTAACGTGCCTTATCAGAGTAGCATAGTGAGTGCTAAGAACGTATGCCTGCTAACTGGCAATGACGAGAGCTCCACTCGTCCTGCCCTGAGCCCCTGGGGTCGTAGTGCTCGCTATGCTACTCTGATAAGGCGTGTTAACTTTGATAAGGCGTGTTAACTTTGATAAGACATGCTATTTGTCTTAGTGAATCAAGCCCATTACATGAAAAGCAAGATATTTCAAGCCTTTAATTGTTATAATTTTAATCATTATGATTTACAGCTTATGAGAACCCCAAAATCAAAATCTCAGACCATCAGGCCCTGTTCACAGTTGTCAGATGCTTTGCAGAATAATTCTGCATGTCAGCTCACTGCCCATACAGTTCTATGGGGCAGTTCACAAGTTCACAGTAATTGATCGCGTTATTCACCCTCACTGCATGCAGGCTTTGTAATAATGTATATGGCCAGTCTCCATTGCAGTTCACAGTCATAATAATGCGTGAGCTATCCAACTGATCACTGTCAGTTGGATAACTCACTGGTTATCCAGTGAGAATATTGTGAACATTTTCAATATTCTAGGCTTAAAGTGTCAGACTCTAATCAGCTAATAAATCCAAAACAACTGCAAAGGTTTCATATTTCGTATATTAGTTTCACCTTTAAAGTTGAATTACTGAAATAAATGGACCTTTTCCCGATATTCTAATTTTTCGAGACATGGAAATAGAGTACAGGTCCACTTTAATTTGTTTTTATGGCTATTAAAAAGAAAACCTCATAAAAGGTTAAATAACACACCCATGTATTAATTTTTCCAGCTGCTTACACAGGGAACTTTAATTTACAGTGCAGACTTTTGCTAGTTGATTTGACTTGGCCAAATTACACTTCATCAAAGGTTCATTAGTCAGATGAAGGACAAGATTGCTTGCAGATGGCTTGACAACAGCCATGAATGAAATGCCCTGAAGTAAATCCTGCAGCACGTATTTCATGCTCACCTGCTTATTAGGCAATATCTTGATGTTATAATTCACAGTTGTTAACCTTGCCGGAAATGCCAACAGACATAAGCCAAAGACTATTAAATAAGAAGAAAATCATTTTCAAATCTAACTATTACAGTCACTAAAACACAGTCATTAGTGTTTGGTTAAACGAGTACATCTTTACATTTGAACTAATAAAACAGACTAACTATTGTCTTAATGACATCTACTGGCCCCTGCAGCCGACCTGCAGCCGGTCTCCAGTGAAGTTTTAAATGAGGCCACTGCGCCTGCAAGGCCCTGGCAACCCGCATCCTAGATCAAGCTCTTACGGAAAATGTCACACTACGCATGCGCAGTATACTCCCGGCGGCGGGAGCATGATTGTGGATCGCGCAACCAGTGCTGCGCATGCTCAGTGGCCTGCGACTAGCTCTGTCGCCGAAATCGAAACATAGTCACTGCAGGGGACTGGAGCATTGTTCCGTGATGGAGCAGACACAGTGCGGCTGCAGGGGGCCTGTAGAAGCCCCAGGTGAGTTGAACTTTTTTATTTATTTAGGTTTCCTTTAAAAGATGCATACATTTGTTACTGACAATTAAAAAAAACACTGTAGATTACTTCAGGTACGTCAGCATCACTGGAGATGTGTGTTTTAGTTGGCCAAGGCAGTGGATACACTTGGACTGCATTACATAGGGATTATTCCTACACAGAAGGCTTCACAACAGGAAGGGGATCAAACAGCACGCACAGGAACACAACGTAACGGAAAACTGGCTATGGCCTAGTTAACACTAAACATTTTGCAACATTGTTTTAGTCTCTTTATAAAAGAGTGATACAAGGGTAAAAAAAAAATCACTTTTTTGCTATTCCTGCACTTTTTGCCATATGAATAGCTGCGTTAAGAAATGGGCATTATTAACACTTTACATTGCTTAAAGGGAACACGAGGTGAGAGGGATATGGAGGCTGACATATTTATTTCCTTGTAAACAATGCCAGTTGCCTAGCAGCAGAGCCGGATCAGGGTCCTCCAGCACCCAAGCCTGAGACACAAAAGTGCGCCCCTCCATCCCTCCCACTCCAGCCGTCACACACTGATTGCTATTATAATAAGAGGCGCCCCAGGGCCCCCAAACAACCCATCACCTTAATCTCTAGTTATCTGGCTTGCAGTCACTGCCATGTATCCCCTTTTCTTATTTTTCTCTGCTTCAAACACAATATGGGAATGATAGCTGAGTTGTGTGCACCCTCCTTCACTGCGTCCTGAGACTGGAGCCTCTCTTGCCTCTGCCTCGGCACGGCCCTGCCTGGCAGCCCTGTTGATCTTCTTGCATAAGTAGTGTCTGAGTCAAAACCCTGGAACAAGCATATGGCTAATCCAATAAAACCTGAGACAGCTGAGTCATAGTACCTGATCTGCTGCATTCCCTTCAGAGTCTATATATTAGAAGTAAAGTATTGTTTAAAAATAAATAAATATGGCAGCTTCCATTTTCTTCTCACCTGGGGCTTCCTTTAATCAGTGCAAATGTTGTCGGACAGTGGCTGCTGCAGGTATTTATAATGAAGAAAAATCTGAATGCAGAAAGGGCCAGTGATGGTATTGGTTACAAATGCATTTCTACACTTCTGAATGTTCCAGTGAGAACTGTGTTGGGTCCATAATCTGGAGGTGGAAAGAACATCATTTTAAACTGTCAGGTGGTCCTCTAAACATTTCTGACAGAGGAGTCAAAATAATATCTGAAGAATTGTCTAAGAGCCACTCACAAAGAGCTTCAGAAAGACCTGTAATGAACAGGTGCAGCTGTTTCAAAGATAACAAAAAGTATTGCACTCAACGACAAGGCCTCTGTGCACGCTAACCACATTAAGGCTGCGCTGCTGAAGAAAATGTATGTCGAAGTTAGTTTAAACTGTGCTGCACAACATTTGGACCAGCCATTGAAATACTGGGAGAATATAGTCTGGTCAGATAAGACTGAAATCAAACTCTTTGGATGTCATTGCACACACCATGCTTGCCATTTTCCCCAAAAAAACATCCCACACCAGCAGTGAAGTTTGGAGGTGGGAACATCATGGTATGGGGTTGTTATGTTATACTGGCAGACTTCATATAACTGAAGGGAAGATAAATTATGGAGAAATGTACTGGGACATTCTTTTAATAAGAATCTGCTGCCATCCACCAGGATGCTGAAGTTGCGATGAGGGTGGACATATTAAGCAAGACAACTGTAAGGCTTGGTGGTGTATTCTCCACAGTCAGCATGCAACGCATGAGCTGGCGTGGAGGAGGTACACACACTAGCACCAGGAAACAGGCTATCCCTAGTATAGTGGAGGGGAGGACTGACTCCAATAGGAGATTGTGGCGCACAGAGCCGGTGCAGATCTGACAGCCACAAACAATGCTTTCGTTATAACGTCTCAGCGCAAAGTAGCGCTGAGCGCACAAACCAGAACTGAGGAGATCAGGACAGGTAGACAGAATGAACGCTTGCTAGCAAGCGGCTACTTAGCGACAGCAAGCGTCCAAAACCAGACAGACTGGAATGAGGCAGCCAATGCGCTGCGGCGATGGCGTGCCTCACAAAGACAGGACAGGACAGTCAGGAAACAGCAGGATTAAGATAGATGAACGTAACACAGATAAATATACAATAAGTATGTTTTCCTAGCGTATTACAATTACAGCTATCAATGAAACTATTTGTAACGTCTGACTAACATATGTATATATCGGCAATGAACCGATATATGACATAAGCAGGAACGCTGACTAGGACTGGAGTAATACAGGGAACAGGACTCAGAAGGATTCGCTATCTCTTCGCAGAGATGAACGCAATCCACAAACGGTAACAGAACAGGATTCAGAAGGATTCGTTATCTCTTCGCAGAGATGAACGCAATCCACAAACAGTAACAGAACAGGATTCAGAAGGATTCGTTATCTCTTCACAGAGATGAACGCAATCCACAAACGGTAACAGGACAGGATTCAGAAGGATTCGTTATCTCTTCGCAGAGATGAACGCAATCCACAAACAGAACCAGAAGCAGGGTAACTACCTTAGCACGGGTGGTCACGGTACGCGCAACCTACCAAAACGTGCTGGAAAGCTGACTAACTGCACACAGGATATAAACAGTTCGTGTACGTATACATCAGCGACACTAATGTATTAACGTAACACAAATACAAGGAAAATAATAAACGTGCTGGTATGCATATATATTGGCAATGAACCAATATATGATGCAAAGACCAGCAAAGTATCTTTATAACAAGAAACACGATCGGGGGCTAAAGCGACAGCAAGACTGGCTTACACTGAAGCTATGAAAACCCAAGGAAACCCTGCAGGAAGCAGATCTTTATACTGAGGTCATCCAATGGGAGCAGACATGCAGATTCCCACACAGGTGAATGATAATCAGTCACAAGCTGACAGCAGGGAAAGACAGACAAAGCTATGCAGCTTGCATGGAAATAGATCAGAACTGCCTGAGCTGCAGCACTACTACTTCCAGTAATAGCTGCTGCAGCAGCGATCATTACAGTACCCCCGCCTTTAAAAGCGGATTCCAGACGCTTTTCAAAACTGAAATTCCCAACAAAACAGTCTGACTGATAATTCATGATGACCGGGACAGCCCGGCAAGACCGAATTCCAGAATCAGTCCCCACAAGACTGGACCCATCAGAACCAGAACCTACAGAACCATGCCCATCAGTACTACAAGCCCCAGTGTGACACCCATCAGAACCATGATTTCCAGAAGAAAGCCCTCCGTAACTCCCTGAGCGATACCCACCGCCTTCCAGGAACCGTTCAGAAATGCCAAAGCCTTTGCAATGCCCACCGGTACTGTCTTTACCAACACAAAACCCACTGTTGAACCAGTCCAAGGCACCAGGACAAGTTTTCTCAGAGACCTCCCAGAACACCTTGAAGCTCCAAAGAGATCCCCATAGGTCAGAATGCCCCTTAGGCTCACATGGAGAACCATCAAGAACCCCTATGGAACCTAGGGCAATTCCCGAGTCAGGGCCACAAGGACAAACATCAATATCAGGGCTTTCAGGGACCAGAACCATCTCTGGGCATGCAGGCAGACTGGCAATATCAGAACGTGTTCCCACTAAGGAAGCATCAGAGCACGCTAACACCTTAGACACACTTGGGCATTCTGGCACACAAAGAACATCTGGGCACACCGGCACAAGAGAAACCTCTGGGCATGTCAAGGAACTGTGAGCCTCAGGGTCAGCCAAGACAGGACCAAAACCAGGACTGGCCAAAAAAAAATCATCATGACTAAACTTCGCAACTACTGGACTTTTACACGAGAATGCTGGATCAGACTTAGATGTCGCTGATTCCAGCAAAGTCAGTAACAAATCAGATTCAGGGGCACTAACAAGACAGGACAAATCTTCTGATGTATGCACTGAACCAGACAGGGACTCCACAACTACCTCTGGACTGGACAGAGACTCATTTAATACACTGGATTGGAGCTCATGAGGCGCTGCAGAACAAGTCAGTATTGCAGCAGCCCCCACTGGACTAGGCAAAATTTTTCTGGTGTCTGTTTCACTAAACAAAGAGTCATGAGTACTGGCTAGGCTGGACTCGGAAGTCAGCAGGACCTCTGGATTCTCTGCTGAGAAATTTGCGCAGGGCAAGGTTAAGAATGTATCAGTGGCTTCTGTTTTACTGGGAAGTAACACTGAGTTATCCATGGTACAGGGTGGAATTGCAGGAACTTCAATTTCACACAAAAAGAGCTCCGAATCACCTGCTGAATCAGCCAAAGGTGCTGAAGCAGGCGGGTCAGAACGCCAAATTTGCGAATTCGGAGTCACATAAAAATCATCCAAAATCAGTTCCCACACATCAATCAATGGAGCCACAAAGTCATACTCACACACACCAGTTTTTATTAGGTTATAGGCAGACTTAATGCATGCATTCAATACCAATTCACTTTTTGCACTGTAAAATTGACAAAATGAACTTGAATCATTCTTCCATTCATTGACCAGAGCTTCCATCTCTCCTTTCTCAAATGGAGGATTCCAAGCATACTTAACAGGCAGATCATGGTTTGCAGATATGATTGTAGCAGGGACATATATTGGGTTAATTAGCAGGTGATTGGCAGATTCCTTATTCCTAAGAATCTCCAATACCTGTAGCAAGTGCTGAACTGTAGTGTATGCAAACTTTCCTTGCTTTACAAATAAGTTGATTTGTTCAATACTCTGTAATATCTCCTCATAATCATACTCAGATAATTTTTTTAAACAAAAATCTTTATTTTCCCTAGCCAGGGAGGAAAGTTCATTAGTAGTTTCATAAGTCCATTTAACTCCCCTGAAAGACAATTGCATTTCATTATCTGTTAATGGCAGAATCTCATTATAGGTCTCAGTCGCTAAGGATAACGACTCTGCAGATCGGACACGTTTCTTAGAACGTTTGCGTTTGGCCTTAGACCCTGCTGTTTTCCCTGCTGTTCTTGGTGATTTATTCAAGGCTGCAGGAAAATTATCAGTAACACCTTCTGCTTGCTGATGATTTTTGCAAGCAATTGACGGAGTAGCTGATTGACCTGCTGCCAGGAGTTCATTAAGAGGAAAAGGCAATGGATCTATGCGCAACCCGTTATGGATCACAAACGCTAGAAATTCCAGCGGTCTTTCTTTCATATCGGAATGATTGAGAACATCAAATGCCCACTGGAATAATTCCCCTTTAAACAAAATATAACTTAGTTGGAGTGCCCAGGTTGAAACAGGAGTCGCTTGGAGATCAGGATTGGTCAGGAACCTGGCACATTCAGAGAAAAACTCATTTTCTGTTTCAGAGCTAAGTTCTTCAAATTTCTTAAAGGAACAGGAACCATAATTAACAGTGTCATACTTTCTGGGAATCCCCCCCACAATGGGGATTGGTAATGGGGTTTTCATAATGTAAGGCTTGGTGGTGTATTCTCCACAGTCAGCATGCAACGCATGAGCTGGCGTGGAGGAGGTACACACACTAGCACCAGGAAACAGGCTATCCCTAGTATAGTGGAGGGGAGGACTGACTCCAATAGGAGATTGTGGCGCACAGAGCCGGTGCAGATCTGACAGCCACAAACAATGCTTTCGTTATAACGTCTCAGCGCAAAGTAGCGCTGAGCGCACAAACCAGAACTGAGGAGATCAGGACAGGTAGACAGAATGAACGCTTGCTAGCAAGCGGCTACTTAGCGACAGCAAGCGTCCAAAACCAGACAGACTGGAATGAGGCAGCCAATGCGCTGCGGCGATGGCGTGCCTCACAAAGACAGGACAGGACAGTCAGGAAACAGCAGGATTAAGATAGATGAACGTAACACAGATAAATATACAATAAGTATGTTTTCCTAGCGTATTACAATTACAGCTATCAATGAAACTATTTGTAACGTCTGACTAACATATGTATATATCGGCAATGAACCGATATATGACATAAGCAGGAACGCTGACTAGGACTGGAGTAATACAGGGAACAGGACTCAGAAGGATTCGCTATCTCTTCGCAGAGATGAACGCAATCCACAAACGGTAACAGAACAGGATTCAGAAGGATTCGTTATCTCTTCGCAGAGATGAACGCAATCCACAAACAGTAACAGAACAGGATTCAGAAGGATTCGTTATCTCTTCACAGAGATGAACGCAATCCACAAACGGTAACAGGACAGGATTCAGAAGGATTCGTTATCTCTTCGCAGAGATGAACGCAATCCACAAACAGAACCAGAAGCAGGGTAACTACCTTAGCACGGGTGGTCACGGTACGCGCAACCTACCAAAACGTGCTGGAAAGCTGACTAACTGCACACAGGATATAAACAGTTCGTGTACGTATACATCAGCGACACTGATGTATTAACGTAACACAAATACAAGGAAAATAATAAACGTGCTGGTATGCATATATATTGGCAATGAACCAATATATGATGCAAAGACCAGCAAAGTATCTTTATAACAAGAAACACGATCGGGGGCTAAAGCGACAGCAAGACTGGCTTACACTGAAGCTATGAAAACCCAAGGAAACCCTGCAGGAAGCAGATCTTTATACTGAGGTCATCCAATGGGAGCAGACATGCAGATTCCCACACAGGTGAATGATAATCAGTCACAAGCTGACAGCAGGGAAAGACAGACAAAGCTATGCAGCTTGCATGGAAATAGATCAGAACTGCCTGAGCTGCAGCACTACTACTTCCAGTAATAGCTGCTGCAGCAGCGATCATTACAACAACAATCCCAAACACACAGCCAAGGAAACTGTTACTAAATTAGGTTCAGAGAAAGAAAATAAAGCATGTAGAATGATCCAGTCGATCACCCAACTTGAATTTAATTGAAGATCTATAGAACGAACTGAAGATTGGAGTTAATTTCAGAAGCCCCAGAACCTCCAAGGTTTGATGACAATTTGTGTGGATAAATGGGACAACATCAACTAAGCAATGCACATGGCTAGTTTCTCAATAAAAAAAGCATTTGGAAACTGTAATTACCAACAAAGGCTTTTCAGCTACGTATTAAAGACATTTTAGTAAGGCAGGGAGCACACTTGTCTGCTAGTTTTCTGTGCATGTTTTTCTGCATGTGTGTTCTGCAAACCATGTGTGTGGATGTGGGAAGTGCTTTTCTAAGGACCCTTTCACACTGGTATGTTACGTTACCCTGTTTTGCCGCAGGATAACGCTAAACCAATGTAAGTCTATGGGGCATTTCATACCTGGTGTGGGGCGATGCACCAGAAGTCTCCAATTTAACGCGTGGGCACTGGGCAACAGCGCATTGGGGGCCAGCATGCATGGTGATGTGCGGCGACCAAAAGTCATGTAGGTCTATGGGGATGCAGCTTTTTTAAACTGTTTGTCATTCGCATTGCTGCACGCATGTGCGGGAGCACGTTTTTTTTCGTGACACTTCCTTGCAATACGTATTTTGGTCACAGGAAGTGAGTGCTAAAGAGCCTCACTTCCTATTTGGGTTGCAGCCAAAAGAGAGATTTCCGGTAACTGCTGCAGTAATCTTCAAAGGCTATTTTTAGCATTACGGTGCAATGATCTCAGCACTCCCATAACACCGGTTAGAAGTGTGAAACCAGCCAAAGTCTTTTCTAAGGGCTTGTGGTTTGAAAAGCTCTTGCTAGTGTAATGCTATGGGTGTGATCCCACTAGGCGATTTTAAAAAAAAAAATCTCCCACAGCATTACATTAACTAGAGCTTTTCAAATCACAAGCCTTCAGAAAAGCACAGCTAGTGTGTAGGGTTGATCGGAACAGCCGAATTCCATTTTCTTTGGAATCTGGCGTCCACAGGCATGTTCTATTAAGTTCAATGGTGCAGAATTCTGCAGTTAATAGCAAAGCCCCCATACATGCTATTGTCACCACATTTGCTACATATGATAACGAGAACAGTAGTAACATGGTGAAAAGACCTTGTAGTTTTTGAGAAAATTGTTTTTAAACTGTAACATTAGAGTTGGGCCGAACGGTTCGCCGGCGAACGTGGTTCGCGCGAACGTGGTTCGCGCGAACGTAGGTGGTTCGCGTGCGGGTACCGCACGCGAACCTTTTGCGGAAGAAGTTCGGTTCGCCCCATAATGCACTGAGGGTCAACTTTGACCCTCTACATCACAGTCAGCAGGCCCAGTGTAGCCAATTAGGCTACACTAGCCCCTGGAGCCCCACCCCCCCTTATATAAGGCAGGCAGCGGCGGCCATTACGGCCACTCGTGTGCCTGCATTAGTGAGAGTAGGGCGAGCTGCTGCAGTCTCTCATATAGGGAAAGATTAGTTAGGCTTAACTTCTTCCTGGCTGCATACCTGTTCTGTTCAGTGAGCCCTCAGCCCACTGCATACCTGTACTGTGATCCTGCCACTGCATACCTGTACTGTGATCCTGCCACTGCATACCTGTTCAGTGATCCTGCCACTGCATACCTATTCTGTTCAGTGAGCCCTCAGCCCACTGCATACCTGTACTGTGATCCTGCCACTCCATACCTGTTCAGTGATCCTGCCACTGCATACCTGTTCTGTTCAGTGAGCCCTCAGCCCACTGCATACCTGTACTGTGATCCTGCCACTGCATACCTGTTCAGTGATCCTGCCACTGCATACCTGTTCAGTGATCCTGCCACTGCATACCTGTTCTGTTCAGTGAGCCCTCAGCCCACTGCATACCTGTACTGTGATCCTGCCACTCCATACCTGTTCAGTGATCCTGCCACTGCATACCTGTTCTGTTCAGTGAGCCCTCAGCCCACTGCATACCTGTACTGTGATCCTGCCACTCCATACCTGTTCAGTGATCCTGCCACTGCATACCTGTTCAGTGATCCTGCCACTGCATACCTGTTCTGTGAACCCGCCACTGTATACCTGTTCTGTTCAGTGGACCCGCCACTGTATACCTGTTCTGTGAACCCGCCACTGTATACCTGTTCTGTTCAGTGGACCCGCCACTGTATACCTGTTCTGTTCAGTGGACCCGCCACTGCATACCTGTTCTGTGAACCCGCCACTGTATACCTGTTCTGTTCAGTGGACCCGCCACTGTATACCTGTTTAGTGAACACGCCACTGCATACCTATTGTGTTCAGTGATCCTGCCACTGCATACCTGTTCTGTGAACCCGCCACTGTATACCTGTTCTGTTCAGTGGACCCGCCACTGTATACCTGTTCTGTTCAGTGGACCCGCCACTGTATACCTGTTCTGTTCAGTGGACCCGCCACTGTATACCTGTTCTGTTCAGTGGACCCGCCACTGTATACCTGTTCTGTGAACCCGCCACTGTATACCTGTTCTGTTCAGTGGACCCGCCACTGTATACCTGTTCTGTTCAGTGGACCCGCCACTGTATACCTGTTCTGTTCAGTGGACCCGCCACTGTATACCTGTTCTGTTCAGTGGACCCGCCACTGTATACCTGTTCTGTTCAGTGGACCCGCCACTGCATACCTGTTCTGTGAACCCGCCACTGTATACCTGTTCTGTTCAGTGGACCCGCCACTGTATACCTGTTTAGTGAACACGCCACTGCATACCTATTGTGTTCAGTGATCCTGCCACTGCATACCTGTTCTGTGAACCCGCCACTGTATACCTGTTCTGTTCAGTGGACCCGCCACTGTATACCTGTTCTGTTCAGTGGACCCGCCACTGTATACCTGTTCTGTTCAGTGGACCCGCCACTGTATACCTGTTCTGTTCAGTGGACCCGCCACTGTATACCTGTTCTGTGAACCCGCCACTGTATACCTGTTCTGTTCAGTGGACCCGCCACTGTATACCTGTTCTGTGAACCCGCCACTGTATACCTGTTCTGTTCAGTGGACCCGCCACTGTATACCTGTTCTGTTCAGTGGACCCGCCACTGTATACCTGTTCTGTTCAGTGGACCCGCCACTGTATACCTGTTCTGTGAACCCGCCACTGTATACCTGTTCTGTTCAGTGGACCCGCCACTGTATACCTGTCCTGTTCAGTGGACCCGCCACTGTATACCTGTTCTGTTCAGTGGACCCGCCACTGTATACCTGTTCTGTTCAGTGGACCCGCCACTGTATACCTGTTCTGTTCAGTGGACCCGCCACTGCATACCTGTTCTGTGAACCCGCCACTGTATACCTGTTCTGTTCAGTGGACCCGCCACTGTATACCTGTTTAGTGAACACGCCACTGCATACCTATTGTGTTCAGTGATCCTGCCACTGCATGCCTGTTCTGTGAACCCGCCACTGTATACCTGTTCTGTTCAGTGGACCCGCCACTGTATACCTGTTCTGTTCAGTGGACCCGCCACTGTATACCTGTTCTGTTCAGTGGACCCGCCACTGTATACCTGTTCTGTTCAGTGGACCCGCCACTGCATACCTGTTCTGTGAACCCGCCACTGTATACCTGTTCTGTTCAGTGGACCCGCCACTGTATACCTGTTTAGTGAACACGCCACTGCATACCTATTGTGTTCAGTGATCCTGCCACTGCATACCTGTTCTGTGAACCCGCCACTGTATACCTGTTCTGTTCAGTGGACCCGCCACTGTATACCTGTTCTGTTCAGTGGACCCGCCACTGTATACCTGTTCTGTTCAGTGGACCCGCCACTGTATACCTGTTCTGTTCAGTGGACCCGCCACTGCATACCTGTTCTGTGAACCCGCCACTGTATACCTGTTCTGTTCAGTGGACCCGCCACTGTATACCTGTTTAGTGAACACGCCACTGCATACCTATTGTGTTCAGTGATCCTGCCACTGCATACCTGTTCTGTGAACCCGCCACTGTATACCTGTTCTGTTCAGTGGACCCGCCACTGTATACCTGTTCTGTTCAGTGGACCCGCCACTGTATACCTGTTCTGTTCAGTGGACCCGCCACTGTATACCTGTTCTGTGAACCCGCCACTGTATACCTGTTCTGTTCAGTGGACCCGCCACTGTATACCTGTTTAGTGAACACGCCACTGCATACCTATTGTGTTCAGTGATCCTGCCACTGCATACCTGTTCTGTGAACCCGCCACTGTATACCTGTTCTGTTCAGTGAACCCACCGCATCAGTGCGCATACCTGTGCAGTTAAGTGAACCCACCTACCTACGTGAGTGCACGCAGTGTGATATACCACTCCGTGCATACCCAATATGGACAAAACAGGTAGAGGAAGAGGAAGAGGTAGTGGCAGAGGCAGAGGAAGGCCACCCGGCAGGTCTGCGCGAGGTCGTGTAAATGTAATTTCGTGTGGACCTGGCCCACAGTACAGTGCTCGGAAGAAGGCACGTCCCATCACCTCCCAAGATTGTCAGGACGTGGTTGAGTATTTAGCGACACAGAACACCTCATCTTGCTCAGCCACCAGCGCTACTACTAGCACCACTTCCGCTGCATTTAACACTTCGCAAGAATTATTTAGTGTTGAAATCACTGATGCACAGCCATTGTTGTTACAGCCAGATGAATTTTCACCAGCTAATATGTCTGAGTTACGCGGCAACACTATGGATGTAACGTGTCAGGAGGATGAAGGACCTACTGATGGTGCAAGTTTGGATTTGTCTGAGGCAAGCGAAGCTGGGCAGGATGACTACGATGATGACGGTAATAGGGATCCTCTGTATGTTCCCAATAGAGGAGATGAAGAGGGGGACAGTTCAGAGGGGGAGTCAGAGAGTAGTAGGAGGAGAGAAGTTGCTGAAAGAAGCTGGGGCAGCTCTTCGTCAGAAACAGCTGGTGGCAGAGTCCGGCACCATGTATCGCCACCTATGTACAGCCAGCCAACTTGCCCTTCAGCATCAGCTGCTGAGGTCCCCATAGTGCCCACATCCCAGGGTGGCTCAGCGGTGTGGAAATTTTTTAATGTGTGTGCCTCAGATCGGACCAAAGCCATCTGTTCGCTCTGCCAACAAAAATTGAGCCGTGGAAAGGCCAACACTCACGTAGGGACAAGTGCCTTACGAAGGCACCTGGAGAAAAGGCACAAACAGCAATGGGATGGCCACCTGAGCAAAAGCAGCAGCAGCACACAAAAGAAAAGTCACCCTCCTTCTCCTCTTCCTCCTTCAGGTGCATCATCTGCTTCTGCCGCTTTCTCCTTTGCACCTTCACAGGCACCCTCCTCCACTCCGCCTCTGCCCTTGAGCGGTTCCTGCTCCTCTGCCCACAGCAGCAGTCAGGTGTCCGTGAAGGAAATGTTTGAGCGGAAGAAGCCACTTTTGGCCAGTCACCCCCTTGCCCGGCGTCTGACAGCTGGCGTGGCGGAACTGTTAGCTCGCCAGCTGTTACCATACCGGCTGGTGGACTCTGAGGCCTTCCGTAAATTTGTGGCCATCGGAACACCGCAGTGGAAGATGCCAGGCCGCACTTATTTTTCGAGAAAGGCCATACCCCAACTGCACCGTGAAGTTGAGAGGCAAGTGGTGTCATCTCTTGCGAAGAGCGTTGGGTCAAGGGTACACCTGACCACGGATGGCTGGTCTGCCAAGCACGGGCAGGGCCGCTACATTACCTACACAGCCCATTGGGTGAACCTGGTGGTGAACGATGGCAAGCAGAAAGCGGCGGACCAAATTGTGACACCTCCACGGCTTGCAGGCAGGCCTCCTGCCACCTCCTCTCCTCCTGCTACATGCTCTTCGCTGTCCTCCTCCTCCTCCTTGGCTGAGTGGCAGTTCTCCTCTCCAGCTACACAGCCCCAGCTCCGCAGGGCCTATGCTGCATGCCAGGTACGACGGTGTCACGCCATCTTAGACATGGCTTGTCTCAAAGCGGAGAGTCACACTGGAGCAGCTCTCCTGGCTGCTCTTAAGAAACAGGTGGATGAGTGGCTGACCCCGCACCACCTGGAGATAGGCAACGTGGTGTGCGACAACGGCAGCAATCTGCTTGCCGCTTTGCATATGGGGAAGCTGACACACATACCCTGCATGGCACATGTCATGAATCTAGTGGTTCAAAGATTTGTGGCAAAGTACCCTGGCTTAGCGGATGTCCTGAAGCAGGCCAGGAAGTTCTGTGGGCATTTGAGGCGCTCTTACACAGCCATGGCACGATTTGCAGAAATTCAGCGTAAAAACAACATGCCGGTGAGACGCCTCATTTGCGATAGCCCCACTCGCTGGAACTCGACCCTGCTCATGTTCTCCCGCCTGCTAGAACAGAAGAAAGCCGTCACCCAGTACCTCTACAACTGGAGTAGAACGAAACAGTCTGGGAAGATGGGGATGTTCTGGCCCGACAACTGGACACTGATGAAAAATGCATGCAGGCTCATGCGGCCGTTTGAGGAGGTGACCAACCTGGTGAGCCGCAGTGAGGGCACCATCAGCGACTTAATTCCCTACGCGTACTTCTTGGAGCGTGCTGTGCGTAGAGTGGCGGATGAAGCTGCGAATGAGCGTGACCAGGAACCGTTACGGCAGGAACAGGCATGGGACCAATTTTCATCAGACCCAGCTGTTTCCTCAACACCTGCGGCAGCACAGAGGGGGGAGGAGGAGGAAGAAGAGAGGTCGTGTGCAGAAGACGAGTCAGACTCAGAGGATGATGAGCAAGGTGTTTCTTTGGGGGAGGAGGAGGAGGAGGAGGAGGAGGGGACAGCGGCAGGAGAACAACCGCAGCAGGCGTCGCAGGGGGCTTGTGCTGCTCAACCTTCCCGTGGTATTGTTCGCGGCTGGGGGGAGGAGGTTGACTTACCTGACGTCACTGAGGAAGAGCAAGAGGAGATGGAGGGTACTGGATCCGACTTTGTGCAGATGTCGTCTTTTATGCTGTCCTGCCTGTTGAGGGACCCCCGTATAAAAAACCTCAAGGGGAATGAGCTGTACTGGGTGGCCACACTACTAGACCCTCGGTACAGGCACAAAGTGGCGGACCTGTTACCAACTCACCGGAAGGTGGAAAGGATGCAGCATATGCAGAACCAGCTGTCAACTATGCTTTACAATGCCTTTAAGGGTGATGTGACGGCACAACGCCAGCAAGGTACCACTGCCACTAATCCTCCTCCCGTGTCCACGCAGTCAAAGACAGGACGCTCCAGCGATCTCATGGTGATGTCGGACATGCGGACGTTCTTTAGTCCAACGCCTCGCCGTAGCCCTTCCGGATCCACCCTCCACCAACGCCTCGACCGGCAGGTAGCCGACTACCTGGCCTTAAGTGTGGATGTAGACACTGCTGTGAACAGCGATGAGGAACCCTTGAACTACTGGGTGCGCAGGCTTGACCTGTGGCCAGAGCTGTCCCAATTTGCCATCCAACTTCTCTCCTGCCCTGCCGCAAGCGTCCTCTCAGAAAGGACCTTCAGCGCAGCTGGAGGCATTGTCACAGAGAAGAGAAGTCGCCTAAGTCACAAAAGTGTTAAGTACCTCACCTTTATCAAAATGAATGAGGCATGGATCCCGGAGGGCTGCTGCCCGCCCCAAGACTAAGTCAGTCCCCGCACACACAGCATCTCTGCCTGCACGCCGTGTGACTGGCTGCCTGGCCTGCCCCAAAAAGACTAAGTCGCTCCCAGTCCCTCCACACAGCATGTCTGCCTGCAGGCCGCTTCACTACCTTCTCCGCCACCACCAACAGGGTCCGGGACTCCAGGCGGATTGCTGAATTTTTTAGGCCGCTGCTAGCAGCGGCCGCTGTAATAATTTTTATGGTGCGTGTACATGACTGCCTAATTTTTCTGGCTGCACTGAGGGCAGCTGCAACAACAAAAGAAAAGGCATGTACATGCGCCCATTCCCCTTCGTGATCATTACCTTGCCGTGGTGAAGGGGCTTGCGTATCACAATGAAGCAATGACCGGCGCCTAGATGAGTGTCTCGGGGGGCACACAAAAGATAATAAGGTCGTTGCTTCATTGTGGTCAGACCAAATTTGATCAGCTGGACAGTCACTGTTCTGTCATTCAGCTACATCAGCCAGGCCGACCATATGGGCTGTAAAGCCACAAAAACCTGCACTCTCGCCATGGTGCGCACCAGTCCAGCACGGCCGTCACTAGTACAAACAGCTGTTTGCGGTGCGTTACACGGTGAGTTTGGTGTGTCAGTGTGAAGCAGTACCTTAATTACACTACCTGATTGATGTATACACATGCAAGATGTTTTAAAGCACTTTAGGCCTGTCATTTAGCATTCAATGTGATTTCTGCCCTTAAAACGCTGCTATGCGTCAAATCCAGATTTTTCCCGGGGACTTTTGGCGTGTATCCCACTCCGCCATGTCCCCCTCCAGGTGTTAGACCCCTTGAAACATCTTTTCCATCACTTTTGTGGCCAGCATAATTATTTTTTTTTTTCAAAGTTCGCATCCCCATTGAAGTCTATTGCGGTTCGCGAACTTTAACGCGAACCGAACGTTCCGCGAAAGTTCGCGAACCCGGTTCGCGAACCTAAAATCGGAGGTTCGGCCCAACTCTATGTAACATAACACTTTGAAACAAGAATTTTTGGAAAACAGTGATCCCAAGAAAATGGCCACCTGGTAATCACTGTGTTACAGTGGCAGAATGAGCGGTTTCCCACATGGTTAGGGGGACAAGGGCATCCCCTCCCCTGGACCCCCTATCCATGTGGAAAACCGCTCATTCTGCCACTGTAACATGGCCTCCAGGGACCGGGGATCACCATTTTGGGGGGGTCACTGTTTGCCAAAAATTCTTGTTTGGAAAGGCAAATTTGGGGGTTTCCAGCCAATTCAAAGCAATACAGATTGCAGAGGCTGTGTAAGGCCTTTTAGCACTGAGAGTTTGTCACGATTGCATGCGCAGGATCTGGATGCTTATCCAGATTCTAAGGATTTTAGACGTCCAAATCGGCATTTCCAATTGGAATATGGAAATAGGAAAACAGAAATCGGAATTCTGTAGAAATCCGATTTACAGCAACTCGGTAATTTGAGCCCAATCCCAGAACTCCGAAGCATTGTTCCAGTTAGAGAATGCAGAATTATTCAGCAATAATCGGATCACTGCGGTAATTTTAGACCAATTACAAGACTGATTTTCTGTTTTTCCGATTTGCGTTTTTCTGATTTCCATTTTTCCATTTTTTTCTTTTATTTTTGTATTCTCTGATGCAAAAAATGACTAATAAAATACTACTCAAAAATCAGATATGGGAAAATCTGATACTGAAAATCTGAAAAATTGGAATTGGCATTGGTGGAAATTGGAATCTCCACGCAATTAGAAATGGGCATTTCCGACCATCCCTACCAACTGATACGTCCTCATCTATTCTTGTCTGACTCGGTTGTCAAATGCCATATAACATCTGAGCGCTCGCAGTTTCCACTATGGCCACAGCATAAGGAGAGCAGACATAGGGGTTGATTCACTAAACCATGCTATGATAACTAGCACGCCTTATCAGAGATAGCACACCTTATCAAAGATAACACACCTTATCAGCGTAGTATAGCGAGCGCTACAAACCTGCAGGGGCTCAGGGCAGGACAAGTGCCTTTGCCAATTAGCAGGCATACGTTTGTAGCGCTCGCTGTGCTACTCTGATAAGGCATGTACACTTTGATAAGGCGTGCTATCTCTGATAAGGCGTGCTATTTGTCATAGCACGGTTTAGTGAATCAACCCCATAGGGTGTGCACACATTATTGTAGTGAGATCTCTTTATAAATAGCTGCCATACATTTATAGATTGCCACCCAATGTGGCAAAATGATTGGTTTGTCTCCGATAGGAATCGTTTCAGATAGAAATCGATTCAGAAAGAAATTGAGTCCTACTATGAACAATTCAGGTTTCAATAGATTCCAGCAGGGAATTTATCGAAGAATGATGGAACTGCAGCGTTGCACTGTGTGATGTAATGCAATGCTATGACCTATCGATTGGCTACTGCTCATGCTCCACCTCTAATAGGAGCCCATAAGCACAGATGTCGTGCATTCAAGACTTTGCCATCCACAAACCTACAGACCTCTGCCAAAACACACCGCCAGTGTGCTGTCTAGCCCAACTGTCACTTCTCGCTTACTTCCCTTGACAGTCATAGCTACAGGTGTCCCTTAGCATTAGGTAGCCAGAGGTACCCTTACTATTAAGTAGCTAGTGGTGCTAAAGGGAGATCTCGTCAGTGGAATCCCGAGAGCTGGGTGAGTGACCTCTCATTTACGCTTTGCTCGGGACTCTGCATAGGGAAGGAGAAAGGGGGAAAGGGGCCTAAAGTGCCCTATAGTAAATCCAGCCCTGCTTGCCACACAAATTTAAAGAGAACCTGAGATGTTATAATATCATGTATTTATACTTACCTGAGCCCCATGAGGACCGTTGGCTCCCTCGCTGTCCTCTTCAGCGCCTCTGTTCTTGTGATATGCCTCCCAGTAATCCATCTGGCTATGCTCTTCTGCTCATTTGCAGCTCTGCATTTCCGACCATTATAGCATTGGCTGTAAACCCAAAAATTGGCTTCCAAAACAAAAAATTTCGGCACACAGCTATGACAACAAAATTGCCGCTGGGTAATCCCCTGTCCACGGAAGCCACACTAGAATTACAGAGGTAGTGACTTTTGTGCAGGGGATGCCCTGATCCCACCATTCATGAAAAAAAACCCCTCTTATTTTGCTACTTTAGTGCGGCCTCTGGGGACCGGGGATTACCATGGGGCCATTTTGTTGACATCACTTTACTCCGAAAATTCTTGGTTTTATAACCAATTTTCATATACCAGCTTAAAGAGAGTCTGTAATGAAAAAAAGTTCCCCTGGGGGGGTACTCACCTCAGTAGGGGGAAGCCTCTGGATCCTATCGAGGCTTCCCCGTCCTCCTGTGTCCTATGGCGGTCGCTGCAGCCCACGGAACACACAGCCAACAATTTGTCATACTGTGCAATATTTACCTTTTCTGGCTCCAGCGGGGGCGCTGTTGCAGCTCTCCCCTCGGAAATAGGCGGAAATAGCCAATCTCTGCTGGGTCCGCTCTACTACGCAGGCGCAGGAGACTTGCACCTGAGCAGTAGAGCGGACCGACAGAGATCGGCTATTTCCGCCTATCTCCGAGCTGAGAGCCGACACGGCGCCTGCGATGGAGCCGGGAAGGTAAATATTTACATCCCCGCCATTTGGGGAGCTTTATCGCTGCCGCTGTGGGACACAGGAGGATGGGGGAAGCCTCGATAGGATCCGGAGGCTTCCCCCACCCGTGGTGAGTACCCCCCCAGGGGAACTTTTTTTAGTTACATATTTTCTTTAAGTTCCATCACAGGTCATTGTTTTAAGGATATGTTTTGCAGAAAATTCCTGTTTCTGATGCCAATTTTCACATGTAACACGGTACTAGAAACAGGGCTGGAGTTGTACTCTTTACCGCCCAAGGCCACTGTCACCAGCCGCCCCCCTTTCAGTATAGGTAGCGAGATGACCTTTCCCTCCAGTATAGGTAGCCCGATGACCCCTTCCCCCTAGTATAAGTAGCCTGTTGACCCCCCCCCCCCCAGCATAGGTAGGCAGATGACCCCTCTCCCTTCCCTCTAGTATATGTAGCTATGACTTCTCCCCCCTTTCCCTCCAGTATAGGTATCCAGATGACTCCCTTAATCCCTCTTTTTCCCAAACCCCCTTTCAGTATAGGTAGCCAGCTCGCCTTCACACCGCAGCAGCCATCAGTGTCACTCATTTCTCCACTTGTCTCCAGTGCAGGAGCTTCCTCTTCCTTTCCGTCTCCAAAGCTGCCCAAGTCCATAGCCGCCAGCCACAATGCAAACATGCAGAGAGAGCAAGGTGGCTGCTGCACAGGCGGCTAGCAGCAGAGTATCATGGTAGAAATTTTCACACTAACCCCCTCAATCTTAATAATTTTCTTAAGACCCATAACCACAAAGTGACTTTCTGGAACAATTATTCACAACAATTTTTTTTCCGCGATATCGCGCAACATAATTTACCTAAAATTTGTTGTAAAACAATGTTTTGCGACGCACGCCACCTGCGGTGATTGTTCATTTTTGAACGACTGCCATACTGGATTAAATCGTGGAGGATGACTTTAGCGGGTTTTACCATGATCGTGTAAATGATCATTTACATGATTGTTTGTTTATGATGGTGCAAACAACGCTTGCAAATCCCGCCAGATGGGCAGATGAGGGCAGCGGAGATCCCAAAACCATCTGGCCGTGGGTACATAGCTTTAGGCCTCTTTCAGACAAACAGCTGAACTTCCCCCTTCACTTCAGATTGTAAGCCTTTGGCAGGGTCTCCCCTCCCCATAGTGTGTCCTTCTTGATGTTGCGACCCCAACATTCCCATGGACTAACTTGGACTTGAATTGCTGGGTCTCTGTAAAATCGCACAATCATATATCTTATACTCTGTTTGCGTGTATAACCTTGTCCTATTTCTCAGTCTGACACCCCTTGTTTACATTTATGTATCCCAATGTATTGTCCAGCGTTGCATAATCTGTGCTTTATAAATACAATAAATAATAATATTAACTGGGTGCTTATCAGGCAGTTCACTGTCCCGTCTGCAGCCCACAAGCACCATTTTGGTGCAAGTAAAATGCAGCTGAATGGCAGCAGCTATAACACCATGCGTGTCAGCTCTTGAAAATCGTGATGTCACTCCTGAACATGGCCATGCTCAGATGTGACTGTATAAGGAGGGTGCCTGTTGACTGCCGGTACCAAGCACTAACAAGCACCTGGCCAGTGCATGATAGCAGCTAACAGGTGCTGAATTCACCACCTTAAAGAGAAACTGCAACCAATAATTTAACTTTATCCCAATCAGTAGCTGATACCCCTTTTACATGAGAAATCTATTGCTTTTCACAAAAAGACCATCAGGGGGCGCTGTATGACTGATATTGTGGTGAAACCCCTCCCACAAGAAGCTCTGAGGACCGTGGTACTTTTGACAGTTTGTCACAATGTAACAAGGTTCACAGACAGGAAATAGCTGTTTACAGCTGTCTCCAACGGCCAAAACAGCTAGCAGCAGCTATATAACCTGCCCACAGTAAAAATGTCACCATGTAATAAATGTCAGAATGTAAATCGGGGAGAGGAAAGATTTTACAATGAACAAACACTGACTAAATCATTTATACATAATTATTGTAAAAATGAAGCACTTTTTTATTACACTATTTTCACTGGAGTTCCTCTTTAAGCTGCCTGTCTGATAGAGGCCTCACTCCCCAATTCCCAATGTTACCTGTCTATGGCCATAGGAATAATAGTTTCAGGTGCCCAAATCATCTAGGACTGAATCTCACTGTTTCACTCAATCTAGTAGCATTAGACCAAGGGAGCCCTGCATAAGTGGAAAAACTGTCCATACCACCACTACCCACAGGGCTGGCCCGCCCATGAGGCGGGGTGAGGCGGGTTCCTCAGGCGGCAGGAAGTGGAGGGGCGGCACCAGACATAAAGAGGAAGTGTGACTGCGGAGAGGAGAGAGAGTGCAGGCTGCAGTGCAGACTCTGCAGTGAAGTCCGGCTGCTCCTGTGGTGCCCGACCCCGCCTCCGACCCCGTGCCTGCACTGCACACACGGTGAGTGACCCTCTGCTGAGACCGAGTCCACCCGGACTGTGTTCTGGGACCCGCCCCCCATTAGGCTGTGTGCACCGCCCGCCAGTTCTGGTGCCACCCATGATGCCGCCGGGCCCGGCCTCCCGGTTCGACGATTCAGAGCTCCAAGGCTGTGACGCAGGCACGCAGCGCTGCCTAAGCCTGCTGATGGCAGTGGCTTCCGCCCGCTCTGCTGCCCTGCCTGATTGTCATGGTCACGGACACGGTCAGTCACTGAGCGCTGCCGACGTGACCGTGACTATGATGATGAGCCTGGCTGGCTGTTGCCGGCCGCCGCTCACCGGCCTTGCCCGCCAGCGTGGCGAGATCCGAGATGGTCTGGAGGCTGGAGCATGCCCGCCGGCCGCCGCAGCCTTCTGTCACCCTGCCTGCCAGACAGTGCAAGATGCATGCTGGATGCGGATGACCGAGTCCCGACGCCCGCCCTTCGCCATGATCGCCGCCGCCAGACCCGGAGACCCCATCCCCAGCGGTGAGTCAGTCACTTTGCTGCCTCAGGCAGGCTTTCTTTCACGGTTGGTTGGTCGTTCGTGTGGGGGATGTAATGTTTATGTACAGCAGATGGGGGTTATAATAAAGGGCACCACCGGCAGTAATGGACATATTGGGGGGGGTTGTCGACCGGGGGGGGGGGGGGGGGGGCGCCTTCACGATCTTTGCCTCAGGCAGCAGAAAGTCTCGGACCGGCCCTGACTACCCACTACTGTCATAAGCCACTATGTTGTACAGTATATAAAACAGGTTATCTGTTTGGCGACAGCAATCACCCTGGGACTGTGAATAGAAAGAGATCAAAGCAAAGGAAGAAAAGTCTGACCTCTTGTTGCAAGATTCCGTACATCTTTTTAAAGTGTGTGAAATAAAGAAGACATTTCCAATGTATTTTTGTATAGTACTAGTGGGCAGGGCCGGTCCTGGACTTTCTGCTGCCTGAGGCAAAGATCGTAAAGGCGCCCCCCCCAATATTTCTACATAACATGAGCGGCGGCCGGCGGCAGCCAGCCAGCCTTATCATCATCATCGTCACGTCGGCGGCGCTCGCTGCTCAGTGACTGACCGTGACAATCAGCCGCAGCCAGGGCAGCAGAGCGGGCGGCAGCCGCCGCCATCAAATCAGCAGGCTTAGGCACTAGGCAGCGTCACCAGCATGCAGCCTTGGAGGAGACAGGAGAGGCCGCAGAGCTCAGAGTCATCGGACTCGGAGGCCGGCGGCAACAGTGCAGTTTCTAGACTAAAATGCACCCAGGACGAGGGTGTAAAAATTGCGCCCCCCCCCCCGGTATAGGTAACCAGCTATAGGTCCCCCCCGAGTATAGGTGGCCAGGCATGGGTGAGCCAGTAAAGTTGCCCCCAGTATAGGTTAGCCAGGTAGCTGCCTCCAGTATAGGTAGCCAGTATAGTTGCCCCCAGTATGTTAGATAGGCAGGCACCCCCCCCCCCCGGTATAAGTTAGATAAGTAGGTGCCCCCAGTACAGGTTAGCTAGGTAGGTGCCTCCAATATAGGTAGCCAGTATAGTTGCCCCCAGCATAGGTTAGATAGGTAGGTACCCCCAGTATAGGTTAGTTAGGTAGGTGCCCCCAGTATAGGTAGCCAGTATAGTTGCCACCTGTATAGGCTAGCTAGGTAGGTAGGTGCCCCCAATACAGGTTAGATAAGTGCCCCCAGTATAGGTTAGATAGGTAGCTTCCCCCCAGTATAGGTTAGATTAGGTCGCTGCCCTTCAGTATAGGTTAGATTAGGTAGGTGCCCCCAGTACAGGTTAGATTAGGTAGGTGCCCCCAGTATAGATTAGATAGGTAGCTGCCCCCAGCATAGGTTAGACAGGTAGCTGCCCCCCAGCATAGGTTAGATAGGTAGCTGCCCCCCAGTATAGGATAGATAGGTAGCTGCCCCCAGTACAGGTTAGATTAGGTAGGTACCCCCCAGTATAGGATAGATAAGTAGCTGCCCCCAGTATAGGTTAGATAGGTAGCTGCCCCCCAGTATAGGTTAGATAGGTAGCTGCCCCCCAGTACAGGTTAGATTAGGTAGGTGCCCTCCCCGCGGCTCCAGCTCCCCCCTCCGCCATTATGAGGGGGCACCTACCTGGGCAAGCTACCTATCTATCCTATACTGGGGGGCACCTACCTAATCTAGCCTGTTTTGGGGGCAGCTACCTATCTATCCTATACTGGGGGGCACCTACCTAATCTAACCTGTTTTGGGGGCAGCTACCTCCCTGGATCCGATCGCCGCTCCCGCCCTGCTGGTCTCCTCTCTGCCTAGCCGGCTGATACACACGCGGCTGCTTCCTGTGTAAACAGGAAGCAGCGTGTGTAATGTATCAGCGGCTACATTGCAGAGAGGAGACCAGCAGGGCGAGAGCGGCGATCGGATCCAGGGAGGTGAGTAACAGGCTGTGTACAGCAGCGCTTCCCTGCGCGCTAACTCTGCTGCCTAAAGTCCGAGGGGGGAGCATGGAGGGCGGCCCGGGGAGAGGGAGGGAGAGGTCGGGCTGCCCTCACCGCGGCTTTGGCTCCCCCCGCTCAGTCACAGCCACTTCATCTGGTGCCGCCCCTCCACTTCTTGCCGCCTGAGGAACCCGCCTCACCCCGCCTCATGGGCGGGCCGGCCCTGCTAGTGGGGTATTGTATCCTCTGATGGAGGATGCATGTGTGTTCAGCCATCTTAATATCCATGGCTCATCATAATGAGCCTGATTTACAAAGAATATATAAGTGGTTCTAAAAACCTTGCTTGAGAACATGTTTATCTTAGTCTGCTATTTTGTAACCTCTCTATTTCTGAAAGCCCAATAAAAAAGAATTAATAAAACAAACAAACAAACAAAACAAACAAAAAAACAACAACAGGCTAGAGTTTGTTACAAACTGTGTGCTGTGCTGTCACTTTGCAGGAGACCAGAAGTCATGTCTGGGTCATAATGGACCATAGCAGGGGTGGCTGAGCAGTTGGATAATTTAAGGTGATTGCAGTTACTTTTTTTTCTACTTTTTTTTTTTTTGACCAATCTTTTAAATACTCTTGATGTTTTGCAGAAACGTAGCAAATTAGGTGCAATAACTTATTTTATCCATTGGACTTCAGTGACTGGAGTAGTCATACATTTAATAAGCTCAGCATCATTGCCCCCTAGTGGATAAAGAAAATACAAACATCCTGAAAAAATAAAATACTTACTGTATATGGAAAAAAGTAAATAAATGAAAAGTGGATGGATTATGAGGTTTAGTCAAATGAATGATTACATTTTATGATATGCGGGCTGACGGTTTATGAAATGTACTGTATAGTTTTGTTGGATGCGTGATGAGGATTTACCATGATAGTAATGATAAGGTTTCATAGGTAACATGGAGAGGTTTCACTGAGCGCAGATGGTTTGGCGGAAAGCACAGTGAGGTTTTGTGGGATGCACAGTGAGATTTCATGATAGACAGAAAAAGTTTTTTTTTCTTGCCTGAGGCATGGTATTCTTAAATTTTAGGCAGGGTCCACAATAACCAATGTCGCTTGCATTTTCCCCATGTTGGGAAATTCAGGTCACTGCACACTCATTAACATCAATGGGCGACTCCCAGATACCACCATGAACAACCCCCCCCCCCCAGGTGTAATCGGCCCCCACCTCCTCCTGGGGCACCGGAGGTGGGGAAGAGGCCCTTGTCCATGGATTGGACAAGGGTGAAGGGGGAGAGGGTGAAGGGGAGGGTTGCTTTTTTTCTTAAAATCTATCAGGTTGTTTTGAAAACATAACATACACTGCAAATTTGGTGTTTCTAGCACATACAGGGGCTTTGCTATTAACGGTTAAAGTAATCACAGATTCCGACTTATTATTACTTAAAGGGGTTCTTTCGCGAAAAAAGTAGGCAGTTAAAAAATGTGACAGATGACAGGTTTTGGGCCAGTCCATCTTTTTAAGGGGGATTCTCAGGGCTTTCTTTGTTTTCAACAGCATTTCCTGAACAACAGTTTAACTGCCAAAATAGCAAGATACCAGCCGGCCTCCCTAATCACTTGTACACTATTATGTCAGTTAGATTTTGCAACTGTTGTTCAGGAAATGCTGTTGAAAACAAAGAAAGCCCTGAGAATCCCCCTTAAAAAGATGGACTTGCCCAAAACCTGTCATCTGTCACATTTTTTAACTGCCTACTTATTTCGCGAAATAACTCCTTTAAAGAGAACCCGAGCTGGGTTTGAAGAATGTGATCTGCATAGTGAGGCTGGATCTGCCTTTACAGCCCAGCCTCTGTTGGTATTCCAAACCCCCCTAAGGTCCCCCTGCACTCTGCAATCCCTGATAAATCACAGCCGTGCTGTCGACACACAGCGTGTCGCAGCGGCTGTGTTTTTCTCTATAGTGTCAGTCTGCTGCTCTCCCCACTTCTTGCAGAACTCCAGTCCCCGCCTGCCTCCCTTCCCTCCTCACTGTTTAGAGGGAAGGGAGGGGGGCAGGGACCGGAGCTCTGCAGGAGGCGGGGGAGCAGCCGAGACTGACACTACAGATGTAAACACAGCCGCACAGCGCGGCTGTGATCTATGTCTGATTTCAGAGTGCAGGGGGACATTAGGGGGGTTTGGAATACCAACAGAGGCTGGGCTGTATAGGCAGATCCTGCCTCTGTATTCAGATCACATTCTTCAAGCACACCTCGGTTTCTCTTTAAGTCGGGTTACGCGTCGAATGCGGATGAAATTAAGGATGCATTCAAAATTGCCATCCGTGATCGTGGCTGATCATGGATTCTGATCCCGAAATTGCTCTAATCGGCCCGTAATCGGGTTACCCGTAATTCCATTGTAGTGATGAGCACCACTGCTGACTGAGTGCAAGTCCACCACTGCATCTATGACAAAAGGAGGTAGACTCCACAGGGATCTGAACCACCCTGAAGTGTTTTGCTGGATAAACAGAAGTTCCAAAAGTTGAGTACATTGAATTTGTAATAATTCTACACTGTATATGGGCTAGCTCACAGTGATGAGTTGCGTTGCAGAATAATTCTGCATGTCAACTCACTGGCCATGCAATTCTATGAGGCTGTTCACAGTGATGTAACTGATTGCATTATGTTTAACTTGCTGCAAGCAGACTTTGTATTAAAGTCTATGTCCAGTCCCCATTATAGTCACTCTCATTATAACATGTGCGTTATGCAACTGACCGCTGTGAACCTAGCCTATATATATATATATATATGTGCGAATGTGCATGTGTGTATATGATATTCATGTATATGTTCTTATACGTATATACTGCTGTATTGCTGTATACACGTAATACATTTGTACTCGCCAAAGAAAACCAGGCCCTCACCCCGTCTACAATGTGATAAAGAAACACAATAGTGTATAAAATTTAACAACTATTTATATCAAGAATTGTTACAAAATTACATAAAAACATCAAAATCAGTAATCACCACCAAAGATATAATCACTACTAGAAAATACATACTGCTATGTGTGCCCAGAAAATCATAATTTAAATACAATTAACCTGCCATGGAACCTGGATCAGTTATTCCAGGTCACAGAGCTGGTCGTGGCAGATCCATCATTCCTTCTGCTAATATTTTACAAAAAGTTGTTCTTCTAAAATTCATTGGAACTTCCATAGGCCCCCACATCTATATACAGAAACTGGTAAGAACTGGAAAGATTTCTCTATATAGCCCTTGCGGTATCCTAGACAATATTGCTGATGGTAGATTTGCCCAAACTAAATGCAAAATCTAGTGATGCAAATAACTGTCCAGTTTGCTAGATACTTAAAGGACCTCTTTTGCGAAAATCTTAAATTTTTAAATACATGTTAACATATACAAATAAGAAATATGTTTCTTTCGGAATTAAATGATCCATAAATTATTTTTCTCCTATGTTGCTATCACTTACAGTAAGTAGTAGAAATCTGACATTACCGACAGATTTTAGGCTAGCCCATCTTATCATAGGTTTTTTTTAGGGTTTTCTATATTTATAAAAGCACTTAGTGAATGGCAGTTGCTCCATCCAAGTGTCAAAAAAGTGTATGGTGAGCAGGGAGGCTGTCCAGCATAATTGTATACATTTTTTTCAGGAAATGTCTTAATCTCCATGCTGAGAATCCCCCATGAAGAGATGGACTAACCCAAAACCTGTCGGTAATGTCAGATTTGTCCTACCTACTTTAAGTGACAGCAACATAGGAGAAAAGTCATTTATGGCTTATTTTACACTGGAAGAAATGAACTTCTTATTTGTACGTGTTTTAAGATTTTCGCGACAGTTCCTCTTTAAAAGAAAGTTTTTCTACAGTGGAGGAGATAGACAAACAATGGAGGTGCATTTATGACATGTACAAGACAGAAATGGAGAATGTCAAGAATAAGGAGAGGAGAGAAAGTGCACCATACCAAAGCCCAAATCGTCAGTTTGAGCTGCTGTCTTTTCTAAGACTGTACTTTGAGGGTTGAAGGTATGTGACTCTAAGGTATAATTTACTGTATGTGTTTGTTACATATTTAAAGTTCATCAAATAGCATTTTTTTTTTATATTGCAGCACGGAGGACAGCTTGGAGCAATTTCCTCAAGAAGGCCCCCAGTGCCTTTCATGAGAATCCCCATCATGCAGATGCAAACAGAGGTGGTCAGTGCTATCCTTAACTTAATAGGCTATAACAGGCTGGGAATAAGGACAAAAAAGACAGCCAGGATAAAAAAAAAATGGACACCCATGCCTACAAGTTAGTGCATTTACTTACTTAATATACTGAGGAAGTGAACCTGAAATACTATCTCCACATGCACATAAAACTGATTCAGGTGGGTTCAAAATATATAGACATGTCAAGTCCCAGTGGTCCTTCACATTGCCCCGAAGCAGGGAGAAGTACATTGTACATCTGTGGAATGTGAGCTGATTGCAAAATTCTAAGAATGATCCAAGCTGAGAGCAGAATTTGCATACAGAAATTTTACAAAAAATGTACACAGTAGCAAGTACACATTCACAAAAACGTGCATGAGACACTTGCACTTGCATTAAAAACCATGCAAAGTCACATACAGAAAAAGACAAGAGTTTTTGCAGAAGTCGAGTGTGAGCTCTCCCTAAAGGTGGCCACACACCATGCAATTTTCTTTTTTCCTTTTGAATAGTGAATTACAATCGCTTTTTTCGATTTATTGTAACTTTTGCAACAGCTGACATCTGTGTGAATAAATTTGTCCCCAATCACAAAAAAAAAAATGATTGCCAACTGCAAAAAAATTGCTTGAGTCAATAAAGCAAGAAATTGACAATCTATCCTACGTGTACATCAAAAAAAGGGCGTCTGGAAATTTGGCTGTCCAGTAAAGTCAATAGTAGAATATCGGTAAATTTACCAATATTCTACTATTACAGTGGGAAAACGATAGTAAAATATCAGTAATAAATATTGATATTTTACTATGGCTAAACATAATCCTAGTCTAACTCTGCAACCTCCCACTACCGATGCCTAACCTTAACCCCCCCAGCTAACCTTAACTACTTACCCATGGCTAACCTTGACCACCCCCCTTCACAGTTAACCTTAACCCTCCTCTCCTATGGCTAACCTTAACCACTCCCCCACAGCTAACCTAAACCACCCCCCATGGCTAACCATAACCCCCTGCCACCGCCAATACATGCTAAAAAAACAAAGCAAGCATTTGCTATTTGTAACCATATTTTGCATTGTGGCAAGCCATGACACCCGATATTTATCAGGCACCGCAGGCGCTTACATTTCCCCTCATTACAGCCTTCGGCAATGCCCAAACTTTTGCCGCTAGCGGGTACCCAAATTTTATGCTTCCTCCTACACTATTCATTTTTCTGAAAGAGTGATCCGAATTTTCTGCCCCTTCCGATGAACTTATATGGAAAAAAGAATTCCATCACTTTCTCACTGTAAAAAATTTAACATTTCAATTCCTTATAGAAAAACAGAAAAATCTTTTTACCACCTTAAATTAAACCTGAAACAAGGATACTCACTTCAGGTTTGATACTTACCCATGTAGAAGGAATGCTCTGGATCCCATAGAGCCTCTGCGGTCCTTGCTCCGTGTCCTCATTCCAGTTCCACCACTGCCCTCCGTTGAATTCACATGCCTTCTGTACTCCTCAGATCCCTGAGTGCTTCCAAAAATGGGCACATCTGTACTGTGCATGCGTGAGCCTGGACTCACACATGCACAGTGTGGATCTGCCCATCCTTGGAAGTACTTTGGGATGCGAGTACTTCAAAAGCCTGCACAAGGAGTGCCAAAGATGTATTCGAGCTTCTGGATGAACAACTTCAACTGGGGGACATTGGTGAAACAACTGGATGGAGCAAGGACCAGGAAGGCTCTATGGGATCCAGAGACTTCCCTCTAAATAATTATCTAACTATTTTTTTCTCTTCATGTTTACTTTAAGTAATATTGAAGTTTGATTCAGCTAATGTCCTAATATAAACAATGTATGAGGTTGCTTATTTTTTGATAAACTATAGACGTATAGAACACGGAACTGGCACAAGGGACCACACAGACTTCTAGGGGCTGGAAAAAGCGCCAGGTAAATAAAGCTTTACATGATTCTGTCACCTTGGCTATCCTTTAAGAATGATTTAGGTTCTAACTGGCAAATTTAAAAAATAGTGTTGTTGGAAGACAATATAGCGGTTGCAGTCTTGGCCTCTTGGAATAGTGGTGAAATATTTTAGGAAGCCATTTGGATTAATGGTGAAACATTTGGATTAGTATTGGAATATTTTAGAAAACCATTTGGGTTAGTGGTGGAATATTTCAGATTACTGAAGAAGTTCAGCCAAGTTTGACTTATTTCCGTTAGACGTGTTGGATAAATGAAAACCTTCACGCTTATTTTATAGGTATGTGAGCTAGATTTTGTAGTAGTGCAGCAGAGTAGGATACTGCCGTAGTCTTGTTAGAGTTGTTTTAAAGAAGAACTGAATTCAAGAGGAAGGGGAAAAAAATAGGGTGAAGTTACTTGTAGCATACCTCCCACAGCTTTGGTCCTCCTTCCTACCATCAGTGTGGCTGGGGTTGGGTGACTGCACTCATGTCTCAATACTCTTTGTTCTGACTTCTTATCCCCATTTACCAATGTTATATTATATTTTATGTATACTTTAATATAAAATTGTGTTAAAGTTACTAACTGTAACGATCTGCTCAGCTGTCTGCACAGGCAGACAGCTGTTTGTCCATTCTTTAGATCTGAATCCTGCAGGTCTCTGGAAAAGAGACCTGTCTTTGCTTTGCAAGTTTCAGAGTTGCTCTGCTGAGGAATTTGCATACACTTCTCATGCAAATTGCCTAGCTGCCTCCTTTGAAGGCTTGCAGTATAAATACCATGTTCTCTCAGAGTCCTTTGCTGGTCATGATGGTTTGTTCCTGCAAACACTCCTAGAGTGTCAGCCTTGCTGTCGTTTGCTAAGATTATCTTAGAGTAATTCCTGGGGACTGCACTAGGCATCCCTTCTAGTCAGGGCCGGATTTACCATAAGGCACTGTAGGCACGTGCCTACAGGCGCCTGGTGATAGAAAGGCGGCTCACTCCCCTTCCTGAGTGCCGCCTTCTCTATGCAGAGTCCTGATGAGAGTGGAAATGAGAAGTTACTCGCCCAGCTCTCAGTATTCCACTGATGAGGTTTACGTTCAACTGGGGTCACCTCTAGCTACTTAATACTCAGGGCACCTTTGGCTACCTAATACTAAAGGGCACCTGTAGCTACCTACGCCGGGCAGGGGTAGTAAGGGAGAAAGGACAGCTAGGCTAGTGAGCACATTTGCATTGCAGTTCAGTGGGTGTTTGTAGGTTCGTGGAGAGTGAAGTCTAAGGTGTCAGAACATCTGTGCCTATAGGCTCCTATGATCTAAATCCGGGCCTGCTTCTAGTGCAGTCAGGTTGTATTATTTGTATTACCTTGTTCTCCCTTTCTGTCTCGATTGCCTTGTCGCCAGCGGCGGTCGACAGGGAATCATTTTGTCTGTCTGGGAGTGTAGGCCAGAGCTGCGTTTGCAACTGGCTGCTCCATCTGTCTGGATTGCATTAGCCCTAGTGGTAGTGGCAGTGCTTCCTTCTGTATTCTGCCTTAGGGGTGCTAACCAGAGCAGCGGTTGCTACGGGTAGCCCCATCTGTTTGTCTGTTTGGATCGCATTCGCTCTAGTGGTAGCAGCGGTGGTTCCTTCTGAACTCTGTCTGGGAGTGTAGGCCAGAGCTGCGGTTGTTGCTGGCTGCTCCTTCTCTCTGTCTTGTCTTGTACGAATGCATGCTGTAGGCTCGGTGTCACGGTCACTAACCTGGTCCGGCGGCAGGTACACACGGGGGTCCAGCGCGTGTGTGTGTGTCGACATGCCCTTCTTCCGGGGGGTGTGTGGATGCACGTCGCGTGCGCTGGCGCATGCGTATGGAGGTCCGCGTTGGGCGCGGATTCTCTGTGCGCGTGCGCTGGCGTGACGCGTAGCATGTCGCGTGCGTTGGCGCATGCGTATGGAGGTCCGCGTGGGGCGCGGATTCTCTGTGCGCGTGCGCTGGCGTGACACGTAATCACGTATGCGCATGAGTACCCATTTTGGCGCCTAGAGGCCTATTTAAACCAGGAAGCAGCACTAACAAGTTGCTGTAGTATTGCAGCTAGTGTCTGTCTCTGTGACTCTGTGCTCTGTTCCTGTACCTGAATGCTGACCCTGGCTTGTATGATAACCCGACCTGTTGCCGAATCCTGCTCTGTCCGACTATCCGCTTGGTTACCGATATTGGCTTGTCTGAGAACCCGATCTGCTGCCGAATCCTGCTCTGTCCGACTATCCGCTTGGTTACCGATATTGGCTTGTCTGAGGACCCGATCTGCTGCCGACTTCTGCCCTACCCAATTACTCACCTGGTTGCCGACAGTAACCGTCCTGAGAACCCGATCTGCAGTCAGTCCTTGTTCTGCCAGAAGAAGAGTGCACTGGCCTGTTTCTGGTTCCCCGGAAACCCAAGTCATCCTCAGTACTTCACAAGCTTTCTCGGGGCTCCATCATCAGGAGACGTTTTTATCTATAACTGGAGGACTACACTCAAGTCCAACAGCTCTCCTGCTGCTCACTGCCCTGCGCTGCCTGTCTCAACCTCAGGGGCAATTGGCGGTGAGTCGCAAGGGTCGCTGCACTCCACACACCGGTATCCGAAGACTCAGCTACGTGGCCGCTACACACCAGACACTCGGTGAGGTAACCGTTTAGCAAGCGTTCGCGTTCTCTATTTCGTGTTTGTGTTACATTGGTTAGTTAGGGTGGCACGCTTATCACTGGGCGCCTAACGCGCGGTGATTGTGCTTAAACGCGTTCACTGTTGCGAATGAGTGCGGTGTTCGCGTTTAGTTAGCGTTTGTTATTTTCCTTATTGTTCTTGCTTGCTGTGCCTTTTGCTACTCTCGTGCTCTGTCCTGCTCGGTCTTGTGTCTCTTGGCAATCGCCAGTCTGGCGATTGCATTCATACTTTGTTTCTGCTGATGTGTGTTCGCCATCGCTGGGTGGCGACTAGATTGGTGGACACACATTTATTCTGTCTCTGTGCTCTCTCTCTTTTAGGGCTATCCAGCCCTACATTGTTTCAACTCGTGCAATTCCCATCTGGCATCTGTGGCAGTACAGAGGCTGTGTCCGTCTGTACTCCACAGCTCCCTCTACAGGTGCATAGCACCATAGCTGGGTTCTATATAATTACACACTTGTGGAGGATTTCCGCAGTGTCAGTGCGCATCTTGTGCGCTGACCACGGAAATAATTCCCCAATCGTTACACTAACTCTTTAATTTGAAAAAATAGATCCATCGGATATTGTGTCCCATATCCTATTAACTTTTCTCCTGAGTTTTCTCCAAGGAGATATTTTCAAACCTTATAAATAAAATACCCTTAGGCTTCTTGCACACAGGGACGTTACAGGCGCACTTTAGTGCAGCCTGTAACGCTCCCCCAACGCACAGCAATGTAACACAAGTGGGCTGTTCACACTGCCTACTTTGCGTTACATTGTAACGCAGCAAAGTGCTGCATGCTGTGCGTTCTACGCGGCTAAGCCGCGTTAGACTGTTTGCACATACTCAGTCATGTTGGGGAGGAGGGGAGAGCGGCCAGGCACATGGCTAATTAATATTCACTGCACTCAGTGACGTGCAGTGTTTACTTCCTGGAGCGGCCGCTCTGTGCAGCGATTGGCCGGGCGGGACCACGTGATGCCGCATGCGTCCAAGAGTACGCATCAAGGCATCATGGACGCCAGAGTGAGCTGCACAACGTGGCTCACTCCAACGTCCACACCAGAGAGCACTAGGCGTTGCGTTAGGGGCACGTTATGTGCCCTATAACGTCCCCTAAACGCAACGTCCTGGTGTGTAACTAGCCTTAAAGTGGATCCGAGATGAACTTTTACTCATTGCATAATTGTGTTCCTTTCCTATTGTTTATAAGGCATTCCTCAAGCCAAATACTTTTTTGCTTTTGTTTTAATACTCTAATTCCCTATAAACTAAACAATCCACGCCCACAGGTTTTCAGAGAGCCAAGGCACTTTCAGACAGTAGCAAGGGCTCATGGGAGCTCAGTCTGGGCAGGAGGAGGGGGAGGTATTACTAGCCAGAGATTTCAGAGGCAGAGGGGAGGAGGGAGGAGAAGGGGGGATTAGTTTTTTTTGCTCAAGATGCAACTAAGCCTGCCTCTGTGTGATGTTTACAAACAACATGGCTGCTGTCATTGTATCACAGGAAGAAATAATCATATTCTATTAAAGCTGTTTGCCGCTAGATTTGCTGTATAAACTATCTAAACTTTAGATAAGATGTATAGACAAGTTACTTGTTATGGTTAGTTTTTCATCTCGGATCCGCTTTAAAGCTCCCACCTAGGGAGACAATTGTCAAAATATGTTTGATGATACTTTTGTTTACCTACATTTTAGTACTTTTTCAATTACTATGTGCTGGAAAGTTATCTTTTTTTTTTTTTTAGATAAGATGAAAAATGATCTCAAAAGAAAAGTTAATTGGATAAGAGCCTATCTGTTTTACAGGATCTTAACTCACTTGCTGTTATTTTTATTTACTAACTCTGAACATGATTTGGTATTGTCTGGAAGGAAATCTTTGCACCACTAGGTGGCATTCATCCCAAAGAAAAATTGATGTTCTATTTAGACGAGCTTCTTATGCTGCAAAGTAAAACAAAAACAACAGTTTATTCTGAACTATAAGTAGACTTAGACATTAACTAGCAGGACAGCTATATTCCTGGGTAAAGACATTAATTCTAAGTACACACTACACAATCTCTGGTAGAAAACAATCAATATCTTCTTGATATCAAGCATTTACTTGGTCTTCCACCATGTACCATTAGACGAATAATTAGATTCCAAGTCTGTATCAGTTATTATTATTATTTAGTATTTATATAGCGCCGACATCTGCACTTAACTGTCCCTCAGAGGGGCTCACAATCTAGTCCCTACCATAGTCATATGTCTATTTATGTATCGTGTAGTGTATGCATCGTAGTCTAGGGCCAATTTAGGGGGAAGCCAGTTAACGTATCTGGCTGTGTGAGGAAACCAGAGTGCCCAGAGAAAACCCCACAGGCACGGGGAGAACATACAAACTCCATGCAGATAGTGCCGCGGCTGGGACTCGAAACGGGGACCCAGCACTGCAAAGCGAGAGAGCTAACCACTAACAACTCAGGTATTAAAACCACTTAACGACCAGCTAACGCCGATAGGCGGCGCCTGGTCGTTAGTGGTATAGCATGGAAATGGCCGCTCGTACGAGCGGCCTTTCCATGCCAGTTCACGGAGGGTGTCTCCGTGAACAGTGTGCCAGCCGCCGATCGCGGCTCGCACACGTAATGTAAACATGCGGGGAAGAAATCCCCGCTGTTTACATCAAACGGCGCTGCTGCTGTAAGGCAGATCGACGATCCCCGGCCTCTGATTGGCCGGGGATCGCCGGCATATGATAGGCTGAAGCCTATCCCACAATGCGCAGGACAGATATCCATCCTGCGCCACCTAGGGAAAGGAGGGGAGGGAGGTAAGCGGAGGGAGGTAAGCGGAGGGAGGGCGGAAAACGCTGCAGAGGGGGGCTTTGAGGAGCCCCCCCGCTACTCACTAATGGCCGGCGGCGATCAGACCCCCCCAGCAGGACATCCCCCTAGTGGGGAAAAAAGGGGGGGGGGAAGTCTGATCGCCTGGCCACAATCCTGATCGGTGCTGCGGGCTGTAGAGCCCACGCAGCACCGATCATTACATACTAGCGTGGTCCTTAAGTGGTATAGTGTATGCTTGCTTTAAAAGGCAAGGGAAAGTAGTTCAGTATAACTTACCTGGGGCTTCTTCCAGCCCCCTGCAGCCTATCAGTGCACCATTGCCCCCTCTGAAGGATCTGCAACACTAAGTTGCACACACGAGTCTGTGGCTGCGCCCCTTCTCGATCACGCTCCCATGGCGTGGAGAACACTGCTTACGTTTTTACAAATTGCGCATGTGCAGATTGCTCCTGGCTGGGGGTGAGGGGGAAGGTACAGATTCCGAATGAATCCCCAAGTAAGTTAAACTGATTTTTTTCCCCTCTCCTCGTGTATGCATACTATATGAGTTTAATCCAAGTGTAATATGAAATACAATTATGGATAGTTGAGGTGAGTTTGCTGTTCCACATCAGAATAAATGAGCTCTTATTTTGCCCCCAAAATTCCAGTTTGAATGGAAGAAAGACGTTTTTGCATGAAGTTTTACAAGTTAATTACAAAGCTCCTGCACATGTTATTGTCACCAAAATTCCTATGGAGATCTGGGGCACCTGTGGTGTTTTTAAAGCATTGTTAGTGAAGGGGCTTGGGGTGGGGGTATGGAAATGCAGTGTTTCTCTAGGATATTAACATCACAAAGCTTTAATGTACACCTAAAGTGATAGTCATGGTGGCTGCCATATTTGTTTCCTTTTAAATAATACCAGTTGCATGGCAGTCCTGCTTAACTCTGGCTGCAGCAGTGTCTAAATGACACACACCTGAAACAAGCATGTGGCTAATCCAGTCAGACTTCAGTCAGAGCATTTCATCTACATGCTTGTTCAGTGTCTATGAAGGCTAATTTAAAAGCACAGGATGTTAACAAAATGTCTGCTTCCATAAAAGCAGGAAGTAGATACACTATAGATTTATTGCAGGATTTGTATCAGCTGTAACAAAGAAATGTTTTTCTTTAAAGTTTATTATGCTGTTGTGTATCTTTTAGATCAGTGAGGACATTCTGAGTTCAGGTGCACTTTAAACCCTCATGCAGGCCTGCAGCCTGGGTGTCCAGGAAAGGGAAGGCTGCGAGCAAGAATATTTTCCCCTGGAACAGATTAGGCTTTTTTGCTCTACAGCGTTGTGGAAGGTATCTTTCAAACAGAGGCGTATCTAGATGGGTGCAGGCATGGCTCATGCCATGGGTGCCACACCTGCTCTTGTGCTGTGCTGCCCTGCCTGTCCCCGTGCTGTGCCCCATGCCTGCCCAGTACTGCTCTGCCATCACTGCCCCTGTGCCTCCCCATCTCTCAGACCTCAAATGAGATTAATGCTGTTATCTGGGGAACATGGCTACTTAATTTATGTATGTAAGGCTCACTTGGCTTAGTGTTAGAAAAGAGGACAGAGAGGGAATAAAAAAGAGATTCTTTCAAAAAATGAACTTCAGCAATATCCCGCTCCAAAAAACACAGGCAACCATAACATATTTTCGTGAGAAAGGATGCTCTATTTAGATGAAGTGGGGGCTAAGATCAGGAAGAGCGGGGGTGGGTGGGGGGGTGGGGGATGCGCAATTTCAGTGTTTGCCATGGGCTCTATATTACCCAGATACGCACCTGCTTTCAAAGAGGGACAGCAATGCCTCACCCTCTTCGAAGCACCCTTATTTCAATGCTGAACAACAGGGTAATTTCATGGTGCAGGATCTGTAAGTGTTGGGAGTGCACATTTGCACTCCCAGACCTTTGAAACCATTCCAAAATACAGGACCAAAAGGATCAAAAAGTACCCTCCAATTATTTTTAAAATTGAAGTGCCCTTTTTGGATAGCTTTGATTACCTAAAATTTGTGACTTAGGCCACTTTGAATAGATCCACTCCTGGTTTTGGCATACCATTCGACCCACCACACATTTTAGAGATGGAGCTCCTCAATCCAGAGGGAGGTGGGCACATTTGATTGAACAGGGGTTATGCTTTGTCTGCGGGGATTCAGGATATTTTCAGGCAACGTTGTCAAATAATTAATATTTTGCACCTGTTTATTAAAAAACACTATTATTTTGCTTAATTCTGACATAAACACAAAAGAACGCATGGATATCACGCAAGAAAAATACCCACTCATTCTGAGAACAAAAAAAATATGAAGCAGTTACAATTGTAAAGTGATGAAATGTGGCAATGCATGCACTTGGCTGCGGCTTTGCATGCCAGTGTGCTGTGATGCAATGGAAAGCGGCCAAGGACGATGAACAGTGAGGAAAAGTGAATTTAATACTCTGTAGAGGTTTAGTTAAACAGACCCATAATATATGTGATCTTCTGCCCTGAAATATCACAGTATACAGTTATGTCCTGGGACCTATCATTCACAAGACGAGGTAGTTAAGGCATGGTTATAATCTCTACTAGGAGAAGAAAGAATGTGTGCACTAAATGAGTAGCTGTTTATTCCCACCCCTACCACCCCAAATTAAAAATCCTTCCAAAAATATTTATATGGCAAAAGAAATGGAAGTCATTTAACCAACACAGGCCAGTTCCTGGCTACAATATACCACTTTATATACCTCTGCAAAGCTGTGGACTGCGCTTTGAAACATGGCTGTCTGGGGTTGGGAGTAGTCACATGACTCAGTCTATATCTGCAAAGTAAAAGTATAATGTTTTCATTGCTTGAAGTAGCAGTAGTAGTAGTAGTAGCAGCAGCAGCAGCAGCAGCAGCAGCAGCAGCAGCAGCAGCAGCAGCAGCAGCAGCAGCAGCAGCATTTCTGTTCAGCCAATCCTGTGACCCATACAGCCCAGGAAAACAGTGGAGCAGATGTATCAAAAGTGTAGAAAAAGATTCTAATCAACTGCTCCACTTTTGAAACAGCTTTGCTCCACTAATCATTGTACTCATTTTGGTAAATCTTCCCTAGACTCACTCATGAAATGTATGGGCAGATACTAAAGACTTTCTTACTGCAGACACTCTAAGGGCCCATTCACACTAGAGAGTTTTGCCGGCGATTTCGGCAAAACGCTCAAGCGCTAGTGCAATAATACCCTATGGGCCCGTTCTCACTTGGGCGATTTGCGTTAATCGCCGGCGATTAACGCAAATCGCCAAATGCAAACGTGTAGCCTGCAGGCGATTTCCCGGCGCTCACATTTAGTGCTATAGAAGCGCTATCCGCGATCGCGGAAAAATCGCTGAAGTGTCCAGTGATTTTTCCACGTTAATCATGGAAAAATCACTCCCGCAAAAAGTTTTGCGCTTTTAGGTGTGAATGGGGCCTAAAGCTGCATACACATAGTAGATCAGCATTTCCTTTAACAATTGTTACTTGACGGTAAAGAGGACATTGTGGTGCATCAAAAACACGCTTCTTGGTTAAAGCCATGAAGAGTGTAATGTTCAATGGAGATGCGAGTAGGGACGACGGGACAGCACAAAAGTGAGCTACTTCAGATTGGCACGGCAAATGTAAAAACAAAATGTTTGCTGGTCCATGTACAAGTGGCATTGTGGGAAGCAGGAGAAATAACTCTTAGTCAGCACTAGCCCAATCGTCGTATTTTTTTATTTTAAGTTCTAACACTTTTTCAGCCACACTCTCACCCCAGATTGCACATCTAATTACCAAGTCCATTTTTCCTTTTTGTTTTTTATTATACATAACAGACTGAAAGTTCTCTACAGATTTTAAACTTGGAGGAAGACTTCAAGCAAGCGGACAAGACACCAGAGGATGCCAGCCTCCGCAAGCAAGATGACAAGATCCATCAAGGAACATAGAAGACAACTTATTGTAGAAGTGTTGGTCACATATAAACACATTTTGAGAACATATGCCTTGTAAAATCGTCAGGATACATCTATTAATGAATGTGAAAAAAAGTTCATCTAGTTAATCTCTCATATAAACTATAAACTCTAATCTATATAAAAAATAACTTTCTGAATTTGTCATTTCATTTCATCACTACATAAAAAATGAGTGTTTTTCTGTCTCTTTTCAGCCCAGAGATATTTTATATTATCTTCATAAATATTTAATGCACTCATTTGTAACACTATAAATGCATGCAGCCTTTTAAAAGGATCTGCTAAATTACTATTTTTAAAGATGCCATTCATTTTATCTTTCTATAACTCTCACAGGCCTCTGTGCTAGTAGTGTGTGTGTACATAGCTGCTAAAAATAGACGAGGAAGCCCAACAACTGGACTGGGATTGGCTGGAGAAAAAAAGCTCTTAACCAATCGCAGACAATGAAAGCAGAGCTAATACACTGTGTGTGAAATTTTATCCTGCGTCAAAACACCCGACGGCTGTAGAAATGATTAAGGCTGAGATTTAAGTTGCTCTGTAAAGCTTTGCAGATATCTATTACTTTTTAACAAAGAACAAAGGCCACTTGTGAACTGAAAGAACGGTTTTGTTTTGGATGGGTGTTAATGTGAACTGGAGCCGAGTAAGAGGAGTATCCCTGCTGGGGACTAACAGCTGTTTTTGTCTCATTCATAAGCTAAAATGCCATTGCAGGTCACTCACTTCCAGCAGTCCTTGTAATGTAACTTTAGAAGTCACATATGATCTACTAAACCTTTGACAATGTAATAAGTTTCAGCTGCTGTCTTTCACAAAAGATGTAAACAAAGGCTGCGGTTTGAGAAGTTTTAGCTTACCGGCAAATCCCTGTAGAAATTATTTCACTTCTCTAGTGGTGTATTTAAACCAGATATTTTTATCTTAAACTGAATTGTTATATTTTTTTTCCTTGAGGGTAATTTATTAATCGGAGGGACTGCACATTGCGGTTTCCCAGGTTAGTGCTGACACATCATTTAAGCAGCAGGTGAATGCTATCAGTATACATAAACAGAGAGGAACTTCAGAATGTTCGAAAGTATATATATATGTTACGTCCAGAACCCGAAGTTTGGCCACTTTACGTTCTGGCTGGCCACTTCGGGTTCTGGCCGGCCAATGTGCGAAGTGGCCACTGCGCTGCGGCCAGTGTTAGAAATGAAATGATTCCTGTTAAGATGAATGTATTTTCCGGCCGTCTCGCTGCGGCCAAATGGATGAAAAGTTAGTTTAATTTAATGAAATGAAGCCGGCGGCAAATGTAGCAGAATGAATCCGCCGGCTTCCGCTCTGCCTCTCTCTCCTCCCCCCTGCCCCCCTTCTCTCTCCTACACGCGTGTCCCCGAGAGTCGTTCGTCGCGGCAGGGAATCCTGCCGTTCCTGCAGAGCAGGTTCTGGCAGAAGCAATGTCTGCAGCCTCGCCGCTCTGCATTCCCTGGCGCGACGAACGACTCTCGAGAACATGCGTGGTCCCCGCCGGCTGCCAGCAGGAGTGAAAGAGAGAGGCAGGGGGGAGGAGAGAGAGCTGAAGCCCGACGGCTTCATTCTGCTACACTTGCCGCCGGCTTAATTTCATTAAATTCATTCATTCAATTCATTTGGCCGCAGCGAGACTAACGGAAAATACATTCATCTTAACAGGAATCGTTTCATTTCTAACACTGGCCGCAGCGCAGCGGCCACTTCGCGCATTGGCCAGCCAGAACCCGAAGTGGCCAGCCAGAACCCGAAGTGGCCAAACTTCGGGTTCTGGCCGTAACATACAGTGGCTTGCAAAAGTATTCGGCCCCCTTGAAGTTTTCCACATTTTGTCATATTACTGCCACAAACATGAATCAATTTTATTGGAATTCCTCGTGAAAGACCAACACAAAGTGGTGTACACATGAGAAGTGGAATGAAAATCATACATGATTCCAAACATTTTTTACAACTAAAATAACTGCAAAGTGGTGTGTGCATAATTATTCGGCCCCCTTTGGTCTGAGTGCAGTCAGTTGCCCATAGACATTGCCTGATGAGTGCTAATGACTAAATAGAGTGCACCTGTGTGTAATCTAATGTCAGTACAAATACAGCTGCTCTGTGAGGGCCTCAGAGGTTGTCTAAGGCCTAGTGCACACCGGAGCGTTTCCGCTGCGGTTTGCGATCCGCTTGCGGGTGCGGATCCGCTAGGGTAATGTATTTCAATAGGCTGGTGCACACCAGAGCGGGAGGCGTTTTGCAGAAACGCATACTCCCAGGCTGCTGCAGATTTTGGATTGCGGATGCGTTTCTGCCTCAATGTTAAGTATAGGAAAACCACAAACCGCTCTGAAAAACGTCACTTCAGAGTGGTTTGCCAGGCGTTTTTTGTTACAGTAGCTGTTCAGTAACAGCTTTACTGTAACAATACATGAAATCTACTACACCAAAAACGCTTCCCAGAACCGCAAAACGCTAGCTGAAACGCTACAGAAAAAGAAGAAAAAGCGTTTCAAAATCTGCTAGCATTTTGCGGATCTGCTAGCGGTTTTTGGTGTGCACTAGGCCTAAGAGAATATTGGGAGCAAGCAACAACACCATGAAGTCCAAATAACACACAAGACAGGTCAGGGATCAAGTTATTGAGAAATTTAAAGCAGGCTTAGGATACAAAAAGATTTCCAAAGCCTTGAACATCCCACAGAGCACTGTTCAAGCGATCATTTAGAAATGGAAGGAGTATGGCACAACTGTAAACCTACCAAGACAAGGCCATCCACCTAAACTCACAGGCCGAACAAGGAGAGCACTGATCAGAAATGCAGTCAAGAGGCCGGTGGTGACTCTGGATGAGCTGCAAAGATCTACAGCTCAGGTGGGAGACTCTGTCCATAGGACAACTATTAGTCATGCACTGTACAAAGTTGGCCTTTATGGAAGAGTGGCAAGAAAAAAAGGCATTGTTAAAGCGGTATCGTAGAAGCAGTAAAGTGTTGTACCGTGTTAGCCATGAGTAAAAGCAAGAAGATGGTATCATCCTGATTCAAAACTTCTTGCTTTTAAAGCGGTATCATCACCATATACAATCAAATTTCAACAGCAACTGGTCTGAGTGTATTAAGTGATAAAGATGCTAATCCTGCATTCAAAACTTTCAAAACATTTTCTGCTGTTATTATTTGGAGTTATCACATACTTAAGGAGCACTGGCCCTTTAGTAGTCGTGCCAAAAAATTGCATGCTGTGGGTTCTTATTATGTATAATTTATTCCTCCTCTTCCCTTTATTTCCCTGCCAGCTGCTTATCTGAAACCTAATCCCCTACTCACTTGTGTTTACAAGCAAGGCTGAGCGACTCAGCGATTGGAGAAGACAAGAAAAAAAGTAAAGGGCAGAAATGACATCACGAGTTAGCCTTAACAGTGGGCAAAAGACATGGCCCCCACCAGGAACAGAATTCTCGTCATTTACTATATAACATTCACTGAAATCAAAACGTGGACAGTAAAATACATGTGTTATGTAAGTAGATCAAGTATTTATCTACTTATATATGTGTTTTTTTCCTTGGCATAGTATGGCTGATCCTACTGCTTTAACAGAAAGCATAAGAAGTCCCGTTTGCAGTTAGCCACAAGCCATGTGGGGGACACAACAAACATGTGGAAGAAGGTGCTCTGGTCAGATGAGACCAAAATGGAACTTTTTGGCCAAAATGCAAAACGCTATGTGTGGCAGAAAACTAACACTGCACATCACTCTGAACACACCATCCCCACTGTCAAATATGGTGGTGGCAGCATCATGCTCGGGGGGTGCATCTCTTCAGCAGGGACAGGGAAGCTGGTCAGAGTTGATGAGAAGATGGATGGAGCCAAATACAGGGCAAACTTGGAAGAAAACCTCTTGGAGCCTGCAAAAGACTTGAGACTGGGACGGAGGTTCACCTTCCAGCAGGACAATGACCCTAAACATAAAGCCAGGGCAACAATGGAATGGTTTAACCACTTGACAACTGAGGCATTTTTCCCCTTGTGGACCAGAGCAATTTTCACCTGTCAGCACTCCTCCCTTTCTTTTGCCAATAACTTAATCACTACTAATCACAGCGTAATGATCTATATCTTGTTTTTCTTGCCACCAATTAGGCTTTCTTTGGGAGTTACAGTATGCCAAAAATTATTTTTATCCTAAATGCATTTTAACATGAATAATAAGAGAAAAAAATGATAAAATGCATGATTTTTCATTTTTTGACCATTATAGTGTTAGAATAAAACATTCTACTGTGGATAAAAGCCACACATTGTATTTGCCCTTTTGTCCCGGTTATTGCAACGTTTAAAACATTTCCCTAGTACAATGTATGGCGCCAATATTTCATTTGGAAATAAAGGTGCATTTTTTTCAGTTTTGCTTCCATCACTAATTACAAGCCCATAAATTAAAAATTAATAGTAATATACTGCCTTGACATACATTTTTTAAAAGTTCAGTTCCTAAGGTAACTACTTATATATTTTTTTTATGTAAATTTTTTCCCCCCTTTTATAAATAAAATTTTTTTTGGGGGTACTATGGGAGGGTGTGGGAGGGAAATAGTTAGTTATATCAGTCACTGTGGGGATTTTTATTAAATAAAAAGTAATTTTGGTGCAATATACTATTTGGCCACAAGATGTCCTCAGTCGTCATTTCTGATTCACGTACGTAACCACGTGAATCGGAAGTAATCCGTGGCTGTGTAACGCAGGAAGATATAATGAATGCTGGCGTCTCGTAGACGCTGGTATTCATTGAATCGGGGACTTAGATTTATGAATGGGACCTGCGGTCCCATTCATTAACTTCCCCTCTAAGCAGCGGTAACGGCGGTGTCCGCGAATGGGAGCGAGCGGCGGCTGCATGCCGCTGCAGACTTGTATTCATGGCCCTGTTGCATCCTGTCTTTTTTGCAGGGCCGTGAATATACTGCACGGCATGCAGCAAGTAGTTAAAACAAAACATATCTATGTGTTAGAATGGCCCAGTCAAAGTCCAGATCTAAATCCAATCGAGAATCTGTGGCAAGATCTGAAAACTGCTGTTCACAAACGCTGTCCATCTAATCTGACTGAGCTGGAGCTGTTTTGCAAAGAATTGGCAAGGATTTCAGTATCTAGATGTGAAAAGCTGGAAGAGACATACCCTAAAAGACTGGCAGCTTTAATTGCAGCAAAAGGTGGTTCTACAAAGTATTGACTCAGGGGGCCGAATAATTACGCACACCCCACTTTGCAGTTATTTATTTGTAAAAAATGTTTGGAATGATGTATGATTTTCGATCCACTTCTCACATGTACACCACTTTGTGTTGGTCTTTCATGTGGAATTCCAATAAAATTGATGCATGTTTGTGGCAGTAATGTGAAAAAATGTGGAAGATATATATATAAAATGAAACCTGCATGCCCTCTCCTAAGCCTTATTAACCCCATCTACTCATGCAAGTTAGCTGGGATTTCAGAGCCCAGTGGTGTGGTGCTCTGCCCTTAGCAATACCAGTCCACATGGTCCATAACTTCAGAGAGTACTCTGAAAATGGAGCTGGCCTCCACATTTGCCAAGCACCCTTCTATTGATATGACAAACAAGGGGCTCACCCCAATCTCTGGTGCTCAGTAGGAGATGGTGGTAATTGTAGAGAAGGGGTGAGAATTATAATTGAATCTATAGGCCCTCTTTATTAAGGGTACCCGCAAATAGCTGTCCCTTCCCAGGTAAATAGGTAAAAAGGGGCCATTAACCACCCCCTCCACCCCACCTGTTTACCATTAAGAGAATGAAAGTAAAAACATCCACTCAATAAAAAAAAATGTAGTTAAAGAAAAAACGATTGAATAAAATAAATTAAAATAGAAGCTCTTCTTTAAGCTTTTTATCATCTGTATAGTTCCTTGTTGTACTGCATTTCTTCTGTACACTACTGTCTATTTTGTCATTTCTCCTGTTCTTTCCTTTTTTAATTCCTTAAATCTTCTGTTTTCCTCTTTGCTCTTCTCTTCTCCTTGTATCCTGTTTGCAGCATGCCACCCACCATCCAACCTTGCTATTTTCTACTGCTCCATTGACCGCAAGCACTCTCCATGGCATATTTGAATTTGTTGCCTGTTCATGTACACCAGGGGTCAGGAGCTTTTGGGCTGACAGAGCCATAAACGCCACGTATTTTAAAATGTAATTCCGTGAAAGCCATAAAATATGTTTCAAACAGTAGGGCAGTAGGGCTCATATCCCTGTTGCCATGGTGATGTGTATACTGTTGTTCTGCCAGGCAGCGGAAGTGTCAGACACATCTTCAGCTTCTCTTGGGTTTCAGCAACATCAGCAATTTCCCCAAGAGCCAGACAGGAGAAATACTGACTAACAGCTTGTAGAATTAGCTAGCTGACTTGGGGATTGATTCACTTTTTAGGACTAGATCCCTGCACTTTGGCACAATAGGCTGCCTGTCAACTGACCAGAGTGGGACAATTGGACCAGCCGTTCATTTTGGGGTAGTGCGAGTAAGTTAGTAGTGCATGCTACAGCAGTAGCGTGCCTACTTTGAACAATATACTTGCACTGCCACACTGAGCTGTGCTGCATGAGCAGTGTAGCTTAGTGAATCAACCCCTACTGATTTGTCTGTGAGCCTGATGTAGCCATCAAAAGAGCCACATCTGGCTCCCGAGCCATAGGTTCCCTACCCCTGATGTACACCAATGAGCTTCATGAGTGGAGTACTCAATAGGTCCTTAGTTGGAAATCTAGACACCTTTTAAGCACCTTTATAAATACTGTATGCCCTTTGTGTTGTAGTGAGAAAGCAAAGGAAAAACCTACCAGGAAAAGTAACTTTGGTGGTCATTCAGGTTTATGGAACAGAAGCAATACGTAATTTCTGACCATTTAACCACTTGCCGACCGCACGCTTATACCGTGCGTCGGCAAAGTGGCAGCTGCAGGACCAGCGACGCAGTATTGCGTCGCCAGCTGCAGGCTGATTAATCAGGAAGCAGCCGCTCGTACGAGCGGCTGCTTCCTGTCAATTCACGGCGGGGGGCTCCGTGAATAGCCTGCGGGCCGCCGATGGCGGCTCACAGGCTAAATGTAAACACAAGCGGAAATAATCCGCTTTGTTTACATTTGTACGGCGCTGCTGCGCAGCAGCGCCGTAAGGCAGATCGGCGATCCCCGGCCAATCAGCGGCCGGGGATCGCCGCCATGTGACAGGGGACGTCCCGTCACTGGCTGCACAGGACGGATAGCGTCCTGTGCAGCCCAGATCTCCCGGGGGAGCAGGTAGGAGAGGGAGGGGGGAGAATGTCGCCGCGGAGGGGGGCTTTGAGGTGCCCCCCCCCGCAAAATGCTTGCAGGTAGGAGCGATCAGACCCCCCCTGCACATCATCCCCATAGGGGGGAAAAAAGGGGGGCGATCTGATCGCTCTGTGTGGCCGAGGATCTGTGCTGGGGGCTGCAGAGCCCACACAGCACAGATCCAAACAAACAGCGCTGGTCCTTAAGGGGGGGTAAAGGGTGGGTCCTCAAGTGGTTAACAAGGAAAATGTCAAATCCTACAATCTTATATTATCTTATTATGATTATCTTATTATAATTATAATTTTGAAGGGGCAGCTTTCCAATGATCGGTTTGCAGCAAGACCTCTTTATAAGGCTGGGTTTCTAAGGACAGTTTCACAGAATTAAAATGCCACATTTTTACGATCCGCAAGCATTCATGTGTGAAAAATCTATTCATGTCATAGTGTTAGTGTACACAGTAGCAGTTGTAAGGCATCACATTTACCGGTGGCAAAGAAAATGACACATGCATCATCTGGGAAGCTGTTCACATACTGTTTAAGGAATGCATTCCTCCCAAACTTTTTAGATAAGAAAGAACATCTTTAAAGTGGGATAAAACTCTGACAAAACATTTAATAAAATATGTTTTCCTACTTTTTATTACACATACAGTTATCATATTTTTGCGCACAAGTAATATTGTCTGTTTACAAATTAGAAATTCCCAAAGTACAGTTTATCTGCTCTGAAAGCTGCCATTGCATTTTACTGCATAGCTGCTATATTTATATATTATAATGTATCCAGGGATCACTTCTCAGCTCACTCTGGTTCTACAATGGGATTAGTTCAGTTTCAGCACATTGCTGGCTGTATACTTAAGCTGGCCATACACTGGCCCGATTTGCGGCCGTTTCGACAGCAGATTCGATCACTGGGATCGAATCTGCTGCCAATCGTTCGCGCTAAACGCACCCGCCGATTCGATTTCCTCCCGAAATCGGATCGGTCCGTCGATCGCGCCGTGCGGAAAAATACCGTCGATCGCCCGCGGGTAGGGAGCGCGTCGCTAGCGGCGGCCGATCCGATCAGGTATACATTACCTGACGCTGGCTCCCGGGCATCTTCTCCGCGTCTTCTCCGCTCTGTTCCTGCTTCCATCCCAGCGTACATTAACTTCCTTCGTCACTGCAGTGACCAGGAAGTTCAAATAGAGTGACACAGTGTACGCTGGGATGCGGTGCGGGGTGCAGCGCGGAGAAGAGGACCCGGAGCCAGCTTCAGGTAATGTATACGGGGGGGGGGACAGGCGGCAGGAACAGCTCAACAGATTGTGATCGGTTTCCGGCTGAAACCAAATCACAATCTGTTTGCAGTAAAGGCAGCCATACGATCCCTCTCTGATCAGATTCGATCAGATAGGGATCTGTCAGCTGGTCGATCTAATGCCAAATTGACCAGTGTATGGCTACCTTAAATGTATCAAACAAAGGAATGTAAACACAACATAATGTTATCACCTCTTCAGATGCGACCGGAAGCTCAAAGAGCTTTCCACTGAAGAACAAAGTGATGTGTTTAACTGATCAAATGCTGTTCTGCTACAAATGTAAATAATCTTTTAGGAAAAAGGAAATGCTGAGTTTCATACCACTTTAAGACATCTGTACATCTATCCTTAAAATTGGATCAAATGAGGATAGAGGGATAAACAAATGTAGTTCTCAAAAGAGGGACTATCCCTCTGAAAAGGGAATAGTTGTGAGCTATGGGAATGTCCAAACACCCCAAATTGCACATTCATTTCTATAGCATTTGTCAAGCTAAACCGCCTAGTTTAGAGATCTGAAAAATGCTGCCAGCTGCACTATAAATGCTTGAACAAAGTCTGGACAATAACCCCAAATGCATTCTAAGCTGTATGTGTTTTTCCAAGCATTTTAAAAATGTCTATGGAAATCCAGGCCTACATAGTCTAGTGTCTTTGTGGTCTTTTTCTGTATTTTTTTCCACTGGCCAAGAAAAGATGGCCTTATAAGTTTGCAATCAAAACTGTTTGGCATTCCTGGATGTTTGAACATAATTATGATTGCTTCTAAAGCTACCCACACAGATTAGACCGGAACCAGATATGCTGATGTATTTGGAAGACACAGAGAGAATGTACTAATATCATCACCTGTCCTTTAGAACACTCTCGCACTGCCAAAGCATGGAAACCTTCAAATGTTCTTTCAAAACACACCTGTTCAGACAAGGCCATAATTTCATATGGGCAGCATTGAAGGTTTACTGTCTCATCCACCAACACCTGTGTCTTCTTCCCTAATGTCCACAACCAGGGCCAGTTCTAGGCTTTTTTTTCTATCTGAGGCAAACTTGTGAGGATGCCTCCCCCCCCCCCCCCCCCGCCTCCAAATTGGGAATGTTCGCACAGTAATTTGCACCGCATGTTATAGCTGCGGTGAGCACCCCAAAAAACACCCTCAGTATAGCTAGGTAGCCAGGTATAGGTGCCCCCAGTACTGGTATCTAGATACAGTTTCCCCCAGTATAGGTTAGCCAGGTACAGTTGTCCCCAGTATAGGTTGGCCAGGCACTCTCTTCACTTCCTATTTCTGCCTGGTGCAGCTCCCAGATTTCTGCCGCCTGAGGAAGTCGCCTCACTTGGCATCATGTGCGGACCGGGCCTGTCTACAACTTTCTAACCGCTAGATTGTAAGCTTGCAGGGGCAGGGACCTCCTACTAGTGTTTTTTATTCTGATGTAATTTATCATGTGAACATGCACCAGAATTGGTGATGTCTCAAACCATGCATCAATTCTATATCTATTTGTATAGTTGGGTGTTCTCATTGTACAGAGTTTTGAACCTCTCATGTATCTATGTTCCCCTCTATTTGTTTTGTACTATGAAAGATGTTGGTGCTATATATATATAAATAAAGAATAATAATAATAGGATATTTCAGGTACTAGCTTAGTTAAATGGAACCACCTGAAGTGAGAGGAATAGTGAGAGAGGAATAGTTAATTTTTTATAGAGGATCAGGCAGGCTCCATGGTATCCAAAGCCTTCCCTCTACACAGGTATGTATGTATCAAACCTGCAGTGAGTTTCCTCAATTTAGATATCCTTTAAAGTGTACCAGAGCTGTGAAATAAAGAAGTTTTAATACTCACCTGCAGCTTCCTCCAGCAGCATAAGTTTGTCTGAGTCCCTGTGTTGACTGACGCAACTGAGACAGTTACCGGGGCTAATTGCGGCTGAATGACAGACCGCGGGAGGATGGCGAGGGACTCAGACGTGTTTATGGGGCAGGAGGAAGCTGCAGGTGAGATTCATATCTTCTTTATTTCACAGCTCTGGTTTCCTTTAAAGTGAACCTTAAGTGTCAAAAAAAATTGAGTTTTACTCACCTGGGGCTTACCTCAGCCCCCTGCAGCTGATTGGTGCCCACGACGAGTCGCTCTGATGCTCCGGGTCCCGCTGGCGGCCACTTCCGGTTTCGCCGTCAGGACCCATCAGGCTGGGGAACGCGGCTGATACTACGCGTTCCCAGCCAAAATAGCACCCCTATGTGGCCATATGTCCACATACGGGTGCCTATGCGGACATGTGGCCGCATAGGGGTGCTATTTTGGCTGGGAACGCGTAGTATCAGCCGCGTTCCCCAGCCTGACGGGTCCTGACGGCGAAACCGGAAGTGGCCGCCAGCGGGACCCGGAGCATTAGAGCGACTCGTCGTGGGCACCGATCAGCTGCAGGGGGCTGAGGTAAGCCCCAGGTGAGTAAAACTCAATTTTTTTTTGACAATTAAGGTTCACTTTAAAGTCTGTACAGGCCTTTAGATTCTCTCACTCTCTAGTGAGCTGACCAATGCATTTTGTTTGAACTGTCCAGAGAGAAAACTAGAGAAACGGATTGCTTTATTAACAACTGTAAATATAATGAATTATCTTTAAAAGAAACATTTCCTTTCATTCAGAACCTAGCATTTTTTTTTGTTGTTTTTCAAGAAAACTCTATTATGCATGGATATGTTAATCAAGTGATCTTTTTTTATCTAGATGTCTTTCTGACTCCAGTGCTAATAACATAAGTGGAACAGCTGGCTAGAGAAAGATTTTAAGAAGTATTAAAAGGAGATTTGCAAATGAAGTATCTTGAAGGGGAAAAAAATGTAGGTTTAAATTTTAACTATTCAATGCCTCATCTAAAGGTGGCCATACACCATACAATGTTTTAAATATATGTTCAATTCAAGGATAGCAACACATTTTTTTCTGTCTGATTGTAACAATTCAAAAATCTGACCAATGTACCACACACCTATGTTTAATTTTTCCCCAATCATGAATAAAATAATTGTAAACTCAGAAAAAAATTGATTGACACTGTACATCAAGTAATTGATAATCCACCACAGATTTGTGCAGCTCTCAATTAAATAGGAGCTTTACTGTACAAAACTTAAAAAAATATAATATATATATTTTTTTTCAATTTATAAATTATTTAGTCGATATTTGTCCATTGTAAAATTTTACCTCACCCTGATTTACATTTTCATAATTATTAGCAACACCAACTTCTTAGTTGGAAAGGTGAATCACTTTGGGGGGTTTTCCCATCTGTGAAGTGAGCAGGAACATCACATGATCTCCCAGAGTGCTCTGGGGGAGAAGGCTCCATGATATATCATGACATCACTGACCACAGACTGACCACATTGACCACATACTGAAGCAACTAGACTTAATTCTTTTGAAGTACCTGTCTACCTATGCCACCAAAATAAAAAACAGAAGCTGAACAAAAAATAAAATGTACTAGTTTTTGGGAGAAGTCTATTCTGACAGAACATCCCACACTGATAAAACAGAAACAAAAAGGCACTTTTGTTTGCAACTAGGGCCCTCTGTCTTTTTTAGAGCCCAATCTACAAGCTGCCATTAGGGTTAACTGAATCCTATGGAATAACGCTTGTTCCGGACATTTGGTGTTTTTCATTGCAAAGGGAAAATAGTTGAATTAAGCATAATGTTCTGCCTTAAAGGATACCCCAACTGAAATGTGACATAATGAGATAGACATGTGTATGTACAGTGCCTAGCACACAGATAACTATGCTGTGTTCCTTTTTTTCTTTCTCTGCCTGAAAGTGTCAAATATCAGTTATGTAAGTGGCTGACTCAGTCCTGACTCAGACAGGAAGTGACTACAGTGTGACCCTCACTGATAAGAAATTCCCCTTTTTTACCTCTTTCTTGCTCTCAGAAGCCATTTTCTGCTAGGAAAGTGTTTTATAGTTGGAATTTCTTATCAGTGAGGGTCACACTGTAGTCACTTCCTGTCTGAGTCAGGACTGAGTCAGCCACTTACATACCTGATATTTAACTCTTTCAGGCAGAGAAAGAAAAAAAGGAACACAGCATAGTTATCTGTGTGCTAGGCACTGTACATACACATGTCTATCTCATTATGTCACATTTCAGTTGGGGTATCCTTTAAAGAACTGCAGATTAACTCCACCATTGTCCTGCTAGAACCGAGCACATGGACATTGTGTCAGTGCTAGTGTTTGCCTTCCCTGAGACTGCACTAAATTGAATGCTCCAAAAGGCAATAAAAAGTGGATCTTAAAAGCAAAATATGTTGGGCAGCTGAGAATGAGCAGAGTGAATGGTTAAAGTCTGTAACAAACAACAGAGGTGTAACCAATATATTTGCAGGAAATAAGGGAGAGGCATGTTTGCTTAGTTCTTTTTATAAAACAGTTCCTAGAAAATAGACTACATGTACTAGAATTGCTAAATATGTGTATACTGGTTGAATGCCAACTCGCTCCATGCTGGAATATGCAGTTTGTCATGAGAAGCTTTTCTGCTTAAAGCAAATTTTTACTTCTGTCATACCTTAACCAAAGGGATGTCACCCCATCTTGAAGTAAAATACATGCTTACCATAGAATGTTCTCACTGTTACTTATTTCTCATATCTGAAGCCATGTGCTTTTTGTTTGCATGGAAACTGCCATCACGCTAACGTTGTCAGCACAATGCACAGAAAAGGGAGAATTCACATCAACTGTCAGAGAGAGATTCTAGTGAGTTTTTTTGTTTAAATAAGGATGGCTTAAATCCATTCATATTGTTAATCCCTTAATAAACAATTCACTTCAGCAGAGGACTTCTACTGATGTAAAACTGGATAACTGGTTTCAGTCTGCAATCTTATTTGAAAACACGTTTTCTGCAACCAGTACTTTAAAGGACAACTGAAGCAAGAGGGTTATGGAAGCTGCCATATTTATCTCCTTTTATGCCAAACCAGTTCCCTGGCTATCCTGCGCATCCTCTGCCTCTAATACTTTTTGCCCTAGCCCCTGAACAAGCATGCCACAGATTAAGTGTTACTGACATTATTGTCAGATCTGAGATTAGCTTCATGCTTGTTTCTGGTGTCATTCAGACACTCCCGCAGCCAAATAGACCAGCAGGGCTGCCGGGCAACTGGTATTGTTTAAAGGGAAATAAATATGGCAGCCTCCATATTCTTCTCACTACAATTGTCCTTTAAGAAGAACATACTGCAAATGGAATACAACAGAAAACATGGGCAATCTAATGTGGCTACAGAACAGCCTAGGTATAGATCAGTGTGATCTCCATCCTATAGATTCTGGGTATGTCTCATATACACAATGGTGTTACTTTTATCTTTTACCATGTTAACGTAGTTATGCATTTTCAATGTATATGTGTACTGTGCCTTAATCTGTCTTCTGCAGTATCCCTATTCATGTTTGCATAACTATAAGCTTGTGAGAGATTGTATTCATTATATAAATATAAACATCCTGTAAGAGTTATTACAGCTGTGGTTTGTATTCTTTACTTTCTATGGGTCCTGCCCTATAGACACAACACAGTGGTCCTCAGACTCAGGGAGACAAACTTTCCATAAACATGCTTGCTCACAAAATGCACAAATGATTGTGCCAGATAATGACAGTAAATGCTTCCAGGTACAGAACTTGCCCGTATACCGAATATGAGCTTTGATTATCTCAAGATGGGAAAAGCCAGCAGGCATTCTGAAAGATAATGTAAACATAACTGCAAAATTCCAGCTCAAATCCATCAGTTGTGTTAGGCTTGGTTCACACATAAAAAGGTGTCCAATTGACAGTTGACATCAGTTTTGTATGTGTTTCTATGGCTGTGTTCACACATAAAAGTTGTACATTACTGGTCCAGTCCAGTACTGACAGTTTTGTACGTGTTTCTATGGCTGTGAGTTAGGTAGAAATGATAGAAAACTGACAGGACAGGACAGTACTGGACCAGACCAGAAATGTGCAAATTTATGTGTGAACTAGGCCTTAATAGTGCCTGGCTGTATGTTGGAACAGTTGTTTGCTTTCACTGAAGCATAAACAATTTGTATTAGATGAATAATTGTTCAATCCACTAACATCGTAATACCAGCCACAGACTTTTGTATGGTGGGAGGACCTAGCCAGTAGCCACACTTGATCTGCAAACTCAGCAGAGTACTAGGTTAGCTTGTAATCTCAGATATGTAAAATGTTAAGTGGTTACAATTATCCAAAAGGCCATTCAAAGGACTAAATGAAAAACCTTGTAAAAGGCAACAGTTTGCTTAGTACATTGAAAGTGATATTTACATTTTACCTTTGTCCCACACAGGGGCGTAACTAGGCCCCACCGGGCCCCCCTGCAGATTTTCTGAGCGGGCCCCCCCCCGGGGCCCGCTCGCGGCCGTTTTGTGGGTGCTGGAGGGGTGGCAGCATGAGGGGAAAGCCTTGCCCACAGTCGGCGGGGAGAGGGGTAGTTCCCCCCTCTCCCTCACCTCGGGGCTCTCCCCTCTGCGCTCCCCTCCAGCTCGTAAGTGTCTGTGGGGCTGTGGTGGGCAGCGAGCGGCGGGCAGATACATACCTGCTTCCGTGCGTTCCATCGGAGACTTCTCCCTCTAGCGGCTGACGTCACTTCCGGAAGTGACGTCAGCCGCTAGAGGGAGAAGTCTCCGATGGAACGCACGGAAGCAGGTATGTATCTGCCCGCCGCTTGCTGCCCACCACAGCCCCACAGACAATTACGAGCTGGAGGGGAGCGCAGAGGGGAGAGCCCCGAGGTGAGGGAGAGGGGGGAACTACCCCTCTCCCCGCCGACTGTGGGCAAGGCTTTCCCCTCATGCTGCAACCCCTCCAGCACCCACAAAACGGCCGCGAGCGGGCCCCAGGGGGGGGGGCCGGGCCCCCCCGCGGGCGCAGGGGCTGCAGGGCCTATTCCTACGCCCCTGGTCCCACAGATGCCTCCCTAAAGGCATAGTACCATCGGCTGGACCTATATTTCTTGGTGAAAAGAGTGCAGGGAGTGGTCATGTTTCCTTTCATAACAATAGCGAAGGCAACCCGCCTTTGTGAGTAATATTTCGAATTTCTTTTCTTCACGCTTTTCCTATCTAACATACTACACTATTTGGGCTCTCGTTTTTGTCACCTGTACTGTGATGAATAGCGGAAAAGCCGCCGCATGTTCTGACAGTAAGGCGGCTGATTCCGCGCCTGATGCGGCGGTTTGTCCGCGTCAGCATGCGTCTGAGTTATCTGGAACACACATGGGTGCACATGGGAAGAATGGCGTGGGGGCCGCCGCATGTTCTGACGGTAAGGCGGCGGATTCCGCGTCCAGTGCGGCGGTTTCCCCGCAGCAACATGTGTCTGGGCTGTCTGGAACTAGTAGAGCACACAGATGGAGACGCGCACGCTGCAAGACAAGCTCTTTATACCAATAGGAGGAAGATCAGCTGATCTGGGCGGTCAGCTGATTCCTGCTCAGTCAGTGATTGGTTGATGAGAGCTGGGCGGCGCTGTGGGGCGCTTTACTATATATATCTCTTGCTGTTCAGTTGCTGGTTGTCTGGCGTTGCGAATGCCTTTGTGTTAGCACTCAGACCTTAGTCAGATCCTTCAGTGTGGTGGAACCAGGAGGACTTGGGAATCCACACTTAGCCAGTTACTGTATATCATCTGTGTTATTCTCTAGCATAGTTCCAGGGTGTTGAGATCACGGCCCTCACACCTCAGACTAGGAATACTTTATATCATCTGTGTTATTCTCTAGCATAGTTCCAGGGTGTTGAGATCACGGACCTCACACCTCAGACTAGGAATACTGTATATCATCTGTGTTATTCTCTAGCATAGTTCCTGGGTATTGAGATCACGGACCTCGCACCTCAGACTAGATCTTGTTTTGATACCTGTTATGACCTGTGGCTTTCCTGACTATTCTTCTGTTTTCTGATTTGGTACCTTGCATATCTGATACACTGTTGCCGACCCGGTCTGTCTGACCTTCCGGCTGTCACCCTCCCTCAGGGTGTTCAGCCTTCCCGCAGGGGTCCCCTGCTCTACAGAGGGGACACTGCTCCTTGTCAGTCTGGGACTCCCTCCCAGGTGGCCTTGACTGCAGTAGAGTCTTCTCTACTTATTGGACCACCTGCTACCCCGGTGGTCCAAAGGTTACTGTTGCACCAAAACACTTACTCACTCTGGTGTCTAGAGGTTAGTCATACTTGATTATTGGCGATACTGCAGATCCCCAATAATCAGGTATATCTGTATTCTTGGGGATACTGCAGATCGCCAAGAATCAGATTCTCTCTCTGGTTGCTGACACCTATCGTTACATGTACATTTTTGCCTAGGGTGCTGTGACACCCCTCCAACTCTGTGTACCTTAGTATATAAGGCAATTAAGTATACAATTTTGTACATGAACAAACTCTGCTAAGCCTGTTGGAGTAATAACAAATACACATCTGTGTCATTGCCAACTAATGTCATGCAGGTCAAACACATACCAATATGACTGAGCAATTAAAATCACCAGAATTTATGGAGGGTGAAGACCTAAAACTTATGTTCACATTATGCAGTACACTTGGCACTCACACTGCACAAATGGTTGGTAAATCTGTCAAACCATTGCTGAAGGAAGGCAAAGTAAGGCTGGTAATGGGTTAGGGATGGCTGTCAGTTAGGAGAGTTAGGAATGGGGGTAGAGTAGCGGAGGATAGCATTAGTTATTAAGGTTAGAAGGATGTGAATAAGCATTAGGAAGAGGTTAACATTAGGAAAGAGGTTAGGGTTAGTAATCCAGAAGGGGTTATTGTTGTAGACAAGGTTAGAGATAGCCACTAGCATCACCTATCCAAAGAACAGGAGGATCAGTAATTGCTTTAATTCCTCGTTCTTCTGCAGCTGGCGCGGGAAAGTCCTCTGGTCCAGGGCCAACTGCACACACTGCAGTCCCACCGCCGAGAGTGTTCTGTACCTGCACAGTACTACTGTGCAAGAGCAGAACACTCCCGGCAACGGGAGCAAGACGGGGAGCTCACGCGGCCAAACTGCACCTGCACCGACTATACCCAACTGGATGACTTACCGGGGCCAGTTGCGGAAGAGCGAGGAGGTGGAGGAGGACAGCAAGCAAGCGATGAGCCTGGAGGGGGCTGGAGGAAGCCCCAGGTATGTATATTTTTTTCTGAAGTCCCCATCTCAGGTACACTTTAGGGAAGACATTAAGGGGAGAGGCTAGGCTTAGGCATCATGAAGGGAAGACATTACAGCTATTTGCTAATTTGCAGGTCGGGAATGTCCAGTGCAGTATCGTAACAGTCATTACTGTATTCCATACAAGTGGACCATGTGAATGGGCCAAGATGAAAACATAGATCCTTTTGCCTTTCCTGTTAGTTAATTTCTACCCACTCAAGAAAACAGTCCAGCAACAAACCTATTGTGCACTGACCCTCAGAGCAGCCCATACCGGTAATCTAATCCCTACCAAAGCCATAGTCTAATATCTGTACTTTAGTATAAAGCCCCATACATATACACAAAGAAAGTCATCAGCAAGGAATCATTAGCCAATCCTTCAGGCAGTAAGGGGCTGACACTGCACAGATGTGTCCCTAGCCTGCAGGCTAGTGATGCATTCTGTTGATATTCAGTGGTGTAGCTAAGGAGCTGTGGGCCCCGGTGCAAGTTTTACATGGGCCCCCCCCCAAGCACTCTATACATAACAATTGATATGGCGCACCAAAACCTGCTAAGGACAACCACAGTGTCAGAGTTGCAAGAAGGGGATGGGGAACAGTTTGTTAAGGATTATTACTATTCAAAGCATCTATAGACGTGATTATTACCAGCACAGGACCAACAGAGAGCTAATACTGTGATAGAGAATGAACCCTTCGGGGCCCCCCTGGCCCAAGGGCCCCGATGCGGTCGCTACCTCTGCACCCCCTATTGCTACGCCCCTGTTGATATTCATGAAGTTGAGGTACAATGGAGCAGTGTATGAGTGACATCACGTGGTGACCGGGTAAGTGGAGAGAGCAATGGTCTCGGCCAGAGATTAGCCAACCTGATCCGCCCAGTACAAGCTGCCCGAGGCTGCACACATTCTCATTGGCCATTAGCAACAACCACTTGGGACATGTTTCATCTACTGTGTGTACAGGGCTTGAAGTGTGCCTGAGACTTGAAATATCGGTGTATTTATACTTACCTGGGGCTTCCTCCAGCCCCATGAGATGCGTGGGCGTGCGGCAGGTGGCACATACAAGGCTGAGCAGCGCATGCACAGAAGAGTGAGGCTGGCAAAATTACCAGTGGCAACAACAAGACGATGGATCGGCCGGAGAGAAAATGGCGAGGGAGCCCACTCTCCTCATGCTGCTAGCGGAAGCCCCAGGTAAGTATAAATACACCAATATTTAAGGTCTCAGGTTACCTTTAAGGTCATATTGGAGGGTGTCAGTTTGCATATCAGTGTTTTGGGATGAGGGAGGAAACCAATAACATTTTAACATTCTTGCACTAAAGAAAAGCACACGTCTACTTTCCTGCCTGGGCATGTCCTTCAGGACTGACTGTCTCTATTCTGGCAATAAAAGAGATAAAAATCACGTAGCTGACTACACAAGTGATTTAATACAAAATACCCTCCTCTCCCCTGTGCTGGGAGTGGAAACCATTATGCAGGTTTAGCTTAAGAGCAAAATGTGATATGTCTGTTTAAATGTCAGCTTTGATTAGCTATGCACCAATCCCTGTTTTCTTGATATGCAGGCAGAATATGGTATTTCACAGTTACAGCAAATGTGGCATGCTCTTGGAAGCTTCAAGCCAAGAATTATCAAACCTCTGATTAGCAATGTGTAGACTGAGAGATGGCAGTAACAAACACTAATGGTACTTTCATGCAACATTAAAACCTAGCAAATGAGCCTGCTCAAGATCAATCTCTTGAAAGCCAACCCGATTGCATTACTGAATTGTTAAAAGTGACTTTGTTTTGTAGATCCTGACCTTGAGTGAAATAGCCTATGCTGCATTTTATCCTTTAATTGTAATGGTTATTGAATTCCCAGCACACCAATTCTAGATTTTAACACTAATATAGTTAAACCTTAAGTGAGGTCAGACACGAGATCTCTCAGAGTGCAATGCAGAAGGATTAGTTTATGTTTTATAAATATTTTAATTCTAATCTGCATTCCCGCTGGGAATATCTCCTGTCGCCTCTTATATTGTTGTTTTGTAGATATGTGAAATTAATGGTGTATATTGGGGATAATTATTAATAATTATAATAATAAAAATAATGTGTGGTTTAAAACCTTTGTAAGGTAAAGCTAACAAAGCAGTGTTCAATCAGTGGTAGATCAGATAATTGGTCAATATATTTGTGGCAATTGCCCGTTCACCTGGTCTACCACCTTGTACCACAGCAGCTGCTAGCGCCGTTGTACAGCCCAAATGTTGTGCAAAGCTATGAAGCCATTGTTAGGATAAGGCTCTGTTCCCTCTTGTGCCGGACCACGTGTGGCCACTGGGAGCGGACAGTGTAGTGTCCACTCTGATGGTCCTCTGTGGTCTGGCTGAAGCCCGTGGAAGATGCGTTATCCCCATAGCCTATATGAGGAAATGCATCCACCTGCCTGTAATTATCGAGGACTACACAAAATCCCGCAGATCCGTTGCAGAGTGACAAGTGTGAAAGGCTCTTATTTAAAATAGGAGCCGTTCACTCTCCTTTTAGCAATGAGCAGAGAACGGCCAAAAAAATTCTGTTCTCCGGCACAAATGGGAACACAGCTTTAGGCTCCTGCTTGTTGGCTCCATTGCATTCCTGCCAGCATCGCCTATGCTAAGAAGGGGCATTACCAGTTAATGAATGCAGAGGCCAGCATAACAGTAGAAAGGGGGGTAGGCATCGCCTGCAGTCACAGGGGGTAAAGGCTATGAAGTACCCATATTATTTTTGTTGTGGTCACACTTATGGGTGGGGTGGGTCATTGTGGTTGTAGTTGTTCGATTCCTGGCAGATGGGCCTCCAGATTGTGGGGTTCACCATTTGGGAAGGGGTGTGTAAATGTTGGTGGGGCTCCATCAAAGTTTTGCTTGGGGGCGAGGGGGGCCAGGATTTGTAGTTACCAACCTGGATGATTGATCAATATTTTGATGAATATCTAATTTACTAAAATAAAATGTGCACTGCATGCCTAGCTTTAAAGCGAACCGGGACTGAGTAAACTCGCTTTAGGTTAGACTCTCACGTACGAAGAAGTCCTCTCTCCATTTTCTCTTTCCAACCTTGTCCCCTGTTCAAAACTTGCCCCTTCAGGACTCCTTTGCAAGCTCTGGAAATACTCCCGTCCCTCAATACTTCCAAAGTCGAGCACATCTGTACTGCCTATGCACAAGCCTGGACTTTCACGTGTGGAGTTTGAATCTGCTCATCTTCAGAAGTACTCAGGTACACAATTATTTCCAAAGCCTCCATGAGGAGTCCTGACACCTGAGATGAGGGCACAGAATGAGCATTGGGAAGGCTCTATGGGATCCAGAGCCTTCCCTCTTCTTAGGTAAGTACCTTGGTGGTAAATTCACTAAATTGTGGTTAGCAGAATAACTTACGTAAAGTCTTACGCTCAATGAGTAGAGTGTAATGTATTGCATGTAATGTACTGTATTTATGCTCATTATTTGTCTTTCACACACACACACACACACACACACACACACACACACACACACACACACACACACACACACACACACACACACACACACACACACACACACACACACACACACACACACACACACACACACACACACACACACACACACACACACACACACACACACACACAGAGAATTGTTTGTCAGTACTTTTTTACTAGGCCAGCAGCCAGCAAGTCAGCTGTGGGTAGGAAAATAGCTCTCCTCTTGCACTGACTACAAAAGTCAAACTCTTTGGATTCACAGAGATTTGAGGGTCGAAAGGTTAAAATTTCAAGTTATTAGGGCTTTTTGCAAGTTTTATAGCTTGGGAATACAACATAAGAAGATGGAAGGGGGGTGGTTTCTGAAGGAGATGTGTGGCAAGTGAAGCCATGCCTCCAGCAGACTCCATTCCTGTGCAGAGAAGTATTTCTCATTGTTCCCCTGCACGTGATTGGCTGCTCCTCACTGCACATCTTCCTTACTAAATAACCCCCCTGGACTTCTTTCTGTCTCTTTTGTCCAGTGGAAGATTTCATTCAGTTTTCTTGCCAAGTAGCAGCAGAACTCTCGAAAATATTCATTCTGTTGCCCAAGACCACATGAAATCAAGCTGACACTGGTTCCAGCACCACCTGCTCTTGTCATTGTTTTTCAACAGACAAAGGAAGCTGTTTGTTAGGCTCATTTATGTCAGAGTGCAGCACTGGTTTAGACTGGACTGCAGAGCATGAAAGCAATGCAGACATGTCAAGCAGATGTACAACTACACATAAAACTTTATACTAGGTAGGGTCTCTGAAAAGAGGTCAGACATGGCTTACAACCCAGCTGTCACATTCTCAAGAAGCAGCATGGATGCTGATAAACAAATTATAAACCCCAGCTGATTTGCTATCTGCAGAATCTATTTATACTGCTCTAAAAGGGACCTATTGATTGCTGTTTGTCTGTGTAAAATGTTTAATGATGTGAATAAAGTAATGTTTGTTAAACCACAACTTTTAAAAAGGCAGGTGCATGTAGATTAAAACAGAACTCTAAGCATTGTACAAATGTGCATGTATGTAGTGGCTAGCAAAGTGGAATGCAGACAGCGGTGTAGCAATAGGGGTTGCAGAGGTTGCGACCGCATCGGGGCCCTTGGGCCAGAAGGGCCTTCCTTCAACTGCAGTATTAGCTCGCTACTGGTCCGGTGCTCATAATAATCACTTCTATAGATACTTTGAATAGTGATAATCATAAACTGTTCCCCATCCCTTTCTTGCACCTGTGACACTGTAGTTGCCATTGACAGGTTTTGGTGCGCCGTGTCAATTGTTATGTATAGAGTGCTTGGGGGGCCCCATTGTAAAACTTGCATCGGGGCCCACAGCTCTTTAGTTATGCCACTGAATGCAGAGGCTGCGGCCGCACCAAGGCCCCTGTACTTGTGTGTCCCACATGGGGCCCTACTTCAGCCACTGCATTAGCTCTTTATTGGTGATGTAGTGGTGAGGATAGTGGCAAAACAAACCTTTCCCTTTTTATCTGCTTACTCCACTCCCATACAGTGGCTGTCCTTGGAAAGTCAGTTATGGCAGTCTGCATCATGCTATTAAGATACATACAGTGCTAGTGCTGGGGGTGGAAGGGGACAGTGTATAATTTGCACCAGGGACCATGGCTCTTTAGCTATGTCACTGAACATGCTATTTACCATCTTTGAAAGTGGTAGTTGCACGGCTATTCCTCTTCCCAATGGACCTGCTTACTTCAGTGCAGATCCTGGATGCACCTCCCACCTCTATTCCATACCCAATAAAAGATATCATGCAACTATTAAAGTGAATGTCCATTCACAGAAACATGACATTATTGCTTTTCATGTGGTCACTGGCCAGGCTGAAATCCAATCCAATAATCTCTTATTATTAATAGAAATGTTTTTTTTTTATTATGTCCTGACATTTTGTATGAGGGTGGGGGACCACCAGATCACCAGGGAAACAATATGGGGATGGATGAACCACAAGTAGACTACCAGAGAAGTAATTTGGGATGTGGGGATCACTAAAGCACCAGGGATGTCATATTGAGGCACACCACTAGGTTACCAATGAAGCTATAGGGGGTACTCCAAGATTCAACACACACAAAAACGGGGTTTTCTATGAACCAGAATTCTCTTATTTATTCTTAATTCGTTACTTCTTCAAATTGCGGACAATATGTGTAGATACAATATCAGACCGTCAATTCACATAAAATAAATGCCTGACACGTGTTTCACGGCTAAAAGCCGCTTCCTCAGAGGCACACCGTATACAAACATCCGTGGGCCTACGAAAAACGTAACCGCAATCTGAAGTCTAGAGAAAGGCTGCCATCAGCGGTGATCCCATGGTAAGAAACTCTTGCAGCCCATATAGCCATGGGATTACCGCTGATGGCAGCCTTTCTCTAGACTTCAGATTGCGGTTACGTTCGTCATAGGCCCACGGATGTTTGTATACGGTGTGCCTCTGAGGAAGCGGCTTTTGGCCGTGAAACATGTGTCAGGCATTTCTTTTATGTGAATTGAAGGTCTGATGTTGTATCTACACATATTGTCCGCAATTTGAAGAAATAACGAATGAAGAATAAATAAGAAAATTCTGGTTCATAGAAAACCCCGTTTTTGTGTGTGTTGAATCTTGAAGTACTGTATATTAAGGGTGGAACCACACTACTTTTTATTGTATCAGTGCTATTGGAAGCTATACGGGCCCTAGACCACCAGGTAAGTTAAATAGGGTTGAGGCTAAATTGGGGTGGGGGGACTACTACTAGACCACCAAGGAGGAAATATGGAGATGGGGAACCACTAGACTACCAAAGAAGCTATGTAGAGCCTAGACCACCAGGGAAGCTATATGGGTATGGAGGGCACTAGACCACCTGGTCATTTAAATGGGGGTGGAGGGACCACTAGATCACCAAAAAAGCTAAGTGGGGGTGAAGGACCACCACCAGGGAAGCTCTATGGGGATTTGGGGGACCACTTGATCACCAAGGAAGCTAAATAGGGGTGAAGAGATAATTAGACCACCAGGGAGGCTATATAAGAATTAAGCGGGCCGCTAGGTGACCAGGGAAGCTATATGCAGATGGGGGATAAAAGACCACCAGAGAAGCTATATGGGGATGGGGGGACAACTATACCACCAGGCAATCTATGTAAGAATGGAGGGGGACCACTGAACCACCAACAAAGCTACAGGGGACTAGACAACCAGGGAAGCTGTATGGGGATGGGATGGGGACCATAAGATCACCAGGCAAGCTGTATAGCGGCAATTATTTATTTATTTGTTGTATTTATAAAGCACCAACATATTACGCAGCGCTGGACATTAGTTTAGGTTACAGACAATATTTAGGGGTGACATACAGCAATACGACAATACAGGAATACAAGAAAATCAATTTCTTATGTGTGGTAATGTTTGCTGTATTTCATAGGTAGGGTAACGTTTGCTGCATTTCATATGTGGGGTAACATGTGCTCCATTTCTCATCTGAGTAATGTTTGCCTCCTTTTATATGTTGAGTAATGTTTGCTGCAGTTCATATGTGGGGTAATGTTTTCTTCATTCCTAATGTGGGGTAATGTTTTCTTCATCCCTAATGTGGGGTAATGTTTTCTGCATTTCATTTGGAAAAATGTTTGCTGCATTTTATATGTGGGGTAACGTTTGTTGCATTTTATATGTGGAGTAATGTTTGCTTCATTTCTTATGTGGCTTAATGTTTGTTGCATTTCATATGTGGGGTAACATTTCTTGCAGTTCATATATGTAGTAAAGTTTGCTCCATTTCTTATGTGGTATAATATTTGCCAATGTAGAAGGAGGAGAGTTTGCACTACAGTAGGCAGCTGTCATATAGAGGGATATGGCAGGATGCACTCACTTCAAACACTCTGGTGCAACAAGCATGCTCTGATTATAGCAGTTCAATACTGTGCAGATAAAAAAAAGAGAAGAGAATTGGCACTACTACATATGCTTTTAATCCAGAGTGTGGCAAAACATAATCCAATGCATAGCATTACAAGGTGACATACCAGTGCTTCTGAAAGCTGTGTAATAGTGTGGGTGCTGGGCACAAGTAGCCTTACGGCCGTTTCACGCTGGAATGCGCTTTTACGGAGTATAATATTTGCTGCTTTCTGCATTTCTTATTTGGCATAATGTTTCTGCAAATTTAACGGTTGTCCATCCATGCTGCAAATCTCCAGTTCCATCACATCGTGGAGGAAAGACTTGCTTTTGTTATGTGTGTTTTTTTGGGGGGGAATGCACTGCCTTATTACATGTCTGTTATTTGGGGGAAAACATCTTATTACCTTTAAGGTCACTTTGCCTGTGTTATGGAAGGAGACAGGGGCGTGTATCAAAAAGGGGCGCCTGGAAAAAAGGGCACGGGGTATAGCCGAAATTGTAAGTTTGAATACAAAACCATATTTTTCGTTTAAGAGGATATAAACGATAATTTAGTGCTAAATAGGTTAAATAAACGGAAATGAAATGGCAAAATACCGTCTATAACAGTAAACAAATTCTGAAATGAAACGTCGAATAGCTTCTATAACAAAAACGATATTTACACTTGTATTAAGCATAGTAATAGAATGGTAGATTTTACAGGTATTTTACTACAATTATACCTAACTTTAGGGTCACAGATATCTCTCCTTATCCCGATCCCTCACACCTAGACCCCCCCTTTGTGTAAATACACATAATGTAATAAATTGTATATATTACATATATTGTACTATAACTATACAACTATACCTAACCTCCCTGTAGCCCTCCCTGTACCTATCCCTGTAGCCCTCCCTGTACCTATCCCTAACCCCTAGACCCCCCCCCCCTGGTGGTGCCTAAACCTAAGACTCCCCTGGTGGTGCCTAAACCTAAGACTCCCCTGGTGGTGCCTAAAACTAACCACCCCCCTGGTGGTGCCTAAAACTAACCACCCCCCTGGTGGTGCCTAAAACTAACCCCCCCCCTGGTGGTGCCTAAACCTAACCACCCCCCTGGTGGTGTATATTGCACTGTAACTATACCTAACCCTCCCTGTACCTATCCCTAACCCCTAGACCCCCCCTGGTGGTGCCTAAACCTAAGACCCCCCTGGTGGTGCCTAAACCTAAGACCCCCCTGGTGGTGCCTAAACCTAAGACCCCCCTGGTGGTGCCTAAACCTAAGACCCCCCCCTGGTGGTGCCTAAACCTAAGACCCCCCTGGTGGTGCCTAAACCTAAGACCCCCCTGGTGGTGCCTAAACCTAAGACCCCCCTGGTGGTGCCTAAAACGAACCACCCTCCTGGTGGTGTATATCGCACTGTAACTATACCTAACCCTCCCTGAACCTATCCCTAACCCCTAGACCCCCTAGTAATGCCTAAACCTAACCATCCCCACTGCACAAACACGCTAAACGCATATAAAAAATAATATATTTAATCCTTAAAATACTTCACTCCAAATAACATGAATAAAATAATTTATATATTTGTAATAGAATAACTAGCCTTAAAATCACGTATACATTAATAATATTATAAGTAGAAAAAGGTGTGCATATATAATATATATACACATACAATACAATAGATAGCCTTACAATCACGTATGCAATAGAAATCTTAAAATAACAGTAATATTTAAAGCGATATTTTAGTAACTATAATCAACGCATTGTAAGTGTAAAAACAAAGTTGATACCAAAAGCGATGTATTTCTAATACAATCAGGTTGAGAAACGTTATTTAAGCATTATACATATGAAAACGAATTTTAAATGATAAAAGAAGTGTAAACGAAATTTTAGTTGTTATAGTCTTGTAAGCGCAATTTTAAAACGAAAAAACTAGTTAAAACTCATATAAACGAAATTTACAATCGAAAAAATAAGTATAATACAAAGTCAAAACGAACTTGTAAACGATATTTGTTATAAACTTTATCCTGTAAACAAAAACTTTTGTTAACACGATCCCTGTAACCGCTATTTCTCGGGCGCCCTTTTTTCCTGTCGGGCGCCGAATAGCCGATATTTTGCATTGCAGTCTATGGCGGCGCCCTTTTTGTCCACTATCCCTGTGCGCCCTTTTTTACTAGCTCCGGAGACAGGGGCCCACTATCTTTAAGTTACAGTACTACATTATGGTAGGCTCCGCCCACATCTGGTCACGACCATGTCCATTTTTGCCATGGCGCCCTTCAAGCACTGCACTCTCCATTTATCCTTGATGCCCCAGATCCTTCAGGATCCTAGCAATGCCCCTGCAAAGAAGTAACCATTTTGAAAGGAGTTACTGATCTTCATCCGTATATATAAAGCATAATTTTGCCTCCTTAAAACAGAAGATATTTGTGATCATTCAGTATGGAGTGAGGTCTCCCACAGTGAGGTCTCCCACAGTGCATCACTGAATATGCAAATTGTCCCTTTGTTGTCCCTGAAAGCAAAATACGCCTCCAACTTCTGGCATGTAATGATGCATCTGCTTGCTAATTGTACAGAGCCACAATAATCCAACATGCATACAGACTGTTTCAGACTAGTTAAACCTCATCAGTGCATGGCATGAAGTAATATGGCTCTATAGGGTAGGGCTCGAAAGTGAGCATATGAGGTGTCCCACAGTGCAGATTGCCCAGCAAGCTCATGGGGAACCAGAACTCCTACGTTAAAGGAAACAAAATATGTTGTCTAACATCCCGGGGCTCATGGTACATTTGCCAGTGCCTTTTAAACTATTTTTAATATTTTTAATCCACTACATAATTAAAATGGTAAACAATTTAAAGTTTGTGTCCACTGTCATCTTGTTTTCTGTACTGTTTCCCTTGCTGGAGCAAAATGTTATGGAAAAACTATCCGTCATATGCTGCTGTTGTGAAATATACAGTCCAAAGGAGCAAATCTGCATCATTTCCCATAATTCCCTTCCTGCCTTACTGAAGGGACGATAAGGCAATCAGTTAATTTCTGTTTTGGTGAAGGATTTAAAATGTCCTTCATTTTCTTTTATTAAGCATCTGTAATCTTGGTACACAAACTATTAACCTTCAGACCACATAAATACAAAATCCTAACTAGCATGGAAATGCTGAGCCCCATATTGTGCCAAGCAGCACAAACAAAAACAAGAAGCAGCACGTATTTCAAAAGTCAAAAAATCTATTACAAATCATAAGCCAAATTAGTACGTTATTATATCCATCAGAAGTTGATATGACATTTCTAATAGTTTGGGATGGCCTTTCCTCAATTAAATGTGCTGTTAATCTCTCTGTTGATTCATTTTATTTTGCTCTGTGGAGAGGGGCAGAGTGGGAGACAAGAGCTAGTGTTTAACAATGAAGATCATGGCTAATAAGGACCAATTGACAGGCTTGAAATCCCTTAGAACAGACACCCAAAATAATCTCAGGTTACCAAAATTTCAAGTGTGTGTGGGAGGGATCCTGAAGCCACAACGAGAAGTATATGGAGGCTTCCATATTTATTTCCTTTTAAACAATACCAGTTGCCTGGCAGCTCTGCTGATCTATTTGGCTGCAGGAGTGTCTGAATCACACCAGAAACAAGCATGCAACTAATCTGGTCAGATTTGACATAAATGCCAGTAACACCTGATCTGCTGCTTTCTTGTTCAGGGTCCATGGCTAAAAGTATTAGAGGCAAAGAATCAGCAGGATGCCAGGCAACTGGTATTGCTTACAATGAAATAAATATGGCAGCCTCCATATCACAGTCACGTCAGGTTCCATTTAAACCGTGCCTGAACTGACATGTTGCATCATGGGGTATATGGCGGAATAGTCATACTAATACATTGTCTGGGGTCCCTTTCTAATTTTCGCATTGCAATGGTTTAAAAACAGAACTTTCATCTATGCAAATGAGGCAGTTGAACAGCAATCAATGTGCATATGGTTAACCTTAACTTTATATAGCTAAAATCAATCATCACTGTAGTCAGAACCTAGGTTTCCTTAAAGAGAACCTGAACTGAAAATAAAAAGTCAAAACAACCATACACAGGTCATAAGTACCTCCTGTGTAGTCTACACCTCAGTCTCTTTCTTCTCTCCTGCGTCCCATTTGTCCACTGTGATCAATGGAATTCTCCGGCCTCCATTTTAAAAATGGCCATTACCCCATAACAGCTTCCTGGTCAGCACTGTAATATCGACCACATGAGCCATAGGGAAACATCGATATTACCATGCACATTCAGTTGTAACTGACAGCTGCTGATATATAACTGACAGCAACTGGTATATTTCAGTTCTGACAAAATATTGTTAGAACTGGAAGGGATCACAGGTTGAAGAAAATTGTGAGCTTCTGAGAGAAATTGACGGTGAAGTTGGTATGTAATATTCATTTACAGCTACGTCATGTGTTTATTTTAAATAATTTTACTCAATTCAGGTTCCCTTTAAAGCGGAATATATACGTAACCCTGCATTTCATCTTTGCTCTAAAACATTATTTACAGCATATTATATGCAACCAGCATTTTTTTTTACTAGACCAGCATTGGAAGGGTTACACACAGAGCTTGAAAGTTCAGTGCAGTGAAATGCAGATGCATCCGAACTTTAGATAATGTTATGTTGTGTTTACTTAAATGTATCAAGTGAGGAATGTGACAGATTCTCTGACTGTGGAGAAGCTGCTCAACACAGACAGAGTCAAAGCATGTCTGCCTGAATCAATGAATGATTAAAATCAGTTATTAATAAAATGCAAAGTCAGCTCACAAAGCAAAACACTGTACTTTTGGGAACGTATAACTTCTAAATGAATAATAATACTTATGCACAAATGCAAATATGATAACCGTATGGCATATAAAAAGTAAGAAAACATGTTTTTATTGAATATTATGTCAGGGTTTTAAACCGCTTTAAACAGTATGGATTCAGTACTAGAAATTGAGTTGTCCATCAATATGGTCAGTGAGATAACTCTGTTGTGTCTTGCATGAACTACAGCCAAAGCTCATATATCACATATCACCATGCTTGTTTCGTGAGGGACAAGCATATCAGAAGAATTAAAGAAAAGAATATGTTCATTATTCATGCTTAGTACACTACTAAAGAAAAATGGTGCCATTGTCCAAAAAGGAAGATTTGATCATGTTGTGACCTGTACCCATGATATGGAATGTATTCTCATGATAAATCCCTGTCTGCTACTAGCAGCCATACACTGACGGCGCACTGATGTCAGTAACTGAAGGTAACTGCTGATGTCAGTGCACTAGTGCATGATGGCTACATAAGAAATCATAAACAAAGCACAACAGGATCTTCTTGCAGTTCCTAGCATTGCCTGCCTCACATTATAGAATGTGAACAAAGAACACTGACGTTGAGCAGAGAAAAATTATTTCCCTTAAATTACTGATTACAGGATTGCGCAGTTTGCTGATGTTAATAAAAATTAAAACCTTGCTTCTTAAATTACTGATTTCAAGCCCCACTAAACAAAAACAGAGCCATCCATGACTTGATCGAGGAACAACTATTCAGGAAAGGGCTACAACGTCTCATGCTCATTTCTTTGTGCAAAGGAGACTGGTGGACATTTTGTGATCTATGTTTGTTCAGAGGCATTAAGAGGCATTAAAAGGCAAGGATGTAACTACAAGTCACTGGGACCCTTGAAAAAGGCTTAGGGCATGGGTGAGACTCACTCTGAGACCCCATCTCTTTAAAGTGACTCAATATCCAGCCTTCTAGCAGCAAATGCTCCACTATTGCCTATGGACTCACAGAGCTGTTGCCATAAGAGACTTTGTAAGCCCACCCTCTAACATGATGGCGAGAGAGGAAGTCTAACATGCACTGTTTGAAGACAACACAGGAGACTTTATCATGCTTATGCTAGGTACACACCATACATTTTGTGTTAGATATATGGTTCAATAGATAATTTCCGACATGTCCGATTTTATTTTCGATCGTTTTTCTAATCGATTTCTCATAGAAGTGAATGGAAATAGATAAGAAAAGACAACAGAATCGAATCGGAAAATCTAATCGGAAATCGATCGGACGGAAAATCAACCAAAAAAAAAAAAAACGAATCGTGTGTACCCAGCATTAGACCTGGCAATGGACTACAAAAACATGATTGTTGAAGTAAAACAGAATCTTAAGGCAGGGAACACACTTGACTGTTTTCGTACGCGTTTTCTGCACAGAAAAACTGAGAACTCATGTTAATCAATGGGCTAGTACACACTTACTGTGTTGTTCGCACGCAGAAAAAAAACTGACATTCTGCATCATGACTCTGCACATTTTGGCAGTTTTCTCTATCAATTACATCAGCTGCTGTGAAAAAACGCGCGCGTTTTCCTGCATGGAAACACACTCGGTGTGCAGAAAAAGTATGCAGAAAAACGCGCGCGGAAAACTGAAAGTCAAGTGTGTTCCCTGCCTCAGTGAGGTCTTACTGCTATGATCGCTAAATTACTTGCAGCCCATCTTAAACAAATAGAAGTGATCTAGAAGATGTATGAGTGCTTCATAGTACAGCAGAAGACCAGCTGGACTCTATAAATAAGAGCTCAAAACTGTAAAACTGTATGACAAACAATATTCTAGGAATGCCACCCCCATTGAGGACTTGGTAAATCATTCTGAGAGAAACAATGTGAGGAACAATATGAGATTTGTGGAACTCTCAGGTCATTACAAAGCAGGCTCCTTTATTCATACATCCTCTGAGGCTCTCCTGAAGACATTGGTTTTGCAATGCGATGGGCCCATCGCATTGAAAATGGTGATTTTTTTTTGGAACGACTTAACAAAGAGGCTTTGCTTAAAGTATTCCTGTGCTTCCCTGCCATGTTTACTCCCCTTAAGAGGATAGAATCGGAGGGTAATAGGAGGGAACATCACAGCAAGCCTTCCTTTTCCTGTCTGACAATGTTACTGTAGCCATAAATCTAATTTTTCAGGGCGTGATTACAGAGATCGGGAGAAAACGAAGAGAGTTATGAATAATGCACAGAAGTATGTGAATCCAGCATGAGCGTACCTCTGTACTTACTGTAGCTTTGTCCCAGGTCAGGAATAATTTAAGAAAAGCCTCTTTGTTGAGTTGTCCCCTCCCAAAAAAAAATCACCATTTACTAAACAAATGCAATAAAACAGCTTCTAATATGCTAAAAGGTTTATGGTTAGATTGTTTGCAGACTGTTACAATGTGACATAAACAGGAGAGAAAACATAAAACCTAGTTTTGTTTATTTTCTATTCACCTAACTCCCACTTATCCCTGTTCATCGCAGTTAGTTGTGTATGTATTGATGGCCTTGGTAAAGAATGAGCTATCTTTTTTGTTTACAGTCACTATGGTATTCACATGCAAAGTTCTAAATAAATGTTGCTAGAAAATGACAAATCTAACAAAGCAAAGCATAAATACAATTGACAAGTTAAATCTAACAGTGTATGAAAAAGAAGACTTTAATAGCGGAATATTTCTTGAGGCATCTCAAGTCTTTCAACCTCATATACCTGCTCAACTATTTTTAAAATATTTTTTTTAATTGGTAGTTTGCTGTGTTCTACAATTTGTAGGCTAATGTTACTCCAAGTATCATCAAAGTATAGCATGGGACATCTTGCAATGACAATAAAGGGTACTTATCCGTTAGCCGGGCGCATCCAGCAGGTGGCGCTAATTACTATTCCCCCTCCAGGCCGCCATGGATAGTAGGGAAAGATGTAACTCTGGTAGAGTTTTGTCGCCACCTGCCGGATGCGCCCGGCTAACGGATAAGTACCCAATAAAGTGAGCTTTTACACTTTCTTTTTTTGAAGGACATCTTGCTTTGTTTTGGTTTAATTAACTATTATGTATATTTTTTTCAATGTTTGAACTTCTGTATTAATACAAAAGAACCAGTACACTTAAAGGGAACCTGAGGTGAGAAGGATTTAGAGACTGACATATTTATTTCCTTTTAAACAATACCAGTGGACCGGCAGTCCCCTTGATTCTGTGTCTCTAATACTTTTAGCCATAGACCCTGAATAAGCATGCAGTAGATCAGGCACTCTGACTCAGCTGACTTGGGTTTTACTGGATTTGCCCTCTGCTTGTTCCAGGGTTCGACTCAGACACTGCTTATGCCAGAAGTTCAACAGAGCTGCCAGGCAACTGGGATTGTTTACAAGGAAATAAATATGGCTCTCACCTCGGGTTCCCTTTGACTGCGTCAATACCAACATGTTAAACTTCCTTCCTTGTGAGGCAATTTTTTTACATTTAAACGGAAATTTCCTTTTATTACTTACTTGCTATAAAACAGTTTGGTTTTGCATAAATCTTTTTGTAATTTAATGTTACTGAAAAAAACATTTTCAATTTTCAGTCTGTTAAGTGTTTACAAAACTGACAGGACAGTAAAATCGAACTGCACATCTCTGCAGCTATGACAAAAATACAGACTTCTGCACAGAGCAAGCATCCCTGTTCATCATTTTCACCACCTGCAAAATAATTAATTGATTAGCATCAGGTTTCAACACACCTATCTGCACACTCAGCTACAAACACTGTAGAATGACTGTGTTTCATTGCACATGAAAACAGTGTAAAGGTGGCCATATACTGGTCAATTTGCCATCAGATCGACCAACAGATAGATCCCTCTCTGATCCCGAATCTGATCAGAGAGGGATAGTATGGCTGCCTTTACTGCAAACAGATTGTGAAATCGATTCACCATCTGTGAAGCTGCCGCAACCGCCCCCCGCTCCCACCCGCATACATTACCTGATCCGGCCGGAGCAAATCTCCTGGAACCCAATGTCTTCTTCTCCGCGCTCGGCTCCAGGGCTCCAGCTTCACTTCCTGTCCGGGGAAATTTAACCTATTTTAGTTCCTGGACGTAGAAGCTACGTCCAGGAACCATGCGCGCTCCCACGTCCGATCGCGTGCATACACGCGCGCTCCCGGCCCGCGGTTCGTTAGCCAGGTAATCAGTGAATCAGGCTATGGTGCCCGATCACTGATTACTCTCCCCCGCTGAAAAAGCGACAGCTTCTCTCGGAAGCTTCGCTTTTTCTGGCTGTAGCGTCCCCCATGTGTTTCTCTAAGCGTATGTTAAGCTTAGAGTGACGTCATGTAAACAAACTCATGGCCGCCAACTTGTGGCCAAAAAGTAAAACTACAGCTAAAAGTAAAAAAAATAAAATTCAACACACATTTACATTATAAAACTATTGTTTACATCCCACCCTCCCAAAACTACCCAAATAAAATGTTTAATATAAAAAAAAAAAATATTACAATAAAAAAAAAAAAAACATGTAAATATTTACCTAAGGGTCTAAACTTTTTAAATATCAATGTAAAGATGAAATATTTCTATATTTTTTTTTATTTTAAACTTGTAAATAGTGATAGATGCAAAACGGAAAAAATGCACCTTTATTTCCAAATAAAATATTGTCACCATACATTGTGATAGGGACATAATTTTAACGGTGTAATAACCGATACATATAAGCAAATACAATACGTGAGTTTTAATTAAGGAGGCATGTATTATTTTAAAACTATAATGGTTGAAAACTGAGAAATAATGAATTTTTTCCGTTTTTTTCTTATTCTTCCTGTTAAAATGCATTTACAGTAAAATGGCTCTTAGCAAACCCCCAAAGAAAGCTTAATTGGTGGCGGAAAAAACAAGATATAGATCAGTTCATTGTGATAAGTAGTGATAAAGTTATAGGCTAATGAATGGGAGGTGAACATTGCTCAAGTGAAAACGACGGAACGCGAATGGGTTAAACAGTAGAGGGCGCTCTACTGTTTAAACTTCCTGCCGGGACAGGAAGAAGTGAAGCCTGCCGGACTCGGAGCCCAGTGGAGAAGGAGCAGCGGGGAAAGCAGGGACACGCTCCAGCGGAACAGGTAATGTAATGCCGCTGTATTGCGTCGGTCGTCGGACATTCGAAAGCCGCTATCGACGCACTCCCAACCCGCCGGCGATCGAGCAAAATCTTCTGCACGGACAGGAAGGATGGGAATCGACGAAACTATCGATTTCGGTCGGAAATCGATTGTTCGGTCAACGTTTGCGCAAGGATTTCACAGCAGATGCGATCACAGTGATCGAATCTTCTGTATATCGGCGGGAAAATCGTTAGGTGTATAGGCCCCCAAAGGCTGGGTGCACACTTAGCAGAAACACTAGCGTTTGCGGAAAACACTGCGTTTTTGCCGCTAATTGAAGTCTATGGGCCACAGGAAAAAAACGCATATTTTGTTACATAATCTTCAAAAACGCACATAATGAAAGTCAATGGAAACGCAATGATATGCGTTTGCGCAACAATTTTACAGCAGATTCGATCACAGTGATCGAATCTGCTGTATATCGGCGGGAAATAGTATAAGTGTATAGGCCCCTTAAGAGAGCTTAATTATGGCTTGTTTTTAAACAAAAAAATAATTTGTTGGAGCCAATTGTGCCAATCATGTTTCATCATGGCTTATTTATTATATTGGATTATCATCACATGTTGTGAACTGTAGAAAACCAAATGTGAAATGCCCACATTAACTAACATGCTTGAGAAGGTGAACGTTTAATAATGTAAGAACAGTGGGTTCCAGGATTGTACAAAAGAAAGTTTTAAAAGTAACCACTAGAGGGCTCTATATGACCCAGATAGTGAGTTACAAAATGATTGCTCAGCATTGAAGGTTATTGTACTCATAACGCTGCCTGCAAGGAAGGGAACATATGCATCTAGAAATGAGAAGTATGTAAGGAGGAATTTCAGCAGAATATAAACATCTTACAGGAATAATGCATTGCATATGTTTATATGTAGACCTTATGCGAAGGAAACTTACAAACAAATAAATATACAGAATATATAGTAAACATCTCCTGGACTGTACTTTGGAGTTTGTTTACTCTGGGGCATATGGTGAATTGAGGCGATAGACTTTAAATAATTTACATTTCCACTGGAATTTTTACTCACTTTTAAGTCTGTTAGCTTGTGCTTTACAGCTGTTTGGAATTCTTATTCATGTTTCTTGAGAGATAGGCACATAAGAGAGTCATTACAAAAGGGACTTATAAAATATTAAAATTGTTTCTTTTACAAAATTTACTTTGGATGTATTCCTGCCAGGGCCGGGCCGAGGCAGAGGCGAGAGATGCGCACTTTGGTGTCTCAGCCTTGGGTACTGGAGGAACTTGTCCCAGCTCTGATCCCTGGTTGGAGACAGGGTATAGTCTCACCTTAATTTGTTATGAATGTATCTGAGAATGTACTGCTTTCTAGGTCAGGTATGGCACAGAAGCATTGTGTTACACAGACGCTGTGACACTTAATGAAATCAGATTTTTGTGACAAAACTCATATGTTTAGTTGGCACTTTTTATGTCAAACCTTTACAAAACTATGCACAAGTATCTGAAAACAAACAGTTTTTTTTCCTGGATATATCTAACCAAATCTGAGAGTCTGAGAAATCGGTGCTTCATACAACACACAGAAAGATTTCAAGCAAAAGGGGGCCATACATTAGCCAATGGCCACTGGACTGATTCACCATTTGATTGATCCCTTGCTGATTGAATCTGATGAGAATCTGTTACCTGCCCACACACTGCAGATAGATTTCATACTGAAATCTATTGGAAATCTACACAGCACCGCCGCCTAACGGTGCTGGCCTCCACCTCCCCCACATTGTAATGTGTCTTCCCCTGGGCCTGTGGTGAGTGTGGAAGCAGCTCACCTATCCACTGCATGCCTCCTCTAGTGTCTTCATCACTGGGTAAAATGACAATATGATTTAAGCAACAAAGAAAAAGAATCCTTAAGGCTTCAATCATTGTTAAGAAGAAAATCAAATATTACAACCTTCAAGTGGTTTATTGACTCCAATTTATACATGAGGGATATTGGTAAAGATTTTAATCCTTGTACACACATATGAGGCATGTCGCCCAGAGGGGTTTGAGATTTAATCCCCTAGACGACATTGCAGGGCTGACACTGTACAGACATGTCGCTAGCCTGTAGGCTAGTGACGTGCTCTGTTACTATGTGGCGGAGTGAAGGGCCGATCACTGGCGAACTCAGGGGGCTATTCCGGGTGTCTGGAACCTCCCCCCTGCACTGAGCTGTGTATTCAGCCAGGGAAGCCCGCATAATATAAACAGCCTCATTCTCCCTCCCTTCTTACTTCTGGTGCCTCCCTCCAGCTAATAGAATGAGAGAGGCAGCCGAGCTTCCCTCACAACCCTCACAAGAAGATGCAGCCTGCAGTGAGAGAATGTTGATTATGGAGTCCTGGACTCTCCACAGCACAGAAGTGTCAGACATGATGAAATTAGAGTGCAGGCAAGCTGGTAAATATGCACAGCATGATGCAGAGCTTGCCTGGACTCAGGGTCTGTGGGCAAACATCTGTCTGGTCTCTCCCCATTGTTATAATGACTGCATGTGTGGGTAAGGTGTGGATAACAAGCTGAAAAGTTTTTGACAGTCCCTAGACTCCAGGAGGGCTTCTTTCTGACTTGTGTGAGAGACTGACAGGGACAGGAGTCCGATTACAGGCAAGTAGCCTATGTGATGTGGGACTTCAGTACAGATAAGTTCTCTGCTCCATCTCAGGCTATTCTCAATTTCTCCACTCCTCTCTCTGGGCTAGTGCAACGCCAAAATGACAATAGCAATCGCTAGCAATTTGTGAGTGTGATTTTGTGAAGTGATTTTCAGAGCGATTTTTGAATGAATTGCTCAAAAACATGCTACATGCAGTATACCTGCGATTTTGAAAAAATCACAACGCTGCTGTGGGAACACCCACATAGGGTAACATTAGCCAAGCGCTTTTCAAATCACTGTTGATTTGAAAAACGCTCAGAAGCACTCTTGGTGTGCACCAGCCCTCCCTCATTCACCTTTGTTTCCCTCTTCCCCTAGAGCTGACTGTGTGTTCTTGTCTTACAGGAAAGCTAAATAAAAGTGCAATCCTGGTGAGGCAAAATATTATTATTTAGTATTTATGTAGCGCCGACATCTTCCGCAGATGCATATATCCCTGCATCATATGGGTATCGCTTGCGCTATGTGAAACTATGTAGCATATTCCACTGAATTGTCCAAACTAAGTCTATCTCCTGTTCCTCTCTTGGGGAGTTGTTCCAGCGCTGTACCCCGTTCACATTTGCTGCTACCAGAAGCCCTCAGAAACACTTGTGTCCTTGAGTACTTCCAAAGATAGGCAGCTCCGTAATACGCCAGCGCACTTTTGTGCATGGGCAGTATGGAGCCACCTGTATTCGGAAGCACTCGGGACATACGTGCTTCTGGACCTTTCAGGAACCCCCCCCTTAAAAATCCTGCGTTTGCCCCTGCCGATGGAGTGGCGCATGAGTGATGTCAAGCAGTGGTCCAGGTAGTGGGGAGGACAATGCTCTCGGCCAGCAATCTGCCAAATAGATCCACCGGGTTAATTGCTGGCCAAGGTGTCCGGGGCATTGGAGGCCACTGCGTTCATGCTAGATTTTCGACAGATAATTCTCTAGTGTGTGTTAATGAGGCTTTTGGAAGATGTGAGCTGTGCGTGCTAATCTGATTGCTTTATTACAGCGGTGATCAAATCACAATATAAACCCTCATTACCAGGCACCTCACTGAGTCAGGAGCATGCGGCATTATACATTGTGCTTTGGTGTGGGAAGACTTTGCAGTTTCCCTAGCAAGACACCCTCCCACCACTGTTGACAGGCATAGTGAGATGGTAACTGGAGTTGAGGGAGACCAACATGCTCCTGTTTTCTCTTTCTGCTTGTTATCCGCTGCTGTGTCTGGAGGCCGAGAGTTGTATTGGTCAGAGGAGGACCCACTACATTTTTTGTTTGTTTTAGATCATGTAAACAAGAAAAAAAATCCAAAAATGTTGTTTAGTGGTTAACAGCTAAGTATCAATAGTTAATATGATATTGAACTGATATTTTTAGTTTTGAATAATACAGATGCCATTGATAGCACCCACGGCTCATGCAATAGCTTGCAATGTTAAATTGCGGTTACACAGGGCCAAGGTGCTGAGTTGGGTGCCCAATACTAGTTTGGCAACTCATTGGCATTCACTAGCCTTTCAGCCTAATGCTAGGAGAGCTGATAGTAGTTACTTTAGGATGGGAGTTAGTGTTAGCCATTAGGAACGGGGTTTAGTGTTAGGTATTCAGAGGGAGGGATGGTGTGAGAATAGGCAGCCAAGTAGAAGGATACTAAAATATCAGTATACTATATTACTGATATTTTAACCATCTGCATGAAAACAGCACCCAAGTCACCAGGTGGCACCACAATGTATACACCAAATACACTACAACTAGTCTATCATACGGTACAGTAACAATCTTAATGTAAATATCCCCCAAGTATCTGCTTTTGTGATGTTTCAACCCTGAGGCCAAAAACTGTTAAAGAGGGATTGACAGCCACAAAATAAAATTCCATTTACCCACAACACTGTCATTATTATGCTGCCAGGAATCTCAACCTGCAGTGCAAGCTCTCCAATCTATTCCGAAATATTTGTGTAGTAATAAATCTTATCTCAGTCAGCCAGGCTCTATTCTCTCGCCATCTCCGAGGAGGAAGCTTGTCATCTCCTGCTCCTCACTGATTGGATGAGAGGAGCTCAGTGTGAAGCTGCTGAGGATGAAACCTGATGCTGTGCTCACATGTGTTTAGAAAGCAAGCCAGAGATGACACTGCAGATTGGAAGAGGAAAGAAAAAAAAAGTAAGAGAGGAAATGACATCAGGATTTGGCTTCAGTCAGGGGGAATAAAAAATGGAAACCGCTAGGAACACAATTCTCTTCAATTATTATATACAATTTAATGAAATCAAAACGTGGACAGTACAACGAATCTGTTATTTAAATACATCAAGTATTTATCTACTTATATATGTTTTTTTCCTGGCATATCCTGGCATAGTATGGCTGACCCTGCTGCTTTAAGAACTTTGTTGTTGTGTGCCTGTGCCTGCTCTCTCATACCAATAGAGGGCACTATTTTATGTATGGAAGACTAGCCTAGATCTTCATTAGTGAGCCATTTACTGTACACCAATCAACTACAGCAAGTGGCAGATGGTAGTACTTGCCAAAGTACAACACTGTCCTGTATGATCAGCAGCTGAGCAACGTGTCAGTTGGTACCCACCATTCCACACTCATCCTAAATATGATGCTTACTGCAGTGACTAGCGGTGGGACACATCCAAATATTTTTTTTTATTATGAGATGTTGCTTTAGTATTTATTGCATTGCAGAAAAGAAGCTGTTTCTAGAAAGATTTCATCAGTGATCCATGTACGTTTGTCTTTCCAATGCGCTTAAGAATTGCTTATAATAGCCAAGGTAAAATCATGTAAATATCACAAACTTCTTGATGGATGAATGCTTGCATGACGTCAGCAGTGACCCACTTTACAGCACTGCCAAGGGTGAACTGGCTAAAAAAAAATATAATCTTACGTAACAGCTTTACTAACCACACAGTCTCTTTTTCCGACAATGAAAGAAAAGCCCAGGACAACATAATTCACATGAAATAAGGAGCTGTCATTTTCTTGCACTAAAATCTCATCAGCGGTGCAGCTGCCGAGAAGAGGGATTCGCTGTTTCTATTCACAGCAGCCTATTATCCATTCAGTAAAGCCATCAGATTTACTTACTGCAATACTCTGTTCATAGGAAACAGGATCTGCCATTTTCATGACAAACATTAAGGGCATATTCACACTACGGCCCCTTTTCAATTAACTTTTCTCCTGAGTTTTTTCACAGGAGAGGTTTTTTACACCTTAAAGTGAACCGAGCAGCATTTTTAGCACTCCGGGCATCTCAATAGCACAATAAAAATGCATGCTAACAATGTGGCTCATTACAAAAACAATTTAATTTTACCTCTACCTACCTGTACCTTTTACATTTAAAGCTAATTACAACAGAGAGAAAATGTGTGCATCAACCAAGTGAACCTGACAAATCTGGCTTTGCAAATTTGGCCTATTGGCTAATCACGAGACATTGCTCATGCAAATATGCATTTGCTTTCGCATGCCTAAATATGCAGGGTCAAAAACCAAAAACCGCAAAACAATCGCCCTGCGGGAATTAGTTCATGCTACATAGCACTATCCAGGGGCGCCACGAGGAGGCTTCCCATTGCCCCCATACAACCGGGGGGCCGCGGGGGTCACAGGCTCTCTCACCGCCTGGAACCCACACAGCGGCACCCCGGAGGTGGAGGCTGGGGGGCGCAGGCCCCCCGGTTGTATGGGGGCATTGGGAAGCCTCCCCGTGGTGCTCCTGGATAGTGCTACATAGCATTAACTCATTCCCGCAGGGCAACCGCTTTGTGGTATTGGTTTTTGACCCTGCAAAGTTTGGCATGCGAAAGCAAATGCATTTTTGCATGAGCATGTCTCATGATAAGCCATTTTAGCCAGATTTGCACAGCCAGACTTGTAAGGGTTAAGCTTGATGTTGAGCACGCATACATTTTCTTGTGGTTAAGCTATTTTGCATTTCTGTCCTTTGGAGGCAGATGGTGGACGGCTTGCTCCAGCAGTGGGCTGTCTGTGCCTGTCCTCCCCCCCCTTCTGGAGAGATGTGTGTGAGCCTGCCCTGAGCCCCACAGCTCGGGGTGACCCATGCGTCACTCCTGTCCTATGCAGTGCCCCGAGCCGATGCGCAGTAGCAGAACGCAATGGACGTTAAGGTAAGTGCCTGTTTTTACATTTTTGGGAGGTGGGTGCGGATGCCCCCCCCCCCCCCCCGGTGCTGGCCACGCTTGGGGGGGTCGTCTGCGTTGCCCAGCCTCCTCCTCCGGGGTGTCGCTGTGGTCCCTAGGCAGTGAGAGAGCCTGGGGCCCCGGAGCCCCTCCGGTTGTATGGGGGCATTGGCAAGCCTCCCCGTGGCACTCCTGGATAGTGCTACATAGCATGAACTAATTCCCGCAGGGCAACCGCTTTGCGGTATTGGTTTTTGACCCTGCAAAGTTTGGCATGCGAAAGCAAATGCATTTTTGCATGAGCATGTCTCATGATAAGCCATTTTAGCCAGATTTGCACAGCCAGACTTGTAAGGGTTAAGCTTGATGTTGAGCACACATAAATTTTCTTGTGGTTAAGCTATTTTGCATTTCTGTCCTTTGGAGGCAGGTGGTGGACGGCTTGCTCCAGCAGTGGGCTGTCTGTGCCTGTCCTCCCCCCCCTTCTGGAGAGATGTGTGTGAGCCTGCCCTGAGCCCCACAGCTCGGGGTGACCCATGCGTCACTCCTGTCCTATGCAGTGCCCCGAGTCAATGCGTAGTAGCAGAACGCAATGGACGTTAAGGTAAGTGCCTGTTTTTACATTTTTGGGAGGTGGGTGCGGATGGCCCCCCCCGGCGCTGGCCACGCTTGGGGAGGTCGTCTGCGTTGCCCAGCCTCCTCCTCTGGGGTGTCGCTGTGGTCCCTAGGCAGTGAGAGAGCCTGGGGCCCCGCAGCCCCCCCGGTTGTATGGGGGCATTGGGAAGCCTCCCCGTGGCGCTCCTGGATAGTGCTACATAGCATGAACTAATTCCCGCAGGGCAACCGCTTTGCGGTATTGGTTTTTGACCCTGCAAAGTTTGGCATGCGAAAGCAAATGCATTTTTGCATGAGCATGTCTCATGATAAGCCATTTTAGCCAGATTTGCACAGCTAGACTTGTAAGGGTTAAGCTTGATGTTGAGCACGCATAAATTTTCTTGTGGTTAAGCTTTTTTGCATTTCTGTCCTTTGGAGGCAGGTGGTGGACGGCTTGCTCCAGCAGTGGGCTGCCTGTGCCTGTCCTCCCCCCCCTTCTGGAGAGATGTGTGTGAGCCTGCCCTGAGCCCCACAGCTCGGGGTGACCCATGCGTCACTCCTGTCCTATGCAGTGCCCCGAGTCGATGCGTAGTAGCAGAACGCAATGGACGTTAAGGTAAGTGCCTGTTTTTAAATTTTTGGGAGGTGGGTGCGGATGGCCCCCCCCCCGGCGCTGGCCACGCTTGGGGGGGTCGTCTGCGTTGCCCAGCCTCCTCCTCCGGGCTGTCGCTGTGGTCCCTAGGCAGTGAGAGAGCCTGGGGCCCCGCAGCCCCCCCGGTTGTATGGGGGCATTGGGAAGCCTCCCCGTGGCGCTCCTGGATAGTGCTACATAGCATGAACTAATTCCCGCAGGGCAACCGCTTTGCGGTATTGGTTTTTGACCCTGCAAAGTTTGGCATGCGAAAGCAAATGCATTTTTGCATGAGCATGTCTCATGATAAGCCATTTTAGCCAGATTTGCACAGCCAGACTTGTAAGGGTTAAGCTTGATGTTGAGCACGCATACATTTTCTTGTGGTTAAGACCTTTTACATTTAAATGTTTGTTAGGGGCTTTTTATTTGACTATTTTATTTCCCTATGCCGAAAAAGCAGGCAGATAAGGGGCAGCACGGTGGCGTAGTGGTTAGCTCTCTCGCCTTGCAGCGCTGGGTCCCTGGTTCGAATCCCAGCCAGGGCACTATCTGCAAAGAGTTTGTATGTTCTCTCCATGTCTGCGTGGGTTTCCTCCGGGCACTCCGGTTTCCTCCCACATTCCAAAAACATATGGATAAGTTAATTGGCTCCCCCTAAAAAATGGCCCTAGACTACAGTACTTACACTACATAATATAGACATATGGCAATGGTAGGGATTAGATTGTGAGCTCCTTTGAGGGACAGTTAGTGACAAGATATATATATATACTCTGTACAGCGCTGCGTAATATGTCGGCGCTATATAAATACTAAATAATAATAATAATAAGGGCTACTGTAATTTGCAGTACCGAAGAGAAAACAAAAACTTTCATCAGTGGGGGGTTGATAGGACACTGTTCTTCAAACAGTATAGAGAATAGAGACGTGAGTGACACATGATTACCTTCACATCTTTCCCTAGATAAATAAAGGCAGAGGGAAGGGGAAGTGGGGAATGGCAGCTCATACAGCTATTATAAACCAGGACAAACTGCAGAAAAAGCTGCTTAGATCCCATTAACAATAATACACTTTTGAAGCCATCAGCTAGCAATGACATACTTAAAATAAGTTTGATATTTTTTTTTACCTACATTTAGGTACTTTCTCAATTGCAAAGTGCTGAAAAGGTATTTTATAGAGAACATGATAAATTATCACCAGGGAGAAAACTAAATGCAACACATTACCGGGTGTGAGTACGCCATACATAGTATTGTATGGGCATGTTCATGTCTATGTGTTGTAACAGGCTATGTTTTCCTAAAGCACTGTCTACAGTGTTTTTCGGATAATGCACAATTTACCAGGCTATGTTATTACACGAGTGTTATAAAGCACACAGTGTACATCTTGCTATATAATGTGCACATTGTGAACTAGCCCTTAGGGTTAGGGTTACAATGAGAGTAGCTACACTTCATAGAGAATTTATGTGTGCATCAAACCAAGTAACACCTGACAAATCTGGCTTTGCAAATTTGGCCTAATTGGCTACTCATGAGACATCGCTCAATGCAAATATGCATTTGCTTTCGCATGCCAAAGTTTGCAGGGTTAAAACCAATACCGCAAAGCGGTTGCCCTGCGGGAATTAGTTCATGCTACATTAGCACTATCCAGGAGCGCCACGGGGAGGCTTCCCAATGCCCCCAATGCCCACAATGAGAGTAGGGTTAGCAGTAGGTTTATTAAGGGGTATGCTAGGTGCTTCATGCTAGACAGTATTGTGTGTAAAGCTTTGTGCTAAAGACCCAGAGTTTACATACAGTTTGGAATAACATTTTTTTTTCATTATTATACCAGTGATTGGACAAATGCAATCATAATGTGTGCCACATGTCAGTGTTCTACGTCAGCACATGGGTAAGTCGGGTTCACCATTTGGAAGGTGGAAGTGGGACATTCAGCAGCTTACAAGGGTCCTGAAAAGGGGTAACTTGTCATTAAAATGCATTTTAAATCATCTGTAAGCAAAAAAAAATTAAAAAATATTCAAAATAATTTTAATAGTACTTTTCACCTACTTTTTGGTACTTTTTCGCTTGCAAAGTGCTCATAAGTTATTCTCAATCGAAGATCTAGGAAAACAAGTTAATTGCATATGGGCCTGGATTCGACACAGGCTAAGATGGGCTCGACAGCATATGTAAAGTGATGAACATGCCTATGCAACAGCATAAAGCAGTGATTAACCACTTGCCGACCGCCCACAGCCGATGGGCGGCGGCAAAGTGGACGCCGAAAGGACTGCAATACGTCCAAGGGCGTTGCGTCCTTTCGGCATGACGGAGGAGCGATCGCGTCATTGATGACGTGCGCTTCCCCCGGCAACTGGCTCCGCCCACCTGCGACGACAACCCGCCGGCCGTTCGGAAGCGCCGGCGTGTTGTTAACCCCGCGATCGCCGCTACAAAGTGTATAATACACTTTGTAATGTATACAAAGTGTATTATACAGACTGCCTCCTGCCCTGGTGGTCCCAGTGTCCGAGGGACCACCAGGGCAGGCTGCAGCCACCCTAGTCTGCACCTAGACACACTGATCTGCCCCCGTCCCCCGCCCCCTGATTGCCCACAGCACCTCTTAAACCCCCCCCTGCCCACCCCCCAGACCACTGTTTGCACCCAATCACCCCCCTAATAACCCATCAATCACTCCCTGTCACTATCTGTCAACGCTATTTTTTGAAAAATTCCCTAAACTGCCCCCTGGGGACTCCTGACCACCCCCCCCCCCCAACCCTCAGATTCTCCCCAGACCCCCTCCCCCGTGTACTGTATGCATCTACCCCCCCTGATCACCTGTCAATCACCCGTCAATCACCCATCAATCACCCCCTGTCACTGCCACCCATCAATCAGCCCCTAACCTGCCCCTTGCGGGCAATCTGATCACCCACCCACACCATTAGATCGCCCTCAAACCCGCCGTCAAGTCACCTTCCAAGTGTATTGTTTACATCTGTTCTCTACTCTAAACACCCACTAATTACCCGTCAATCACCCATCAATCACCCCCTATCACCACCTGTCACTGTTACTTGTCAGATCAGACCCTAATCTGCCCCTTGCGGGCACCCAATCACCCGCCCACACGCTCAGATTGCCCTCAGACCCCCCTTTATCAATTCGCCAGCGCATTAATTACACCTGTTTTTCCCTGTAATAACCCACTGATTACCTGTCAATCACCTGCCAATCACCTATCACCCATCAATCACCCCTTGTCACTGCCACCCATCAATCAGCCCCTAACCTGCCCCTTGCGGGCAATCTGATCACCCACCCACACCATTACATCGCCCGCAAACCCGCCGTCAAATCACCTCCCAAGTGTATTGTTTACATATGTTCTCTTCTCTAAACACCCACTAATTACCCATCAATCACCCATCAATCACCCCCTATCACCACCTGTCACTGTTACCTATCAGATCAGACCCTAATCTGCCCCTTGCGGGCACCCAATCACCCGCCCACACGCTCAGATTGCCCTCAGACCCCCCCTTATCAATTCGCCAGTGCATTATTTACATCTGTTCTTCCCTGTAATAACCCACTGATCACCTGTCAATCACCCATCAATCACCCCCTGTCACTGCCACCCATCAATCACCCCCTGTCACTGCCACCCATCAATCAGCCCCTAACCTGCCCCTTGCGGGCAATCTGATCACCCACCCACACCCGCAGATCCGACGTCAGATCACCTCCCAAGTGCATTACATCTGTTCTCTCCTCTAAACGCCCACTAATCATCCTCTAAACTACCCATCAATCACCCCCTGTCACCACCTGTCACTGCTACCCATCAGATTAGACCCCTATGTGCCCCTAAGGCACCCAATCACCCGCCCACACCCTCAGACCCCAGCCCTGATCACCTCCCCAGTGCATTGCTTGCATCTATTCCCCCCACTAATCACACCTTGAGACACCCATCAATCACCTCCTGTCACCACCTGTCACCCCCTAGCACACCTACCCATCAGATCAGGCCCTAATTTGCCCCGTGTTGGCTCCTGATCACTCGGCCAAACCCTCAGACCCCCTTCCGATCACCTCCCCAGTGCATTGATTGCATCTATTTTCCCCTCTAACCACCCCCTGAGACACCCATCAATCACCTCCTGTCACTCCCCTAGCACTCCTATCCATCAGATCAGGCCCAATACAACCTGTCATCTAAAAGGACACCCTGCTTATGACCGGTTCCACAAAATTCGCCCCCTCATAGACCACCTGTCATCAAAATTTGCAGATGCTTATACCCCCGAACAGTCATTTTGAGACATTTGGTTTCCAGACTACTCACGGTTTTGGGCCCGTAAAATGCCAGGGCAGTATAGGAACCCCACAAGTAACCCCTTTTTAGAAAAAAGACACCCCAAGGTATTCTGTTAGATGTATGACGAGTTCATAGAAGATTTTATTTTTTGTCAAGTTAGAGGAGATTGATTTTTATAGTTTGTTTACAAAGTGTCATTTTTCACTAACTTGTGCCAAAAAATAAAATCTTCTATGAACTCACCATACACCTAACGGAATACCTTGAGGTGTCTTCTTTCTAAAATGGGGTCACTTGTGGGGTTCCTATACTGCCCTGGCATTTTAGGGGCCCTAAACCGTGAGGAGTAGTCTAAAAAACAAATGCCTCAAAATGACCTGTGAATAGGATGTTGGGCCCCTTAGCGCACCTAGGCTGCAAAAGAGTGTCACACATGTCATATCGCCGTACTCAGGAGAAGTAGTATAATGTGTTTTGGGGTGTATTGTTACACATACCCATGCTGGGTGGGAGAAATCTCTCTGTAAACGGACAATTGTGTGTAAAAAAAAATCAAAAAATTGTCATTTACAGAGATATTTCTCCCACCCAGCATGGGTATGTGAAAAAATACACTACAAAACACATTATACTACTTCTCCTGAGTACAGCAATACCACATGTGTGGCACTTTTTTGCACCCTAAGTGCGCTAAGGGGCCCAAAGTCCAATGAGTACCTTTAGGATTTCACAGGTCATTTTGCGACATTTGGTTTCAAGACTACTCCTCACGGTTTAGGGCCCCTAAAATGCCAGGGCAGTATAGGAACCCCACAAATGACCCCATTTTAGAAAGAAGACACCAAAAGGTATTCCGTTAGGAGTATGGTGAGTTCATAGAAGATTTTATTTTTTGTCACAAGTTAGCGGAAAAGGACACTTTGTGAAAAAAGACAATTAAAATCAATTTCCGCTTACTTGTGACAAAAAATAAAATCTTCTATGAACTCACCATACTCTTAACGGAATACCTTGGGGTGTCTTCTTTCTAAAATGGGGTCATTTGTGGGGTTCCTATACTGCCCTGGCATTTTAGGGGCCCTAAACCGTGAGGAGTAGTCTTGAAACCAAATGTCGCAAAATGACCTGTGAAATCCTAAAGGTATTCATTGGACTTTGGGCCCCTTAGCGCAGTTAGGGTGCAAAAAAGTGCCACACATGTGGTATCGCCGTACTCAGGAGAAGTAGTATAATGTGTTTTGGGGTGTATTTTTACACATACCCATGCTGAGTGGGAGAAAATCTCTGTAAATGGACAATTGTGTGTAAAAAAAAAATCAAAAAATTGTCATTTACAGATATTTTTCTCCCACCCAGCATTGGTATGTGTAAAAATACACCCCAAAACACATTATACTACTTCTCCTGAGTACGGCAATACCACATGTGTGGCACTTTTTTGCAGCCTAACTGCGCTAAGGGGCCCAAAGTCCAATGAGCACCTTTAGGCTTTACAGGGGTGCTTACAATTTAGCACCCCCCAAAATGCCAGGACAGTAAACACACCCCACAAATGACCCCATTTTGGAAAGTAGACACTTCAAGGTATTCAGAGAGGAGCATAGTGAGTCCGTGGCAGATTTCATTTTTTTTGTCGCAAGTTAGAAGAGATGGAAACTTTTTTCCATTTTTTTTTTGTCACAAAGTGTCATTTTCCGCTAACTTGTGACAAAAAATAAAATCTTCTATGAACTCACCATGCCTCTCAGTGAATACTTTGGGATGTCTTCTTTCCAAAATGGGGTCATTTGGGGGGTATTTATACTATCCTGGAATTTTAGCACCTCATGAAACATGACAGGTGGTCAGAAAAGTCAGTGATGCTCCAAAATGGGAAAATTCACTTTTGGCACCATAGTTTGTAAACGCTATAACTTTTACCCAATCCAATAAATATACACTGAATGTTTTTTTTTAATCAAAGACATGTAGCAGAATAACTTTCGTGCTCAAATGTATAGGAAATTTTACTTTATTTGAAAAATGTCAGCACAGAAAGTTAAAAAAGTCATTTTTTTGACAAAATTCATGTCTTTTTTGATGAATATAATAAAAACTAAAACTTGCAGCAGCAATCAAATAGCACCAAAAGAAAGCTGTATTAGTGACAAGAAAAGGAGGTAAAATTCATTTAGGTGGTAGGTTGCATGACTGAGCAATAAACCGTGAAAGCTGCAGTGGTCTGAATGGAGAAAAATGCTCTGGTCCTTAAGGGGTAGAAAGACTGTGGTCCTCAAGTGGTTAAACAAGACATCTGGTGTGCTGAAGTACATATGGGCCTCAATTCACTAAGCAGTTTAGACTAGTCTACTGATGGTTTTTAGTCTACTGATGGTTTGGTCAGTTGCATCAAAGGAGAATTCACTATTTCCAAATGTTTTAGACCTGTTTTTAGAAATGGTCTAAACCATTTGGTAATTAGGTGGGTAATGCAGGGGAAATGATCAAAAGATGCAATTCACAAACAAGTAGCTATGACTGACATCATTCTCCTTTGATGAGCTCTCCTCTGCATACAATTAAACTCCTGCATTATTAATTCAAAAGGTTCCATCCCCACATCTAAAATACCTCGCAGAATTACTTTACTGACAAGAAATCAGTTGGTCTAATCTCTGTCAGAAAAAGTGGGCGTGGTTACTCCTTGCTTGCCTTTGTGAATTGTGTAATTACTGAATATTAGACCAGGTCTAAAACATTACACCAAACCATCAGTAGACTAAAAACAGACTAGTCTAAACTGCTTATTTAATTGAGGCCATGGTCATATAGAGTCAGAGTCAACTGAATGGATGAGGAGGAGGCACTGATGGCAACTACAGTATATACATGACTAAAACTAGTCAAACACTATGATTTAGTCAATTGATTTTGAATAAAATATGACAAAAATTATAACAAAACTCAAATGGGAAACATGTTTTCTATTGATTGAATGCAGGGGAGCTTCAGGGGAAAGGTTGCCATATAGCTTTCTTTATACTGCATCATCGAGTACAAAGCACATGGTAGAAGAGGAGTTTGTTCTACTTTTGAACAGATTTCTGCCGACATCTGATTATAATTGTGGGATGTAGTGCAGAAAAATGACCATTACACCGTGACTGATTCTAGGTTAGTTAGATATCGATTGTTTGCTGGACTAGATGCCCAACCCCCTGTTGTATGGCTAGCATTATAATTTTCTGCACTGTAACATGATTGACTTGGCTTCATGATCTTCAGAAACCTGCTACATTTCATGTTTACTTGCATGAGCTCACTGGCTCCAGCCTGCTGATCACCTGACATCTAACTGCTAAACAGTAACCAGCACAACTGCCATTTACGTGTTTACTATTTACTTGCATCAGTGCTTTACTTCAGCTAACATCTGGAAATATGCCTGAAGAAGGAGACTAGATCCCAGAAAGCTTGCATAATTTAACTTTCTCAGTTAGCCATTAAAAGGTATTACTTTTACAAGACTTTGTTTTTTCTACTTGCACTGTAACAGTAAATCATACAAAGTGATGCTTCTATAATTAGTAGCACGGTAAATATATTATCGTAGCCAGCTTTATATGGCTTATTTGCTGTATTTATTTGCCATTCCTTACCTGCATTTTGTTGACCAATTAAGTGATAACCTTGGTTCTTGCCTCTCCACTAGTCTAGATTTAGAATCACATATGAAAGTATTTGTAAATAAAACATTAATTTGTGTTTACGTCCCTTAGATCATCCAGTCATTAATTTAAGGAATTATTAAAGCTTCAAGATGCCGCACTAAGTGTTTGCTGTGAGTTTCCATGCATATTACAGGGCTGCAGGCAAAAGTAAAAAAAAATAAAATAATGTTTCAATGTGAACTTTAAATAGCGTAAATGAGAAATGTCACCACATCAATATATGTAGTGACCTGGAAATGTGACAGCACATTAGCAGATTGCCCCAGTACACATAATTGTTTCATTTACTGTCATGTATGAGGAGCACAATTCAAGGAGCGTCTAGCCACAGGCCTTGGGAGAAGAAATGAGAATACAGAATTGCACTGTGCACGACATTAAAGTATCTGGGCCGATTTGTATCACAGCGTGGAAAAACAGCGAATGCTTAGATGTATTAAATGGTCAAGAAAGCTTGACTTTTACCTCAGGCCAAACGCATGCATTATTCTGGAGTTTGCTGAAGTATCTCATGTGGCTTACCAAGAATATTGTATTTCTGCTGCAATGAATTTTAAGTTTGAGGTTATACCATTCAAATAAAATTCCAAGTAAAATATTGTGAGATTTCAGTTAGGATGATGTAAAAGTACAGTAGTCTCTTTTCTTACAGTACCCATTATTATTATTATTATTATTATTTATTAGATTTATATAGCGCCAACATATTACGCAGCGCTGTACAATAAATAAGGTTACAGACAATGATAACAGGGGTGACAGAACAATACAGGTAATAGACAATAGATACAATAATACAGGTAATAGCAAAAAGATACACAACACAACACAGACAGTAGTACAATGCCAGATCATAAACTGGAGTGGTAGTGGTAACAAGTTCCAAATTCTGGGTAAAGTGCACACAGTCATGTATGATACACAAGGGGAGAGGGCCCTGCCAAAGGCTTACAATCTAGAGGGAGGGGTTGGTGACACAAGCTGTGCATTGCTTAATACGGCTTACGATTTATTAATGCCTATGGGCACCAGAAGACTGAAGCTTACATGACCAATCTCTGGGTGACTAGCCAATGGGCTTGTTGGATTTCCCCAAGAACAAAGCCAATTCATTCATTGCTTTCCTGCATTCGCCATCCCCCTCTTCTGAAAAGCTCAACGATCCTGGTGTAGAAGATAGTAGACAGTCTGTTCAGTAAATATGGTTAGGCCAGCTACTATTTGCTGTTTAGCATCATGCAGTGACTCAAGGTTTCTGGTACCTATGAATGTGAATACAGTTTAGGGAGAAGAACGCATGTTGAACAGGTTGTGGGGGCCTAAGGGGTGACAGTGGCAGGCTGAACATTGGAAATAAGATAAGTATGCTTTATAAGTACTCTAATCCTTAACTTTTTCCCTACCGCCCCAGGGCCGCGTAACAGTGAAAGGCGTCAAGTCCTGGGGCAGGGTTTTACAGGGGACCGCTTCAGTGATGGAGCTCCGCTCCACCATCAGTCTACCAGTGGCGATCGCCGCTAGGAGACTGTTAGCCTGGTCACTAAGGGGGTGTAAGCCTATGGTCCTGAAGTGTTTAAAGGGACCCAGAGATGAGTAAAGGGGCCATTTTTTACTTAACCGGGGCTTCCTCCAGCCCCATAAGCATGGATGCATCCCTCACCGTCCTGAGCCTGACTGAGCCAAGTACCAGGGGTTGATTGCGGCAGATGGAGGACTGCGGGAGGATGGCTAGGGACGCATCCATGCTTATGTGGCTGGAGGAAGCCCTGGAGGAAGTAAAATAAACGGCCCCTTTACTCATCTCTGAGTACAAATGCCTCAAGTTGGCTGAGGTGGCCAATAATGACTGCCTCGGCCCATAATCAGGCATCTATACAGCAGCCCCGGACCCAATAGATTCTACTCCCCTTCAGTGACGGCAGATTCTATTGTTCCCACCGCACCGTTCCCCCGCCTGCCGTGTGATGTCACACATGCGCTGCTCCATCACCCCCCTCCCCCGCACAGTGCATCGTCAGCTGTCTGTTGCCCAAGGAGATCAGTTCCTGACACCCGACGGGAGACATCAATCACAGGTGTGTACACAACTTTAAAGCTGATCTCTAAGCAAAACAGCAGACATTATTGCAGTATTTAAAGAAGAACTCCAGTGAAAATAATGTAATAAAAAAAAGTGCTTCATTTTTACAATAATTATGTATAAATTCTTTAGTCAGTGTTTGCCCATTGTAAAATCTTTCCTCTCCCTGATTTACATTCTGACATTTATCACATTGTGACATTTTTACTGCTGACAGGTGATATCAGTGGAAGGAGATGCTGCTTTTTTTGGCATTTGGAAACAGCTATAATTTCCCACAATGCAACAAGGCTCCCACAGTGTGATGTCAGAACCATGGTGCTGACATCCCACTGTGGGAGGGGTTTCACCACAATCTCAGCCAGACATAGCCCCCTGATGATCCGTTTGTGAAAAGGAAAAGATTTCTCATGGGAAAGGGGGTATCAGCTACTGATTGGGATGAAGTTCAATTATTGGTCACGGTTTCTGTATACATGTTGAGTTTGTAATCCAGCAGCACAAGAATTCAAGACAACTTTTACTTGCTTATCTTATCTGAAAGTCTAAAGCCCCATCTACACGATACGATTCTTTATACGATTCGATTACGATTCTATTTACGATCCGATTAAATCCAACATGTCCGATCTGGATTCGATTAGATTCAATTCGATTTGCCATTGTTTTGCGTATCGTGTAGATTGGGCTTTAAGCATGTGTCTCCTGCTAACAGCACTTTACTGTCTACTGAAGGATTTTAATTTTGACCAGTTCTGCTTTAAATGGTACCTGTAACAAAATAAAATGAAAGGCTTACCTCAGTAGTGGCATCCCCCATGCTCCTCAAGCCTTGACAAATATCTTGTTGCGGTTGGGTATGGAGCCTTTTGTGCACAGCTTTTTCCTCTGCACATGAGTGCCTTGCGGGGTCTGTACTTGTGCCTGCGCTGTGCAGCCATGCTTGCAGCTGCATAGAAGAATAGGGTCCCAGCGAGCGGTGGAGGGTACAAAGGAAGATCAGAGAAGCCTCTGGATTATTTAGAGGCTTACCACTATAGAGGTAAGTATTTAGGGTAAAAAAAAATGTCATCATAGGTGTAGACAAACATTTACATCTGTAATAAAACTTCGCTAAACGGCCTCTAGTATCATTCAAATATGTATGTGAATGTTTTTCAGAATACATCACATTTTCAAAATGTTTAAATACACATTTTCATACTCAACTGAGTTCTGTGGGGTTGATTTAATAAAGAGAATGTGCAGAAACGTTCTGTGAAGTGAAGCGGCATTCGATTCCAACTCCAATCATGTGTAGTGGTTTACAAGAAATCCTGAAATTCGCCTCCATATGATCGGATGGTTGAACTCAGCTTCACTTCACCGCACATCTTTTACTAACTAATCATCTATTATGTGTAATCCTGGGAGTTATTATATCTGTGTAGAAACCCAAAAAAATATTACACAAGCAATAACAATGCAAAATGATGCAGAGTTATCCAGAAATTGAATATTAAAAAAGCTCAACAACCAAAAAATAAATGCTCGATCATTTTCTTTACAATGTCAAAAACTCAGAAATGATGAATCCTTGCTTTCACCTACTGCTATATACAGTAGTCTCTCTGTGAGGCACTATACAATGACAAAGAATATAAATAAACCATCTAAAACAAAAATAGATGCCCCTTGTTTATTCGAATCCACTGTGATTCAAATGATACAATGGAGAAAATCATGAAAATTGCAAAGGGATCATATAATATTTTTATAGGCTTTGTATGTTATTATTCTTGGTAATGGCATTATATACTGTACATCAATAATAATTTTTACAATATATTAATAATTATAAGTTGATGCAAATGGTATGCAAATGTATGCAGCTTGGAAATGGACCAGTTAAATTTGAGTGTTCCATTTGCAAGCCAAATAAATTAACATAAAATTAACATAATGTTGCGCCAACTTAGAATTTTTAGATTTTTATATTAGAATGTTTTGAAAAATGTTTTCCTGCTATGTGCAATTGCAATTGCTCCATAAGAAAGAAAGAAAGGAAAAAAAACACACAAGAGATTCCATTCTGGTGCAGAAGCCCTATTCATGTAAATTCAGTGAGACCATGAACTTATATTGGGTAATTAAACTTTGCCTTGTTTTTATTTGTCTAGTTTGGAGCTGAAAGTAACTATTTACCATTGACCTTCACAAAAGTGAAGTGCACTTATGTTCTCACAACTGGCCAGTTGTCCCAACTCAAAGTCACTTTACATCTAACAGGGTAATAATACCTTATTACCAACTCTCACCTCTGTGTTATTTCTCATCAGGTATCACATATCCAGGATGTTGTCCAAGACCACATCTCCCAGATTCATCAAATCTATATTTAGGCTGTCTGGACACATGTAATGTAAGTGACACCATGATATATATATATGTATATATATATATATATATATATATATATATATATATATATATATATATGTGTATATATACTGTGTATATATATATATATATATATATATATATATATATATATATATATATATATATATATATATATATATATATGTTGATGTACCAGTCTCATACCTCTGATTTCAAAAACAGACTCCAGCTAATGACAGCACTTGGAAAACATTGGTGACGTCTCCTACATGATTTCACAATTTGTGTGAGGTTGCACTGCATACTGTAACTATATATACATATACAGTACTTGCTGTACAAATATCTGGCATTCCTAAAGCCTGACTGTACTAGTGGAGTTTGTACTTTTTATATGAGATCTAAGCAGAACACAAAAATATTTTTCCGTCTGAGTCAGATTCCTATATTCCACCACGCTCGTCCCAGAACAAATCTTCACTTGCAAGCATATGTTAAAAGCTGTGACTTTTCACTTACTAACACTCAGTTTTTAATCTCTTCCATTACTGAGGCCATCTGGAGACTGAGAAGGTTCCCACTTCTATTATTCTATAACACTTATTATTTGTTGTGTGTACCCATCTGAACCGTGGAACAGCTGGATTTCACTGCGTTTTCAAATCCAGGAAAGAAACTTTTAGAAGTCCATCAAGAATGTGTTATATAGTAAATAGACTGTCGTATCACTTCACACTGAGATATGAAAAAAGCACCTGGAATAAATGAGCAGTAGCAGAAAGGTTATACTTCTGGGAATTGAAGCATTTATGGAGAGGAGTACAAGGATAGCATTGTGCAACTAACAGTCACTGGCTCTCTAATGCCGGGCATACACGGCATTTTCACCCCTTATCAATCGAGCCGCTGATGGCTCGATTGATAATATTCTACAGGTCCGATGACCTGCAGGATAGATTCCCCGCTCGATCCCCGCTGGCGGACAATAGCGGGGAATCAAGCGGGTGATAAGCAGCGCCAGCGGGGATCGATCCGCGCGCACGCGGCTCGATCCGGCGCATAATTGGCTAGGTGTATGATGGTCAAAACTCTTGTTGACTTGAATTGTGATCGAAGTACTCAAAAAACAGTTAGGCTTGCTTCACATCAAGCCTAAGCTGATGTGTTTCCACCATAGGTCTGGAAAAATGCAGCAGGTTGGGATTTTGTGTTTGCGTTGCGATCTGATTGAGTTCTAAATGACAGTGTGAATCCTATTAACCACTTAACGACCGCCTAACGCCGATAGGCATCGGCAGGTCAAAGTGGTGTTACCATGGAAACGGCCGCTCGTTCGAGCGGCTGTTCCATGTCAGTTCATGGAGGGTGTCTCCATGAACAGCCTGCGAGCCTCCAATCTCGGCTCGCAGGCTAATTGTAAACATGTGGGGAAGAAATCCCAGCTGTTTACATCATACGGCGGTGCTGCTGCGCAGCAGCGCCGTAAAGGAGATCGGCCTCTGAGTGGCCGGGGATCGCCGGCATCTGATAGGCTGAAGCCTATCAGAGGCGGTGCAGGACGGATCTCCATCCTGCGCTGCCCAGGGTAAGGTCGGGAGGGAGGGAAAGGGAGCGAGGCCTGAAATCGCTGCGGAGGGGGGCTTTGAGGAGCCCCTGCTACCCACATAGTGCCGGCGGCGATCAGACCCCTCCAGCAGGACATCCCCCTAGTGGGGAAAAAAGGGGGGAAGTCTGGCCACCCTGGCTGCCTGCTGATCTGTGCTGTGGGCTGGAGAGCCCACGCTGCACAGATCAGCGCAAAATCCCCTGGTCCTCAAGTGGTTAATAACCTAGGATCTGTTCACCATCCGTTTTCGTGTTCCACTATGATACAGCAAAACATGACATTTTGCCTTGCAGAGTGAACTGAGCCTCAGGCCTCATTGATTACCTAAAGTCTTAAGTCTTGTACACATATTTAACAAAAGTTGCTTGAAGCATTCATCTACATTCATCATCAACAGTATGGGCCTTATTCAAATCACTTTTTCTTCTAAGTTTTCTCCTAGGAGACAATTTTTCATCATCTGTTTAACTACTTTCGGACCGAGCGAGTATAAATCTACGGCGGGCAGGGGGCGCTGCGGTCCTGACCGGACGTAAGCTCTACGTCCCATTGACCACGCGCCCTCGCCCGTCCCCGTCGCTCGGTCCGCTCTGCCCCCGCCGCAATGTGATGCCCTGACGCCTCTATGACGGCAGAGCACTGTGAGCCGGGCAGGAGCCGTTTTCATTGGCTCCTGGCCCTGTCATACATGTAAGCCTTTCCCATTGGCTTACATGGAGTGACAGGGTCAGGAGCCAATGAAAGCGGCTCCTGACCAGCGCACTGCTGTCATAGCGACGGCAGAGAGAGCAGCCTGCGGCGGGGACAGAGCGGCGTGTCCGGCGGGAGCGACGGTAACTTGCGGGCGATTCATCGGGAAGCGGCGGTTTGCTAGACCAGCACCCTCTGGTCCTTAAGGGGGCAGAGGGTGCTGGTCCAGAAAGGGTTAAAATAACATTTCAGCACTCTACAATTAACTACCAAAAAGTAGGTGAAAAGGTACTGTCAAAATTATCCTGAGTATTTTCTTGCTTGCTGGTAGCTTAAAAGGTATTTTATTGATAAGGTGTTAAAATATCACTTAGAAAACTTTAGAGAAAAAGTGAATTTAATAAGGACCTTGTGCAGTTGGCCAAGTGTGTACAATATTGTTCAAATGACATTGTTCTACAAAATGTGCACATGCTATGCATAATGTCACTTCCACTTGCATGCAATGTTTAAATGAGTTGGTCATTTAAAATATTGGTGTGCTGACGTCGTTCGAAAGACTCGTAGTTTATCTTTGTCACTGGTAAAATTGTTTCCGTGATGTTGGTTGTTTGTTTGCAGGAACTTTTGTTGAGTGTGTGTATGGACTTTTACTTATTGCTTGGTGCTGCCTTCTGCTTAAATTGGCCCACTCACTGTATGGTGAACTTGCTCAGTTGATCAGCAGACAACAGTACGACTTGTAATTCATTGTTTAAAAAAAAGCTGAAAACCCCTGGCTGGTGGAACTGATTATTTATCTTGTGATTATGCTGACAATATATTGCCTACAAAGATGCCATGTCTGTATGTGCCATGCCATCGTTTAGATTTTCTTGCGTGAAAATTCATAGAAAAGTGTGGCAAAAAAAAAAGTCCATGGTCTGGGTCAACTTGTTCAAATTTGAAAAGGACAAATATATTCAGAACTCAGTATTTTTTACTCAGAGGCTAAAACTGACCTCAGCAGCCAACTGTTCCAAAAGTAATCCCCACTATAACACAATACCATTAGGTGTCCATCATATGTCCCCTAAAAAACAATTTTTTGGGTTCCCATTATTCACCTCCTCCTTTTCCTATACAGGGTAAACACACAGCATTCCCACTCTCATTGGTCACCATAGCTAGAGGGGAGGAGGGGCACCTTTGCTTCTATGGAAGCGCCGGCCCTGACAAAAACCCATGGTCTGGATCAACTTGCTCAAATTTGAAAAGGACAAACATATTCAGAACTCCGTATTTGTTACTCAGAGGCTAAAATTTACCTCAGCAAGCAACTGTTCCAAAAGTAATTCTCCTTAGACCTTAACTAATACTAAAGGGCATACTACTAGGAGCCAGTATGGTGGAGTATGTTAGTATCAAAGGAAGGAAAATTAATTGTATTCAAAGTGCATATTCACAAAACAAGTCACCTCTATGTCAGCTACTACAGTATATTTCCCTAATGACCCTCTCACTACTTGGATAGTATTTCAGGTCTCACCACACATTCCAGAGGAAAAGTCACTCTCCAGAAAAGGAAAAATGGCACGATAAAGCTATAGAAACAGAGCCTGTATGGGTAAAATGTAATGTAGGTGGGTGAAGCCCCTAATGACAAATTAAAAAGATTTTAAAACAATGAAAAAGAGTATAATTTCTCCATCAGTCTTATGTAATGATGGCTTCTGCGAGAACTGTTCACATTTGAGAAATATTAATTTATGTACTTCTGTAGGCTTGCCCAATGCCCAGATTAAGGTGCCTCTGTAATAATTCTGATAACCTTGCCTTGAATGCCAGTGGCAGTTGAATTATTACTGTCAATGTACTTATGTGGATGTTTTTGATGTAGATAGGTAGATACATAACATGTTTTTCCTACTAGTGTATATATGGGGTCTGTCAATATACTGTGTATCCTTGAATATAAGTCGACCTTGTGTATAAGTCAACCCCAATATTTGACCCTCTTAAGCTGGATTTTTTTTACTCCAGTATAAGTCTACCCAGCAAAGTTAATGGCTGCACTTGGGGAGAGGATAATGACTGCATTGCACAAAGTATTGCAGCCACCCGTCCTGGCCCATAAGTGCAGCCAATAACTCTTCTAGGTCCCCAAGTGCAGCAGTTATCCACTCCTCCTGCTTAGTAAGCTCTGTAGTCTAGTATCTTTACCCCGCCCTTTCATGTTACTTGTTGTGGCCAGGAGTTTTATGTTTTAACCTGTGTTTTCTTGGCATTTCCTTTATCAAGAAAGTGTCACTTACCACTGGGTAAATTAGTGCAAATGGCCGGTAATGGATGCGTCTAAAACCTTCTCATATCAGAGTTAATCTATACAAAGTTGTTATTTTCCATGCAAAAGGTGATGCTGGGGGGGAGGTTATATGGCATGCTGGCCACTGGGGATCGCTCTGCAAAGGCTGGGAGAGAGTTGCAGCCACCACCTCCTCAGCTATGAGTCAGAAATTTAGGTCCATCTCGAGTACAAGTTGACCTCTATACTTTTATTTAGTGAGTCAGACCTAAATTTCTAGACTTATAGTCGAGTATATACGGTAATCCTGATTGTTCTGCTCATCACAAAGTATGGGACAGCAACCAATGGTTTTGCAATTAATCTTTACTGTTAAGAAAAGAACAAGATACCGCCGCCTATTTTTTCTACAAAATATCTGTGAATAAATTTTTCACATGTAAATGAACAGCTGAACTGGTAAATGGCATATTAATAAGAAATTATCTACAGTAATCTCAAAATCTCATTTCAACAGCAAAATGAAAAGTGTAGATGTGTTCATTGCCTTGGCTTTCAAATCACATCTGTTCTTCCTCGTCCTATCTATCTATCTATCTATCTATCTATCTATCTATCTATCTATCTATCTATCTATCTATCTTTCTATTATCTATCTATCTATCTATCTATCTATCTATCTACCTACCTACTGGTGTCTGTTTGTCTATCTTTCTATATCAAATCAGTGCATCTTTTGTATGAGAAAAATGAAATATCAACTGTAGCATATCTATAAAAAGCCAGGGTTTATTTAGCAAAGGAACACTGCTGTTCTTCATTCTGCTGGTCACTGATTGGTTGTTTTGGGGTCACATGATGCTCAATGCATAGTGGGGGAACTGGAGATTATTCCAAGCCTCACTGAAACAAATGACCAAATTGACAGGTCCGGTTGTAAAACAGAGATGGATTAAGATGTAATGGGTGCCCTAGGCAAGGCAGTAGATTTGGGGCCCTCTTGTGGTTTGTTTGGTAAGCTGAAGTGGAGAGAGGTCAGAGAAGGTGGCAGATGGGCCCCTTGACACCCACATGGCCCCAGGCACCTGCCTAGGTTGCCTGGTGGATAATCCTGCTCTTTTGTAAACTTATAAACCTTATATACAGCAGCTGGACTACAATATCAGTCTTAACTGTACTTGCAAGGGGCTATCCATGGTTTCTCTGACTATGCATAGTGAAAATGTAGGGAAGTTCCATGATTTTTGTTTTATCTACTGGTGCTTTCCATATTCTACGTATGGCATTACAAGATATATTGAGTAAACACAGCTAAACCTACTAACACTAACGGTTCACTAACGGTCATGCTCTAAAAAGCTGTCTGTCTAGTTCGCAAGCTGCAGTGATAGTGTGACTTTTGCTTTATGGTGTTAATAATATATTCCAAATCCATTGTAATGCCTATTGTGGTTTAGTTATTGTTTAGGTGCTTGTAATATTGACTTTGAAACTACAGGATTCCATAAGAATTGTTTTCCAATTCTTTTTGAAAAAATAGTGTAGTCTTTTGAAACTTATTTTGCATAGGATTGATCCGCTTTGTGTCTTGTATGGTCCATTCTATTTATTCTTTCTTGTTCAGGGCTGAGGGCTGTCATCAAAATCAATAAATATTTTTGAACTCCATAGGAGATACACTAAAATCCTATCTTAGGCCCCTCATGTAAGGTAAAATTCTGGACCTCCCCACCTTGTGTACAGTATGGGAGTACTACTCGTACCCCCTCCATGAGATATTTAAACTTCATAAGTAAACATGCACGAATCCTGGAAACGTGGGTTTTCAAATAGAATGTGTCCCCAGAGCGAGAGCAGTGAAATCACTTTTCAGAATATGATAATTTACCAGACCACGTGGCTCATTAGTCTACAGAAAATGAACTCTCACAGCAAGCAGTAAGCTGAGGTAGTAAGCTTTTAGTTTGGACCAGTTGGATTTCCCATCTCGACCTCTGGCCAAAGAGAAAATATTATTGTACTGTATACAATTAGGCCAGTCATTTTTTGGAATTACACTTCATCATACCAGTGATGCGCCAAGCCCGATTGGGCCCATGCTACTTCTCAGGCACGAGCCATTGACAAGTGCTTGTTGACGGTTCTTGGCTGGACCCAGTGGAGGAACTGCACGGAGGAGCAGGATGTGGGAAGCCTCTGCATTGTCCAGAGGCTTCTCTCTACCTAGGTAGGTACCCAAATTGGGCACTTTTTTCACTTCAGAATTCCTTTAAAGGCATGTATCCCTAAAACTGTTTTCCCATTTGTTGCTGGGCTTGTGCTCTATAGGAAAATATGACCAGCAAAGCTCATTGAATGTAATGGTCAGGATGGAGTAACTAGAGATTCCATATATGGAAAGCAAGGCTTCACTGAGGGAAGTTTATCATGAAGAAATCTATTTCACCAGACCTTGTTATGTCCTATAAAGTTTAATTCTTATATAATCACATCTTGCTGAGAAATATCTGGCAGAAAAGGTCACATTCTTTTATATCTGTCCCAGTGCAAAACAACAATCCATGAATTACATTGTGACTAGTAAATATTTTAAAGCCTGAATGGTTTAGAAAAGGAAAAACCACAGAGGCACATTAATTATAAATATCTTTGAAAGGCTTACACAAAGTGATTCAATCTGATGATCTGTGTCTTGCTGTGAGGAATCGCGGAAGAGCCGCCGCCATGAGCCAGCGGCGGGCAGCTCTTTCCGCATCACACGGAGAGGCAGCCGCCTCTTCACATCATGAGGCGGCTGCCTCCATGCAGCAGGTGGGGCAACGTGGCGAAACCGCCGCGTTGGACGCGGCGGTTCGCGCACATGTCCCCGCAGCAGAGACACCGCTGAGCGGGGCTGCGGTGGCTGGGACCCGTAGTCCCACAGAGTTTAGAGTGACGCGCGCGCGCGCGCACTCAAGCAGGCCTTATGACACCCGGGAGAGAGTCAGCTGATCAGGCAGGTCAGCTGACTCTTTACTCCGCTCCCCATTGGTCCAGCAATCTGGGAGGTGCAGGGGATGCTTAGGTGCATATATACTGCCGGCTGTTCACTCTTGCTTCGTCTGGCGTTGCGATCACACATGTGGGAGCACCCAGATCCGTAGTCAGATCCTCAAGTGTGCCGGGACCAGCAGGAGCTGTAATCCTACACTTAGATAGATTTTGATAGCTAAAGTACTAGTTTGATTGTGATTATTTGTTATGACTTTTGCCTGCCTCGACTATCCGCCTGAACTCTGACCTTGTACCTCGATATTTCTGATACTCTGTTGCCGAACCTCGGCTCGTTCCTAGACTCTGTTTCTGCCTCCTGATTTTGTACCCCGATATATCTGATACCCCGTTGCCGAACCCTGCCTGTACTTTGACTCCGCCTTTGCCTACTGTATTTGTACTTTATCTGTCCGTGTGTGTACGACCTGGCTTGTCCGACCTCGAGAACCGACCTCACGATTGGAGGCGGTTCCCAGTCCTGTTAGTGACACTTCTTCCTGAGTGTCACTCTCGGACTTTCCTTCCTACTGTCAGTCTGACTCCTCCCGTCTTGGAGAGCTCAGGTCTGCGGAAGGAATCCGTGCAGTTCTCCTTGCTGCACCCAGGCCTCGGCATTTTTGTGTTACTGTTACACCAAACACTACACTCTACTCAGGTGAACAGAGGTTAGCCAGTATATTGGATTATCGGTGATACTGCAGATCACATATAATCTGGTATACGTCTGTATTCCCCGTGACGCTGCAGGTCACCGGTAATCAGACCTCTCTGTGCTTCACCGATCGTTACAGAACGCCAGACCAAAATACCGATGGAACGCACTGATCCTCTGACTGTGCTTGCCACTTCGGTGGATAGCATTCATCAGTCACTAGGCCAGCACAAAGCCTTAATTGATGCCTTAACAGGCTCTGTGAGAACCCTCCAGACATCAGTTGATTCAGTGCGATCCCCTCACAGTGAGGACATACGTATGCCTGTCCCTGATAAGTTTTCCGGCCACAAGTCTGACTTCCGGAATTTCAGGAGTAGAGTGTTGTCATATTTCGAGTTAAGACCCCGATCCTCGGGGACTGAGACCCAACGGGTCATTTTCATTAAAACTTTATTGACTGGAGATTCCCAGTCTTGGGCATACAACCTGCCCGCTACCGATACTGCCTTGACCTCAGTAGAGGAATTTTTTAAGGCCATGGCTATAATCTACGACGACCCTGATCTTGCGGCATCCTCAGAGCGGAAGATCAAACTCTTACGGCAAGGCAGAGGGTCAGTCGAGGATTATGCGGCAGAGTTCCGTAGGTGGTCAGTCACCTCGAGATTTGATAATTTTGCCCTCATGGACTATTTCTTGTCTGGGTTGTCGGAAGAGGTTTCCGATCTTATGTTGACCGTACCCGAGCCCAAGACAGTTGACGAGGCCATTTCATCAGCCATTCGCGTAGATCGCAGGCTACGCCATCAGAGGCAGGCTAGGAGTAGTCACCGGGTCAGGGTGACTTCGTACGCTGTACCAGCTGTAGCATCCCCAGTAACCGCAACTCCGTCTGTCTCGTCCTCTCCGGCCTTGCCTCCACCAGAGCCAATGCAAATTGGTCGATCAAAACTGACCCAGGTGGAGCGGAGGAGGAGAATGACGGAACAACTGTGCCTATACTGTGCAGAGGCAGGGCATAGGGTGCGAAATTGCCCCAACAGGGCGGGAAACGGGTCTGCCTAGGAGTAGTGGGGGGTGACACCCTAGGCACACAAACTTCACCCCTTAAAGAGAAAAAATTGCTTCTCCCTTGTACTGTCACATGGGATGATAGGTCTGTTGCCACTGAAGCTTTCATTGACTCCGGCTCAGCGGCTAACTTTATGAATTTTGAATTTGCTCAGGAGTTGGGTCTACTACTCACTCCCGTGAGACCCCCCATTCAGGTTACGGCTGTTGACGATTCCCCTTTGCAGCGGAATTGTCCTCTGTCACAGACTCCGGTTGTGAAGCTCACCATAGGGGTATTGCACGAGGAGCAGTTACAATTTTTTGTTTTACACATGTCCACCTCCACTATAATCCTAGGCATGCCTTGGTTGCAAGTCCACTCCCCGCAGATAGACTGGGCCACAGGACAGTTGACAGCCTGGTCACCTCATTGTTTCCAGCAGTGTTTGGGGAGACTAACATTGGGTTTAACTAAGGTACAGGTGGAGGGTATACCGGAACAGTATTCGGATTATGCCGATGTGTTTTGTCCCAAGGCCGCGGATAAATTACCCCCGCATCGCCCATTTGACTGTCCCATTGACCTTCGTTCTGGTTGTATGCCTCCTCGAGGCCATTTATATAATTTATCTGGTCCCGAGAAACTTGCCATGCAGGAGTACATCCGTGAGAACTTAGCAAAGCGCTTTATTAGGCCATCCCGGTCACCCGCTGGGGCAGGCTTCTTTTTTGTTAAAAAGAAAGACGGGGGTTTACGGCCTTGCATTGATTATCGTGGCCTCAATAAAATCACGGTGAAGAATCGTTACCCGCTACCACTTATAGACGATTTGTTCACAAAAGTCACTGAGGCTAGGATATTTTCAAAATTGGATTTACGGGGGGCATACAACCTGGTGCGTATAAGGAGGGGCGATGAATGGAAGACGGCCTTCAATACCCCTGATGGGCACTACGAGTATAGGGTGATGCCTTTCGGCTTGTGCAATGCCCCGGCCGTCTTCCAGGAACTCATCAATGAGGTTTTTCGGGAGGTCTTGGGAAAGTTCGTCCTAGTCTATCTTGACGACATTCTCATTTTTTCTAACAACCTCCCGGAACACAGAACCCATGTCAGGATGGTGTTAGACAAACTGAGGCAGAATCGGTTATACGCCAAACTCGAGAAATGTATTTTTGAGGTCACGTCGGTGGCTTTTTTGGGGTATATAATCTCCACCTCAGGTCTGTCTATGGACCCTGCCAAGGTTTCCGCGGTCCTAGAATGGCCACAGCCGGTGGGGTTAAAATCATTGCAACGGTTCTTGGGGTTTGCGAATTATTATAGAAGGTTTATAAAGGGGTACTCCACAGTTGTCGCCCCTCTCACTAGCCTTACTAAAAAAGGGGCAGACACCACTCATTGGTCTCCCGAGGCCTTACAGGCTTTTTCTAAGTTAAAGGGGTTGTTCTGCTCAGCCCCCATACTCAGACATGTGGACACTTCCTTTCCGTTTATTGTTGAGGTAGACGCCTCGGAGATCGGGGTGGGGGCTGTGCTGTCCCAGCGTTCTGGTCTTCAGGGTAGACTACACCCGTGTGCCTATTTTTCTCGAAGGTTCTCTCCGGCAGAGAGAAACTACGACATAGGCAACAGGGAGCTCCTAGCCATCAAATTGGCCTTTGAAGAATGGCGTCATTGGCTAGAGGGAGCCGAGCACACGATCACGGTTTATACCGACCACAAAAACCTAGAATACATCGAGGGGGCTAAAAGGTTAAGCCCAAGACAGGCTCGGTGGTCGCTATTTTTTTCGAGATTTACATTTTTGATCACATACACGCCAGGTAGTAAGAATACCAAGGCGGACGCACTTTCTAGGTGTTTTGAGCCGGAGACAGCACAGCCCTCTGTTTCCGAGACCATTGTCCCACGAAGTATGGTGTTAGCCGCCACCGAGACTTGGGAGGACTGGAAAGAGACTTTGAGTCCTTTTCAGCAGGATATCCCAGAAGGGAAACCAGACGGGGTGTTATTTGTTCCGTTACCACTCCGTTTTCAGATCTTGGAGATGGTTCATTCCCATAAGAATGCGGGACATCCGGGAGCGTCTAGAACGCAAGATCTCGTGGCCAGATGTGTATGGTGGCCTTCGCTGGCCGCCGACTGTAAGGAGTTTGTCAGGGAATGTGCGGTGTGCGCAAAAAGCAAGCCCTCCCGCCTGGCACCTGTAGGTACTTTACAGCCTTTGCCCACCCCGAGTGAGCCATGGACCCATTTGTCCATGGACTTTGTGGGAGAGCTTCCGAGATCTGAGGGCATGTCAGTTATTTGGGTGGTGGTTGACCGTTTTAGTAAGATGGCCCACTTCGTGCCTCTGAAAGGACTCCCCTCGGCCCAGGAACTGGCCGATTTATTTATCATCCATGTTTTCAGACTGCATGGCATTCCAGAAAACATAGTATCCGATCGGGGAGTCCAGTTTGTTTCGAAGTTTTGGAAGGCATTTTGTCACCTAATGGGCATGAAATTGTCATTTTCCTCGGGGTACCACCCGCAGACAAACGGCCAGACGGAGAGGGTCAACCAATCCTTAGAGCAATTTTTGAGGTGCTATGTTGCCGAGACACAGAGCGATTGGGTTAAATATATTCCTTATGCAGAGTTTGCCCACAATAACTTGAAGAGCTCTTCCTCAGGTTTCTGTCCATTTCAGATTGTGACAGGTAAATTGCCTAAATTCTCTCCCTTGCCAGTTGCATCCACTCCGTTCCCAGCTTTGGAGGCCTGGCAAAGGTCATTTAGAGACAGGTGGTGGACCATTAAGAATAATCTCGTTAAAGCATTTCAGAGTCAGAAAGGTCAGGCTGATAAGAGACGCTCGGTAGAGTGGAGATTTCAACCAGGAGATTTGGTTTGGGTGTCATCTCGTCACCTGACCCTGAAACAACCCTCTGACAAACTTGGTCCCAGGTTCGTGGGTCCATTCCCAGTTACTAGGAAGATCAACGATGTCACGTATACCGTGGATCTTCCCGCCAGCATGCGTGGAGTGAGGTCTTTCCACGTATCACTTCTCAAACCCGCAGCCCAGGTGGGTCCCACTCCTCCTCCTCCGGTGTTAGTCAATGCCCAACCCGAGTATGAGGTGGAGAAGATCATAGACTCACGTACTGTACAGAACTCGGTACAGTATCTCGTACATTGGAAGGGGTACGGCATTGAGGAGAGGCAATGGGTACCTGGGAACCGCATGCATGCGGATGAGTTAGTAAGGGAATTTCACGCTTCACATCCAGAGAAGCCTAGAAGGAGCTGTCCGGAGTCCACTCCTCGGGGGGGGTACTGTGAGGAATCGCGGAAGAGCCGCCACCATGAGCCAGCGGCGGGCAGCTCTTTCCGCATCACACGGAGAGGCAGCTGCCTCTTCACATCATGAGGCGGCTGCCTCCATGCAGCAGGTGGGGCAACGCGGCGAAACCGCCGCGTTGGACGCGGCGGTTCGCGCACATGTCCCCGCAGCAGAGACACCGCTGAGCGGGGCTGCGGTGGCTGGGACCCGTAGTCCCACAGAGTTTAGAGTGACGCGCGCGCGCGCGCACTCAAGCAGGCCTTATGACACCCGGGAGAGAGTCAGCTGATCAGGCAGGTCAGCTGACTCTTTACTCCGCTCCCCATTGGTCCAGCAATCTGGGAGGTGCAGGGGATGCTTAGGTGCATATATACTGCCGGCTGTTCACTCTTGCTTCGTCTGGCGTTGCGATCACACATGTGGGAGCACCCAGATCCGTAGTCAGATCCTCAAGTGTGCCGGGACCAGCAGGAGCTGTAATCCTACACTTAGATAGATTTTGATAGCTAAAGTACTAGTTTGATTGTGATTATTTGTTATGACTTTTGCCTGCCTCGACTATCCGCCTGAACTCTGACCTTGTACCTCGATATTTCTGATACTCTGTTGCCGAACCTCGGCTCGTTCCTAGACTCTGTTTCTGCCTCCTGATTTTGTACCCCGATATATCTGATACCCCGTTGCCGAACCCTGCCTGTACTTTGACTCCGCCTTTGCCTACTGTATTTGTACTTTATCTGTCCGTGTGTGTACGACCTGGCTTGTCCGACCTCGAGAACCGACCTCACGATTGGAGGCGGTTCCCAGTCCTGTTAGTGACACTTCTTCCTGAGTGTCACTCTCGGACTTTCCTTCCTACTGTCAGTCTGACTCCTCCCGTCTTGGAGAGCTCAGGTCTGCGGAAGGAATCCGTGCAGTTCTCCTTGCTGCACCCAGGCCTCGGCATTTTTGTGTTACTGTTACACCAAACACTACACTCTACTCAGGTGAACAGAGGTTAGCCAGTATATTGGATTATCGGTGATACTGCAGATCACATATAATCTGGTATACGTCTGTATTCCCCGTGACGCTGCAGGTCACCGGTAATCAGACCTCTCTGTGCTTCACCGATCGTAACACTTGCCAGCAGAGTCATATAGCGTTAGTTGCAGCAATCACAAGTACAACATTCTTTTTAGAGTTGTAAAAAGGCAAAAACAACTCTTTCAGGGCTTAAATCTAAACTTGATGGAAGCTTTTTTTTCTGTAAATCTCTTTATAAACCAAAAGCACAGATTTTTTTCCTATCAGCTCCAACATATTGGGAATAATTTATTAAGACAAGTGCAATGAATACTGGAGCAAAAAATGACCATAAGAAGCCAGTCAGCTGTAAGATGTAATAATGATTCTGAGCGACTGCTCCACATTTATACAAGCTGTCTTAATATAAAGAAAATCCTTTACTCACCCCACATGGGTGGAATGTGTTTTTCCTCAAGCTGTGGTCCTCTACCAGAGTCCAATGAGCTTGAGGGTCCTGTGCAGTGCCTTAACTGATTCTCTTCTCTTGACAGAGATTTCTGATGTTCCTGGAATATTGGAGTCACCACTCTAGCTTAGGGGTCACTGACCTGAGTGCTCTTATGACTGGGACTGGGACTACTTTGGCCTTTACTGTCCAGCACCTTATAGTCTTGCCTCATGTTTGGATGTCTGCTAGTATGATGGGACTTGTTTTGGGAGGTTTCTATGGTCTGGTTCCAGTTCCTGTAACCCCATTGCTCTGGTGTTAGGCACCTTTGCATTCTCCCATATGTTCTTCCAGTACTGTTTAGTCCCTGTTGCCAATAGTTAATCTGTTACTGTAATTTTTGCCATGTGGTGGAGAGTACACCTTGGGTAGTTCTTTGGAGAGGAGGGCATTTGTCTTTTTGGCCTCTGCTTCTCTAGAATATCTCTTTTGTCTTGTGGCCAGTTCTGTGAATGTTTGTTGAGCAGGCTCCAGGTCTTCACATGGGGTCAATACTTTATATTTTCCTAGTAGCTAGGTCTTAGCAGGTCTTGACCAGAGACAATTGATGGTGCAGTGACCATAAAGTTCCACAAGAGCCAAGAGCTGTTGTATGAGCTAGCAGTAAACAGCAGTGCTGAGCTAATCAGCAGCCGCCCATTGCTAAGCATTTATCTTACACTAGACCTTAGGCCTGTTACAAGAACAGGCGGTAGGCCTTGGCCTCTACGGCCATCACAACCCCCTCCCCCCTGTCACCTCCTCCAACGCTGCCGCAACATCGCCCGCACGCCCTCTACACGTACGCGGCTGCTACACACACACTCCCGCAAAACACAGCGGCCGTGACGACATGTGCACACACTCGCCCCCTGCACCCGTCCTCCTGTGCTGTCTAAAGTCCTCACAAGTGTGGCACGCACGCTTTTTGGCCTAAACACACAGACACACGGACACAGGAGGACACAGGGACACAGGCAGAGTATTATATAGGATTTAGGTAGACTTTAACAGTGTTAGACACAAGGACCCAGTTTTAGTAATTGTGGAAAACCTTTAGAATGTTACATTTCATATTGAAAATATGTTTGCACGCTTATTCTGTATTTTTATTGATTTATTGCATGCTTACTCTGAATTTTTATTGATTTATTTTACTGTAAGACAAGCAGTATACTCTAGATAAAATATACATTGGGAATCTAAATGAAAATACAAATTCTGTCATCTTAAACAAAAAAAAAGGTAGTATTTCTCCCTCCTGTTTTCATCACTGCTACAGTTTAGCTTCATTATGTTGAATGTGACTTTGCAGTTCTATTAATTTAACATTTCCTTAGCTACAGGGAATCTATTCAACACTGAACCAGAAGATGAAGGAGCTATTAAATGAGCGTGAAGGCGATGTTCTGGTCATTACTGACTAGTGCAAATTAAAGGGCACTTGAAATATGACTTGTTTGCCGAGGAAGAGTTTTATGTGCTACTTATAATGTTGTTAGAAGCTGAATCTTTGCATAGAGAATGCTACTTCAGCAAGAACTGTATCTGTATGACCTAGAAAAATGGGCAACAGCATTTACATAGTATCTGTCTTCAAAAGTCTTCCAAGGCCAATCTTGTGATACATTAAATCATAACCTGAAATTGCAAATCTGAAACCGATATGTTCATTTAATCCTCCTGCCACTGCTTACATCTGCTGTTGCTTTTAATTGTTAATATTCATTCCTTGCTCTTATTTCTTTACAGTGTTCACTAAAGAGCCCCATGTAAAGTTTTTTAGTTACATGACTGTTAAGTCTCTGTCAGGGATGTAACTAGAGGGGAGCAGCACCTGCAATCGCAGGGGGACCCAGAGCTGGGGGGCTCCCAACTAGCAACCTTTCTTTCCCACGATACCGGGGACTATACTTCAGATCAGGAGTTTTTGTGGCTACACTTGAAGATCATGATGGCCACACTTTATTTTATGACAGGGGTCTCAAACTCGCGGCCCGCGGGCCATTTGCGGCCCTCGATACAATATTTTGTGGCCCTTGCCAGCAAAAGCTTCCTTATAGTTTGCTTCAGTGCTCCCAAGTAATCCGCCACATCCCTGCCGCTAAACGAGGGCTGCAGAGCCCCCAAATCGCTCCCGGGTGGCAATCCGACGGCATTTCCTGGAAGGGGCAGAGCTTTCAGCTTCAGCTCTGCCCCTCCTGACGTCAATCGCCGCACGGATCGCCTCCTCTCCCCGCCCCTCTCTGTAAAGGTAGAGTGAGAGGGGCGGGCAGAGGCGGCAATGCACCGCGATTGTGAAATTCCTTATGCGGCCCAGCCTCATCCTGACTTTGCCTCCTGCGGCCCCCTGCGGGGACAAAAGTTTTGCTGGGGGGGCTTCATGAATTGTAGTTACACCACTGGTCTCTATGTGCATTTACTCTTATCCTCACTAGTGCTTACACTGACATCATTAGAATCAAGAATGTTGGCAACTTTTAACTCTTTTATCTTGGTTTTATGTATCAAACACAGCCATCCCATAAGGTTCCGACAGCAGAAGGCCACATAGTTGTGACAGAGTTTGCTGGTTACTTTAGTGCATAAGAAAATTCTTTAGAGGTTTAATCAAAGGCTCAGTTTTAGGATTGGGAAAAAATGCCATTTGAGTTTCTGGGCATGCAGAGTGGTCTGCAAATGGAAGTGGAAAGCATTAAATTACAAAACTTATAGCTAGCGATTTGAGAGAGCAAAGGGTAAGGCTGGCACAAAGGAGTCTGTTCGCTAATGGCTGGTAAAATTAATGTATGTAGACAAGGCACATACATTTTACTGTGATTTAAAGGACAACTGAAGAGAGAGGTATGTGGAGGCTGCCGTATTTATTTCCTTTTAAGTGATACCAGTTGCCTGGCATCCCTGCTGATCCTCTGCCTCTAATAATTTCAGCCATAGCCCCTGAAAGCATGCAGCAGATCAGGTGTTTCTGACATTATTGTCAGATCTGACAGATTAGCTGCATGCTTGTTTCTGGTGTTATTAGGACACTTCTGCAGCCAAACAGACCGGCAGGACAGCCAGGCAACTGGTATTGTTAAAAAGGCAACAAATATGGCAGCCTCCATAGTCTTCTCACTTCAGTTGCCCTTTAAAGGACCACTATCACTAAAATTCATAAAATATAAAATACATGTAGCACATACAAATAAGAAGCACTTTTCTTTCAGGTGCCCAAAAATAGGTAATGTGATGAAACAAAAAATAATAATAAGGTGGAGGGAGGTGTCTTTACCACTCCAGATGGAAGAACCCAAACCACAGGGTAAATATAAAAAGATTAAATTATTTATTCAGCATGATTAAAAGGACAACGCGTTTCTCGGGTCTCAGCCCGCTTCTTCAGGTCAATACTGCTACAGACACTATAGGACTATCTCTGCCTCTGCAAACTTGACATATGTTTGTTTACACTAGAGGGGCATATCAGAGTCATACAGTCATGAAAGTCATGCAGGGTGGTTGATTTCACAGTGAATAGCCAAAGAAAGAGAGGAATTTCTGGCAAAGTCAGCTTTAGCTATACAACTGCTGTTACCATTTGCATTCGGGCAGCCAAGCACACAGCCATGTGTGAAATCCCCTTATATTGTAACGAGAAAGGTCACATTGGCATCCATGAGCAGTGTTTGCTTGGCCGCACTGAGAAAAAAAGTTGCCTTTTGTCCCTTGTGTGGGCAGAATTTGGGTTATAATGGAAGTCTATATGCCTAAAAAAAGAAGTCTGCCAAAAGCATAAAAAACATTTGGCAGATATATTGTAAGCATCTGGCAGGTGTATACAGTGAAATACACAATGCTTCTCTATAGAATGACATCCACATTTGAAAAGCTGCAGTGAGTGTGTTCATCAGAGTAAATGAGGCCAGGTTTGTGCAGTCCATTTCTTTGGTTCCTTTAACATTTTTGTTTTAAGAATTTTGTGAACTTCACTGTATCTCACAATTAAAAAAAATGTCAAAGTTAGCCGTTTAGTGTTACTCAGTTGCCTAGTTATAAAATAAATTAATGTATATTTGGAAATCACACATAAATTATGTTATTCAATATTTCTGAATAATTAATGACAGCTTTTCATCTGTGTGTCATATGGCTTAAAGAGAGTCTGAAGCCTAAAAAAAGACCTCTTTGTACTGGGCAGCCTCCTTCAGCAATAAGAGCTTTGCACTGTAGCTCTGCCTCTGCTCGCGTCAATCTCCACCGATCTCCGCCTCTCCCCACCCCTCTCAGTGAAAGTAGACTGAGAGGGATGGGAGAAGGTGGAGATCGGCAGAGATTGACGCGAGCAGAAGCAGAGCTACTGCACAAAGCTCTGCCTCTACACGGAAGGAGCCCTGAATTTTGCCCCAGGGATTTCGTGGGTATTAATTGATTGTTCTGCCATGGTAATGCAGTGTTTCAGCTATGGTCTTATTGCTGAAGAGGACTGCCCAGTAAAAAGAGGTGTTTTTTTAGGCTTCAGACTCTCTTTAAAGTGAACCTGAGGTAAGAGATATATAGTAGCTACAATATTTATTTCCTTTTAAGCAATACCAGTTGCCTGACTGTCCTGCTGATCCTCTGCCTCTAATACTTTCAGCCATAGACCCCGAACAAGCATTTGCAGATCAGGTGTTTCTGACAGTATTGTCAGAATTGAAAAAATTAGCTGCATGCTTGTTTCTGGTGTACTTCAGACAATACTTGTAAGGATTCCTCCTGTGGCGTGTTCTGTCCATTGTGGTGGAGCCGCAAACGGTCTGGGCAGCTCAGAATGCTGTCATCATTCCACCAATGGCTTACTACAGCTGAACTGCAGCCAGATAGCCCTGGATTTCCTGCATGCATGTTGTTGCATAGGACTGCATGCATCGGTACAGATAGTCTTTCAGCTAGCACATGGTAACCAAGCCAGCTCAGGATTGAATGATTACCATTCAGCTGTGTGGAGATTTGCATGCTTGCATCCATTGGCTGATGCCAGCATAAAAGTCTGCCTCCTCTTTTAGACCTGGCCCGCCATAGTTTCAGCTCTGTCTAAGCTGTACTGGGTCCTTTGATACTGTGAAATATATTCCTTCTAGTTCAGTTATCTTGTGGAGCTACGATTATATATTTCCCACGGGGACATAAATACGTACTCCTTCTAGTGCAGAGATTTTGTATTGTTTGTATTGCCTAGTTAGTTCACTGAATTGCTCCAGTCCAGATCTAGCTAGTGTCCTTGCTTATGTTATATATTGGTCCATCACCAATATATACATATTCTAGTCAGCGTTTGTTATTTTCCTTGTATTCGTGTTATGGTGATATATCAGTGCCGCTGATATATACGTACTTGAACTGTTGATATCCTGTGTTCAGCTAGTCAGTTTTTAGCACGTTTCGGTAAGTTGCACTTAGCGTGATCACCCGTGCTTAGGTAGCCTAGTCCTGTCCTTGCGAGGTAGCCATTGCTGCGGTTGCTATTGGTTACCTCACTCTTGTCTTTGTGAATGCTTGTTGTCACAGAGGCAGTGACTAGATTAGCAAGCATTCATTCTGTCAACCTCTGCCCTCCTAGTCCTGTCCTTGCAGGTAGCCATTGCTGTGGTTGCTATTGGCTACCTCACTCCAGTCTGTCTTGTATCTGTCTGAATGTTTGCTATCGCAAGAGCAGCACAACATCGCACTGCTCTGCCACTGCGTCTTGTCAGAAGCCCAGTGCTGCAGTTGCTCTGGGCAGCCTGTGTAACCTCTTCCATTATCCAGCTCTTAGCCTTGTTGTGCTGGGTGGTCAGAAAGCATGACCCCCCAGCATTACAATACTGAAGCCAAATAGATCAGCAGTGCTGCCAGGCAACTGGTATTATTTAAAAAAAATAAAAAAAAATCAGCCTCCATATCACTTTCACCTCGGGTTCATTTTAAAGGGACACTCAAGGCAACCCAAAAAAAAAAACGAGTTTTACTCACCTGGGGCTTCTACCAGCCCCATGCAGCTGTGTCCGGTGCCCACACAGTCTCGCTCTGATGTTCCTGTCCCCCGCCAGCAGCCACTTCCATTTTCGGCGACAGGCCTGGGAACTCATTTTTTTGTTTGCCTTAAGCGTTTTAAAGTGGTCTGAAAGCCAGCATTTCTACTTTGCTCTAAAACATTGTTCACAGCTTGAAAGCTACTATCCCAGAAAAAAATTCTAGCAGAACATCACTGAAATGGTTAAACAAAGCACTTGGGAGCTGGTAATAAGCAGAGAAAATCACCACAAGCATGGGAGTCCACCTCAGCTCTACTCACCAACCTCTATAGCACAGGTGTTGAACTCCAGGCCTGGAGGGCCAGATCCATGCCAGTGTTTAGGATGGACTGAGAAAGAGAGGAATGTGTTATACCTGATGGACCACACCTTTCCTGATTCAGACCCATAAATTAATTTGAGCTGTGTCAAAAATGTATGAGGATCTCGGCCCTCGAAGGACCGATTTGATGTCACTGCTCTAGAGCCATCAGCAGTTGGTGGGGTGCCTTATAAACAGGAATGGAATAGCTTTCTTCCACCTCACAAAACACACAAAACACTGCACTCGGTGCCAGTGAGCACAGGGTCTCTTCAAAGACTCCTGGCCTAGTGGGGTGCCCAGTAATAAGAGTCAGATATTTGTGGTGCTGTTGAAGTGCCCTACATTTTGTAGCAATAATATATCATCCCAGCTCTAGCGATTCTTTACAGTCTCCTGAAACCTTTTTATACATTGACTCAAACTATGTAAAAGTCAGAGAAACACAGTATTATATGTAACTTGCTAGCAGTCTTTGTGGTTCTTCTGTAGGACCTCATTGATTGGCTACTTGATAGCACTCTTGCTCCTCTCCTGTTGATTGCAGTCTTCTGGTAGATGGTTTGTGCCCTTCACACTCTTCTGCTCAAATCATGTCAACGCTGAGCTATTTGGGTGGTGCTTACAATGGGGTGATCCAACTTGTCCCATCAACTGTAGCAGGAAATACAAATGTGCCCTAATGCTTATTTGAATTTTCTGTTACGGCTGATGTGATCAAGTGTGCCACCATGAATCCAGCTGCGGTATCTGGCGGTAATAAATGCCTATTACCTCAGCTCACTGCAGTCTTACTGAATTAACCCATTTATCTTGTTCAGCATATATTACCAAATGCTATATCTACCGTGATATTTGCTCCATCAGACACACCACAGTTTAGAGTAACTAAATGCATTTATTTTCTAAACCTGGAACACCTCTCTGCAAGCTGTCTCTCTCCCCCCCAAGCTAATAGTACCTCCCAGGAGCCCCTGCAGATTAGCAGCTGCGGAGCGCACTCACCTATCCAACTGGTGCACTCCTTTCTGTCTGTGTCCTTCTATCTTCATTGTCGCTGGTTCCCCTCTTCGTGACTCATGTACGTGAGTATGCATATACCGCCAAGCCTAGCACCAACCCAACTGTAATGTTTTTCTCAGTCCATAAGAAGCAAAGATGCCCCCACCCCTTTTGGGAGCAAAAAGTCAACTTACGGAGGGAAAAATATGGTAACTGTTTTGTGTGCTGAATACAGAATTTTTTTTAAATACATAGAAACATAATAGTTTTTTTTACAACACAACTCAATGGCTCAACATACAATTAACAAACAAAAGTACACGTGTGAATGTTGCAGCAATACGTCAGGATGTTGGAAAGTTGTAAATTAAGTGATGCCTACACTTCTCTTCTGGTAACCAGTTATGGGGGCAACTGTAACCTTAACTTTTGCAGGTCTGCTAATACGCACCCTCCAGTTGTTCTATACCTGACATGTCTATCTGTGATGTGCAGCAGGTGTCCACACCGGAGACCTTTGCCAGCCTCATGTTTATTGCTTGAGTAATCTGCAAAGCTTTATATTCTCACAGCTGCATGCAATGTATCAACAGTAATGAATTCCTAATCATTACCAAGCCTGTTGGAAGCCAAGCTACTGTGACAAATGTCTACTTTCTTTTCATTTGCCATGCTTTGCTTCCTGCTGAAATATAATATTAAGTCATCTTTTTTGTGTGACTTTGACATTGACTGCAGGTTACAGGAGAATAACAACAACAATTTAGTTTGTAATATTTCAGCCAACATCCTGCATATTTTCTATGGAAAACCTAATAGTATTTTGTGCAATGAGTATTCTGTAGAATGAAGATTAAAGGTAACAACACATATGAAATGATCTGATCCATTGAGGGCGATGATCTCTTTACTGATTTACTAATGTATCTCCAGGGATCTCCAAGCATCTCCTGGGGGGGGGGGGGGGGTTGTAAATAACCTAACATATCTATCTACAGGACTGGTTCTAGACTTTGCTGCCTGAGGCAAACTTGTGAGGATTCGCCCCCTCCTCAATCAGGACAGCAGTACCGCTGCTTCCCTTCTGCTGTGCAAGTCAAATGAAACACTGCTGCTCTCCTACCTCCCCCCTCCTCACTCAATGTCAGACTCCTCACTCAGCACAACAAGCTGCTTTTCCCCAATAATGAACTCTTTACCTCGCTCTCCTCTCTCTTCTCCTCCTACTCTGACTGCATGCTGTTACAAAAAATGCTGCCCCTGTAATCTCTGCGCCTGATGCAAATGTTTCACCTTGCTTCATGAGAGAACTGGCCCTGTCTGTGTAGGAGGTGAGTAGGGGAAGGGAAGTACTGGGCAGTTGAAGGGTATTTCCTGTTTGCTGTTTCCCTTCCTGAGAAAGTACTTTCTGTTTTGACAAAAGTTTGTGGGGCAAACAGGAATGTCCAGGGAAGCCTAATACCCTATTTGAAGAATAGAAGGCTGAAAGAGAGCCAGCAGATTAAGCTGTACATTTGAATACCCTCAGATGGACACAGGAAGATTACAGGTAACCTTAGGTGACCCAAAGGCATTAAGTTCAATTTACCTGGGGCTTCTTCCAGCTCCCCAGCCCCTCTATCAGAGGGACAGCAGTGGGAGGGGCATAGCAGGGGAACACAGTGGACCATGAGGACATTGAGAGACTTGAAGGACTACAGAGAGCTGCCTGGAAAAATCCCCAGGGAAGGTAAACTGAACGCCTCCGTGTTCCCTTTAACCACTTGCCGACCGCACGCTTATACTGTGCGTTGGCAAAGTGGCAGCTGCAGGACCAGCGACGCAGTTCTGCGCCGCTGGCTGCAGGCTAATTAATCAGGAAGCAGCCGCTCGCGCGAGCGGCTGCTTCCTGTCAAATCACGGCGGGGGGCTCCGTGAATAGCCTGCGGGCCGCCGATGGCGGCTCGCAGGCTGAATGTAAACACAAGCGGAAATAATCCGCTTTGTTTACATTGTACGGCGCTGCTGCGCAGCAGCGCCGTAAGGCAGATCGGCGAACCCCGGCCAATCAGCGGCCGGGGATCGCCGCCATGTGACAGGGGACGTCCTGTCACAGGCTGCACAGGACGGATAGCGTCCTGTGCAGCCCCGATCACCAGGGGGCCAGGTAGGAGAGGGGGGAAGCAGAATTTCGCCGCGGAGGGGGGCTTTGAGGTGCCCCCCCCCCCGCCAGCCACACGCAGGCAGGAGAGATCGGACCCCCCCAGCACATCATCCCCCTAGTGGGGAAAAAAGGGGGGTGATCTGATCTCTCTGCCTGGTGTTTGATCTGTGCTGGGGGCTGTAGAGCCCACCCAGCACAGATCACATAATTCAATGCTGGTCCTTAAGGGGGGGTAAAGGGTGGGTCCTCAAGTGGTTAAGCTTTAGCTGATAAAGGCATCCAAACACACTAATATGCATAAATCTACAATATCTACATAATGTTAATTTGACTAAACAGAGGTGTGAAAAGGAAATCTGGCTGAATGGCCATGAGTTGCAGCACATATAATAGTTGTTTATCACATGCGTTGTTATTATTAGAAGTGCACAATATGGTGTTGCTTGGTAGACATGAAAGAACTGGCTCATTTCTGCAGCACGCTGGGCCCAGTTTTAACAAGAACCAGAAGTTATAATAGAAACTTCTGGGTCCATTAATGTTAAAGTTGTAAAAAAGGAAATAAAATGCTTTTTAAAGGGAACCTGAAGTAAGAGGCATATGGTGGCTGCCACATGTACAGTGGTGTGAAAAACTATTTGCTCCCTTCCTGATTTCTTATTCTTTTGCATGTTTGTCACACTTAAATGTTTCTGCTCATCAAAAACCGTTAACTATTAGTCAAAGATAACATAATTGAACACAAAATGCAGTTTTAAATGATGGTTTTTATTATTTAGTAAGAAAAAAACCTCCAAATCTATATGGCCCTGTGTGAAAAAGTGATTGCCCCCCTTGTTAAAAAAAGAACTTAACTGTGGTTTATCACACCTGAGTTCAATTTCTGTAGTCACCGCCAGGCCTGATTACTGCCACACCTGTTTCAATCAAGAAATCACTTAAATAGGAGCTATCTGACACAGAGAAGTAGACCAAAAGCACCTCAAAAACTAGACATCATGCCAAGATCCAAAGAAATTCAGGAACAAATGAGAACAAAAGTACTGTAATTGAGATCTATCAGTCTGGTAAAGGTTATAAAGCCATTTCTAAAGCTTTGGGACTCCAGCGAACCACAGTGAGAGCCATTATCCACAAATGGCAAAAACATGGAACAGTGATGAACCTTCCCAGGAGTGGCCGGCCGACCAAAATTACCCTAAGAGCGCAGAGAAAACTCATCCGAGAGGCCACAAAAGACCCCAGGACAACATCTAAAGAACTGCAGGCCTCACTTGCCTCAATTAAGGTCAGTGTTCACGACTCCACCATAAGAAAAAGACTGGGCAAAAATGGCCTGCATGGCAGATATCCAAGGCGCAAACCACTTTTAAGCAAAAAGAACATTAAGGCTCGTCTCAATTTTGCTAAAAAACATCTCAATGATTGGCAAGACTTTTGGGAAAATACCTTGTGGACCGACGAGACAAAAATTGAACTTTTTGGAAGGTGCATGTCCCGTTACATCTGGCGTAGAAGTAACACAGCATTTCAGCAAAAGAACATCATACCAACAGTAAAATATGGTGGTGGTAGTGTGATGGTCTGGGGTTATTTTGCTGCTTCAGGACCTGGAAGGCTTGCTGTGATAGATGGAACCATGAATTCTACTGTCTACCAAAAAATCCTGAAGGAGAATGTCCGGCCATCTGTTCGTCAACTCAAGTTGAAGCGATCTTGGGTGCTGCAGCAGGACAATGACCCAAAACACACCAGCAAATCCACCTCTGAATGGTTGAAGAAAAACAAAATGAAGACTTTGGAGTGGCCTAGTCAAAGTCCTGCCCTGAATCCTATTGAGATGTTGTGGCATGACCTTAAAAAGGCGGTTCATGCTAGAAAACCCTCAAATAAAGCTGAATTACAACAATTCTGCAAAGATGAGTGGGCCAAAATTCCTCCAGAGCGCTGTAAAAGACTTGTTGCAAGTTATCGCAAACGCTTGATTGCAGTTATTGCTGCTAAGGGTGGCCCAACCAGTTATTAGGTTCAGGGGGCAATTTCTTTTTCACACAGGGCCATGTAGGTTTTGAGTTTTTTTTCTTACTAAATAATAAAAAAACATCATTTAAAACTGCATTTTGTGTTCAATGATGTTATCTTTGACTAATAGTTAACAGTTTTTGATAAGCAGAAACATTTAAGTGTGAGAAACATGCAAAAGAATAAGAAATCAGGAAGGGGGCAAATAGTTTTTCACACCACTGTATTTCCTTTTAAACAATACAAGTTGGCTGGCAGTCTTGATCTTTCTGCTATGAGAAGTGTCTGAATCACATGCCTAAAATAAGCCTGCAGCTAATTTAGTCAGATTTCAGTCAGAACACATGATTTGCCAGGGTCTGTGGCTATATTTATTAGAGGCAGCAGATCAGCAGGACAGCCAGGCAATCTGCCTTGTTTAAAAGGAAATAAATATGTCAGCCTCCATATTCCTCTCACTTTAGATGTACATTAAGTAAAATAGACTTATGCTGCATTATGTTAAAGGATGAGGTTGAAGGCAGCCTACCGCCTTCACTAACTTATGCTTCTTAATGCTAAAGTTTACTGTTAGCTGAATGTTGCAAATAGATATCATGTGAATGGCTCAGAGAATATATATTCCCTTTCACCAATTAGTGCTGCAGCAGATAGTGCCAGAGGTGTGCACCGGAGCAATGCCCAACTGTGCACAGCTGTGCTTCAGCTACAAGATGTATATGTACGCCCTCATGGCTTTGATGAAGTCACAGAAGACGTACATATACTGTAGTAGTGGATAAAGTGGTTAATTGTCCCTCAGAGGTGCTCACAATCTAATCCCTACCATTGTAATATGTCTATATCATGTAGTGTATGTATTGTAGTCTAGAGCCAATTTAGGGAGAAGACAATTAACTTATCTGTATGTTTTTTGGAGATGTGCGAGGAAACCGGAGTGCCTGTAGGAAACCCATGTAGACACAGAGAGAACATACAAAGTCTGTGCAGATAGTGCCTTGGCAGGTATTCAAATCGAGAACCCAGCGCTGCAAGGCGAGAGTGCTAACCACTACGGCACCATGGTGCCCAAAGAAGAGTGTCCCATTTATTGCATGCTTACTTTATATAGAGCTTGCTGCATATTTTGACCAAATATAGTACTGTCTTCCGTTTATTTAATTGGTATTAAACTCAGCATTTCCTTTTTGTTCTAAAAAATTATTTACAGCATAAAATTTACCACGCAAAAAAATTGTAGCAGAACAGCATTTAAACAGTTAAGCACAGCACTTTGTTTTTCAGTGGAAAGCTAAGCTTCTGGCCGCATTCAAAGAGATGATAACATTCTCCTTTTTTTACATTCCTTTGTTTGCTACATTTAGTATACAGCCAACAGCTTGCTAACACTGAACTGTAGAACCAGAGATAGCTGAGAAATAATCACTGCAAACATTATAATATATAAACATAGCAGCTATGCAGTAAAATGCAATTGGAGCTTTCAGAGCAGATAAACTGTAGTTTAGGAATTTGTAATTTGTAAACAGGCAATATTACTTGTGCACAAAACAAATATGATAATTGTATGGGTAATAAAAAGTAGGAAAATACATTTTTATTGAATTTTTTGTCAGAGTTTTATCCCACTTTAATGTACCTGCAATGCGGAAACCATAACGTGTGCAAATTAGATAAATGCTAAGACTTTTGATTCTTGTTTATTTCTCCTATTTCCAAAAATAGAAGATCAGATTTTAGCGTCAGCTGTGCTCAACCAACAGATAATACATGTCAGCTGATATGATAGCCTAAAAAACATTAACAAAGAACAAGGATAAAGGGTTACATAACATGATAACATCTTCAAAATCATGAGAGTCATGAGAATGTAAAAAAAGCCAGATCACTAATTTAGGTTCTGAGCATTTGCTAATTCCAATAGTGGAATAATAGTAATTTTTACTGATATTTTCTATTGTCTAACCCAGTGGTTCCTAACCTTTTCCGGCCCGGGGAACACTGTCTGACCAAATTTTTCTCCGGGGAACGGCGCGCGCGCAGGGGGGTCGGGGATGCGGCCCCCGGTTGTTTGCGCGACCCCCGTTTGTTTGCGCGACCTAGTGGACAGTGCCGTGCGCAGCAGGCTATGGGGGGGGGGGGGCTGGGGTGCGGCTGCATAGCTAGCATAGTTGCCCCAGTGTGTAGGGAGTTTAGTTGCCTCAGTATAGCTAGTATAGTGCCCCAGTATAGCCAGTATAGTGCCCTAGTATAGCCAGAATAGTGCCCCAGTATAGCTAGTATAGTGCCCCAGTATAGCCAGCATAGTGCCCCAGTATAGCTAGTATAGTGCCCCAGTATAGTGCCACAGTCAGTATAGCCCCCCAGTATAGCTAGTATAGTGCCCCAGTATAGCCAGTATAGTGCCCCAGTATAGCCAGTATAGTGCCCCAGTATAGCCAGAATAGTGCCCCAGTATAGCCAGTATAGTGCCCCAGTATAGCCAGTATAGTGCCCCAGTATAGCCAGCATAGTGCCCCAGTATAGCTAGTATAGTGCCCCAGTATAGTGCCACAGTCAGTATAGCCCCCCAGTATAGCTAGTATAGTGCCCCAGTATAGCCAGTATAGTGCCCCAGTATAGCCAGTATAGTGCCCCAGTATAGCCAGAATAGTGCCCCAGTATAGCCAGTATAGTGCCCCAGTATAGCTAGTATAGTGCCCCAGTATAGCCAGCATAGTGCCCCAGTATAGCTAGTATAGTGCCCCAGTATAGTGCCACAGTCAGTATAGCCCCCCAGTATAGCTAGTATAGTGCCCCAGTATAGCCAGTATAGTGCCCCAGTATAGCCAGTATAGTGCCCCAGTATAGCCAGAATAGTGCCCCAGTATAGCCAGCATAGTGCCCCAGTATAGCTAGTATAGTGCCCCAGTATAGTGCCACAGTCAGTATAGCCCCCCAGTATAGCTAGTATAGTGCCCCAGTATAGCCAGTATAGTGCCCCAGTATAGCCAGAATAGTGCCCCAGTATAGCCAGTATAGTGCCCCAGTATAGCCAGTATAGTGCCCCAGTATAGCCAGTATAGTGCCCCAGTATAGCCAGCATAGTGCCCCAGTATAGTGCCCCAGTATAGCCCCCCAGTATAGCTAGTATAGTGCCCCAGTATAGCCCCCCAGTATAGCCAGTATAGTGCCCCAGTATAGCCAGTATAGTGCCCCAGTATAGTGCCCCAGTATAGCTAGTATAGTGCCCCAGTATAGCCAGAATAGTGCCCCAGTATAGCTAGTATAGTGCCCCAGAATAGTGCCCCAGTATAGCCAGTATAGTGCCCCAGTATAGCGCCCTCCTGCCCGTCTCCGCGGCCGCTGCTGTTATTACCTTAACAGCTGCCGCTCTCCCCTCTCCGGCGCATGTGTTTATTCTAGCAGCGTATCTCCGGCTGCTCTGTGTGATGCGGAAGGAAGCAGGGCAGCGGCTTCCTGTAACGGCGATATGTATCGCCGTTACTATGGTAACCGAGCCCTGCCTCCTTCCGCATCACACAGAGCAGCCGGAGATATGCTGCTAGTATAAACACATGCGCTGGAGAGGGGAGAGCGGCCGCTGCTAAGGTAATAACAGCGGCGGCCGCGGGGACGGGCGGGAGGGGGAGAAGAGGACGGCACACCAGGCAACGTTCCGCGGAACACTGGTTGAAAAACACTGGTCTAACCTAACTATCTTCTCACACTAACTCGCTCTCTGCCGATGCCTAACCCTAACCTACCCCTTGCGCTGCAATCTCCACCAATATCTGCACTGTCTTTGCCGCTACAAGCTCCATCTGACGATATTTTCATCACCTATATTTATTGGGAACTACTGGAGCCCAAATTATCCCCTGATCGCCGCTATCACAGGTGCCTAAATTGCCTGTTTTGAACGGGAAAACCTGCCCTTCATATTTACACAGGTAAGCAATTGGAACATAAGATCAAAAGCAACAAAGTCATACATTGAGTAGTAAAATGACATAGATATGTCTGAAAAGCAAAATCTCTGGGTGGCCAAGGTGCCTTTCCTGTATGCATTTCAATGCTTTTCATTTAAATCTTGAATGAAGTGTACCTTTAAGGCTTGTGCTCAAAGCTGTTTTGTCAGTATAATTTCTTACAGCCAAACCTTCTGTGTATAGTTGATTTCCAGATGGTTTCTGATTGCAAGATTAATGGAACCAAGACTTTAATGCTTTCCTTGTGCTTTAGTTTCAGAGATTAGTTTTTCTGGAGTTGAACTCTGGTCTCAGATAAAATACAAAATCACTTTCCCAGTATGCCAGTGACCCATCTACAATGCTTCCCTTCTTTTACATTTCTCCCAGTGTTTGCCACAATATAATTCCATTTCCCAAAAAAAGTTAGGAAATGTACAAAAACAGAATGCAATCTTCTATTTGCTTGAAAATGGTACAGACATAACATAACAAATACTAAAACTGAGAAAATGTACTTTTTAATATATGTTTTTCAGGTTTTTTTTATGCCAGCATATTTTACAAAAGTTGATATAGGGGCATGTCTACCATTGTATTGCATCACCTCCTCTAATAAAATCACTGTTCGTTGTTAACATCGCCGTCTGGTATGATCAACCGAATCGACAGGGGGAGGAGAACTTCACAAATCATCCCTAGTCTGCACTGCCGCAGCTGCACAAGCTGTGTAGAAGTGCTAATAAGCACTTCTTAATCTGCAGCAGTTTAGGAATGGTTTTGCACTTTTCATAACTGTAGTGCTGTTCTGGAAATTCACACTAAACTGACGCTATTAAGTAGAATTTAAGAATGTTCTTATTATCATGCAGAACTGTTCCCCTGCTGGTTAGAACTGTTTAAAGGGGCCCATACACCTAACGATTTTCCCGCCGATAATACAGCAGGTTCGATCACTGTGATCAAATCCGCTGTGAAATTATTGCGCAAACGCTGACCGGACGATCGATCTCCGTCCGAAATCGATCGTTCTCGTCAATCCGTCCGTGCGGAAGAATGTGCTCGATTGCCGTCGGGTCGGGAGTGCGTTGATAGCGGCGTTCAAATGTCCGACGACTGACGCTAGCGGCAATACATTACCTAAACGGCTGGCGAGTATCCCCGCTGTCACCGCTGCTCCTTCACCGCTGGGCTCCAGCAGGCTTCACTTCTTCCTGACCTGACAGGAAGTTTAAACAGTAGAGCGCCCTCTACTGTTTAAACTTCCCAAGACAGGAAGTACGGTGAAGCTGCAGCCCTGGAGCCCAGAGTGGAGAAGAAGAGACAGCGGAGACCGGGGGACTCGCGCTGGCCGGATCAGGTAATGTATGCGGGGGGGGGGGGGGGGGCGGCAGCCCCACAGATGGTGAATCGATTTCATGCTGACACAATCTGTTTACAGTAAAGGCAGCCATACGATCCCTCTCTGATCGAATTCGATCAGATCGGATTCGTTTAGAGAGGGATCTATCTGTTGGTCGATCTGATGGCAAATCGACCAGTGTATGGCCATTTTAAGAAGAAAAACTGCTGATAATGCTTTGATAAATCTGACCCACAGTCTTTCTTATTCTGTTCCACCAGGTGGTTTTTTTTTCACATGACTCAACTTTTCCAGTTTTTTGTTGGCCTGTCCCAATTTTTATTATATGTGTTCCTGGCATAAAATTGTAATTATGTATTAATGTAATTATGTGTTCATTTTTCACAAAACTTTCATAGTTTCAACATTTGTATGTTGTCTTTGTACTATATTCAGTTAATTATAAGGTTTACATGATTTTTTAAGCACTTGCATTCTGTATTTATTCACATTTTATACAGCGTCCCAACTGTTTTGGAAATGGGTTTTATATGCCTGGCAGAGATACGCTTTTTCCTAGTCTGACAGTTTAACCATACATTTTATGAGTTTTTTCTCTTTCCAGGAATCGGTGAATTCTAGGAACACATAATTGCAACTCTAAATAATCTGTTGTAAAACTAGAAACCACGGCTATGCATAAATCCCTGGATGGCATGGATCCACTATGGATATTAGTGTAGGAGCTTATTAAATCTGCTCACATACATCAAGATGAATGCATTATATACAGTAATATGTGGTAGTTTATTACTATCTCCAGGCATTCGTTCTGGCTGGTGTTATAGATATTATAGGGTAAGCTTATTATCTCAGTGCATACATCCAGGCTTATTCTATAGATATTCTGTGGTAAAAAGTATTACAGTCCTTATGAATAAATTCAGATTGATTCTGTAACTTGCAACCTAGGAGCACTGTTGCCTTTACTTAAGTCGGCAGAGCAGAGAGAAACCATGATTTGCAAGATACAATTATCCATAGGAACCGATCATAGGAAGCATAATCTTTAAAGTGTAAAAACTCTTAACTGAAAGTTAACTACAAACATATGTGCAAGTCTTTTTTAAGTTTTATATAAAACATATCTTTACAATTCATTTTGCAGTCAACTATGGATTTCCAAATCTGACCCAAGTTGAAATTGCTCTTTTTTCCAGCTTGAAATCTGTACTCCCTTCGGGGAATGCCTAGAAACTTCTCAACTTGCTACAGGAGTAATTAGCTGCACAGAGTAGGATCTTATTACTCATGTTTAACACCTGGACTAATCCTCTGATTGGCAGCAAACCTGTACACTACCATATAGCAATCTGTTATATATAATGGGGTTGATCCAGCAACATAACAGTAACCTAAAGCAGGGGCGTTTCTAGGTTCCTGGGAGATCCGGGCACCCTTGTGCACCTAAAGGAAATTAAAGGTGGGTGTGGTCATGCCACATAAAGTGGACGTGGTCTTAGGTGGGGCCAAATGTACATGAACATAGCAACGGCGTAACTTAAATATATTCAATAGGCAGTATTTCACATATAAAGGCCCCTCACCTGGCTTCTGTCTTGTCTTCGGCTGGCTGGCCTGTGCGCTGTACTCGGCTGGCGGTTATGCTGGGCTGCCTGGCTGGTGGTTATGCTATGCTGTGCTGTGCTGGCCTGGGTGGTGGTGATGCTGTGCTGGCCTGGCTGACGGTGATGCTGTGCCAGCTTGGCTGGCGGTGATGTTGAGCCGGCCTGGCTTTGCTGGGGGCTTTGCTGGGCTGGGCAATTTGCTGGGGGCATTTTGGGGGGGTTTGCTGGGCTGGGGGCTTTACTAGGCTTTGCTTGGCTGTATGGTTTGCTGGGCTGGGACCAGGAGGCTTTGCTGGGCTGGGGGGTTTGCTTTGCTGAGGGCTCTGCTTTTCTGGGCTTGGCTGTAGATAGGTAGGTGCTCCAGTATAGGTTAGATAGGTATGTTCCCCCAGTATAGGTTAGATAGGTAGGTGCCCCCAGTGTAGGTTAGATAGGTAGCTGCCCCAGCATAGGTTAGATAGGTAGCTGCCCCCAGCGTAGGTGAGATAGGTAGCTGCCCCCAGCGTAGGTTAGATAGGTAGCTTCCCCCAGCGTAGGTGAGATAGGTAGCTGCCCCAGCGTAGGTGAGATAGGTAGCTGCTCCCAGCATAGGTTAGATAGGTAGCTTCCCCCAGCGTAGGTGAGATAGGTAGCTACCCTCATCGTAGGTGAGATAGGTAGCTGCCCCCATCGTAGGTGAGATAGGTAGCTGCCCCCAGCGTAGGTGAGATAGGTAGCTGCCCCCAGCGTAGGTGAGATAGGTAGCTGCCCCCAGCGTAGGTGAGATAGGTAGCTGCCCCCAGCGTAGGTGAGATAGGTAGCTGCCCCCAGCGTAGATGAGATAGGTAGCTGCCCCCAGCGTAGGTGAGATAGGTAGCTGCCCCCAGCGTAGGTGAGATAGGTAGCTGCCCCCAGCATAGGTGAGATAGATAGCTGCCCCCAGCGTAGGTTAGATAGGTAGCTGCCCCCAGCATAGGTGAGATAGGTTAGCTTCCCCCCAGCGTAGGTGAGATAGGTAGCTGCCTCCAGCGTAGGTGAAATAGGTAGCTGCCCCCAGCGTAGGTGAGATAGGTAGCTGCTCCCAGCATAGGTGAGATAGGTAGCTTCCCCCAGCGTAGGTGAGATAGGTAGCTGCCCCCAGCGTAGGTTAGATAGGTAGCTGCCCCCAACATAGGTGAGATCGGTAGCTGCCTCCAGCGTAGGTGAGATAGGTAGCTGCCTCCAGCGTAGGTGAGATAGGTAGCTGCCCCCAACGTAGGTGAGATAGGTAGCTGCCCCCAGCGTAGGTGAGATAGGTAGCTGCCTCCAGCGTAGGTGAGATAGGTATCTGCCTCCAGCGTAGGTGAGATAGGTAGCTGCCCCCAGTGTAGGTGAGATAGGTAGCTGCCCCCAGCGTAGGTGAGATAGGTAGCTGCCTCCAGCGTAGGTGAGATAGGTAGCTGCTCTCAGCATAGGTGAGATAGGTAGCTTCCCCCAGCGTAGGTGAGATAGGTAGCTGCCCCCAGCGTAGGTTAGATAGGTAGCTGCCCCCAACATAGGTGAGATCGGTAGCTGCCTCCAGCGTAGGTGAGATAGGTAGCTGCCTCCAGCGTAGGTGAGATAGGTAGCTGCCCCCAACGTAGGTGAGATAGGTAGCTGCCCCCAGCGTAGGTGAGATAGGTAGCTGCCTCCAGCGTAGGTGAGATAGGTATCTGCCTCCAGCGTAGGTGAGATAGGTAGCTGCCCCCAGTGTAGGTGAGATAGGTAGCTGCCCCCAGCGTAGGTGAGATAGGTAGCTGCCTCCAGCGTAGGTGAGATAGGTAGCTGCCTCGGCGTAGGTGAGATAGGTAGCTTCCCCCAGCGTAGGTGAGATAGAAAGCTTCCCCTAGGGTAGATCAGATAGGTAGCTGCCCCCAACATGGGAGGCAGTAGTAAGAAGGCGGAGCGGCGGGGGGGGGGAGCGGGCAGTTAAAAACTCACCTCCGATCGCAGCCTCCAGCTTCTTCCGACTTCCTCCCCGACGTAGTTCACATTGGTAACAACGCCCCCTGTGATGACATCACAGGGGGCGCTGCAACCAAGGCAACGGACGCTGGGGAGGAAGTCGGAAGAAGCTGGAGGATGCGATTGGAGATGAGTTTTTAACTGCCCGCTCCCCCCCCCCCCCCCCAGCCGCTACGCCCAGTGCCCTCTCCTGCCATTCAATCACTCCGGGCACCATGGCAACAGGTTCCAGGCTGGTGCCCCGGATCAAAGGCCCTAGCGATGCCATCCTACAGTGTCCTGCTAACATATTACTGGGCAGCACTGCAGCTTACTGCACATCAAATAAAAAAAAAGGTGAAGTTAACTCTCTTGAGAATAGGTTTGTTATGGCACCAATTTCACCAATTTGAATGCAACTAACAAATTTCCATGCACTAGTCTACCAGAAAAAACCCAGGAGCCCAAGGGATAATCTACACAGCAGTAGAAAGATCCAGGGCTCCACCTGAATTTAATTGCCACAGGCTTTATTATGTATGACCACCACAGTGATGCAAAAATGTATAAATTCCAAACCTACAGTATATCGATCTAAATAATTATGTCAGGATATTTAGTGGACCTGAACTCTTGCACAGGACAGAAGGAAAACATAGAGAAATGCACCCTGTATGTATTTAGAGAGTTTAGCCTGTCTAATTCCCCCTCATTTGTGTCTAATCGCGTTTTCATTTGATGTCTCCCCTTTGTCACATGACTGCCACGGCAGAGATGGCAGATAAGCTCATTTGAAAGCACAGGCTGTTAACAATATGTCTGCTTCCATGTATCAGGAAAATGAAACAGTGCAGATTTATTTTAGGATTTGTATCAGCTGTAACAAAGAAATGTTTTTGTTTAAATGTTATTATGCTGTTGTGTATCTTTTAGAGCAGAGAGGACTTTCTAAGTTCAGGTTCGCTTTAACATTGATAAAAACTTTATGCTAAATAAGGCACCCATCCGCAATGAACCACAGCTGGATGCGTTCATACACAGTGGTTTGAAAAAAAACTTCTGTTTTTAATCCACACATGCCAAATAATAAACATATTGAAGTGTTCAAAAAGACTGTTTCTGAACAACTACATACATCAAGTTGAAAGAAACACACCATAGTCAATCTAATTTCTTGTAAGGCAAACATAATACTTTCAAATATCAAAAGATAAAAATTCATGGTGAAATATTTTTTAACTTTGTTTAATTTGTTTTTGTTTTATCCAAATTTTCCACTTAAATGTATAAACTGCTAATGAGTATATGATTTCCCACACTCTGAATGAATGACTGAAGGATTTTCCCTACTGTGGACCCTGTCCGGCATTGCAGGATTAACCGAGAGATTGGGTGGAATTTTACATCTGAAGGCAAAACGTTGATCAGGTTATGCAACAATATATTTTACATGCAATAAACAAACTGTGTGTGAAGTAAGTTAGTAGAACCATTGCACAGGTTCCAAACGGTTTTCCCCACTTCTCTAACTGTACCACAAAGCAGCCGACCCCCTGGTGGTGTAAGGAAGAGGAGAGTGGTGGAGCGCATATGCTGGAAGGACACCAACACCACATTAACAGCACACAGCCGGATGTTGTGTGAGGATTTCGGGCTTATTGGAAGGTTTACAGCTACAGCTGCGACAGGACCAGCACCTGGAAGCATCATATCATACTAATAAAGGTGGCCATACATGGTACAATTTTTCATTTTTTTTCGATTAGATAATTTAGTTCGATTATTCCGTTAGATCGAATATAAAGATTTTTCCAGCCTGTCCAATCAGATTTTTTTCAAAAAAACGGGATAATCGAATTTCTTGATCGACAAAAAAATATTTTCAACTTTCATTCGATTCGATCATTTAGATTGAATAAACTGGAAAATCAGACGTTTTTATTTTATCGTGTATGGGCACCATAAGGGATGGCAGACTAGCGGTTGGTGCCACTCTGAAGGTACTGTATTTGCCATTTGAAGTTGTGCCAGTATGACCTGCTGTGGCGGGGGCAGCGTCTACTGTCATAGGCTTTTCATTGCTATTAAACAGTTGTACATGGTAGCTGGTCAATTAGAACTGTGCATTTACATGTAGAAGTTGCAGATTGGTTCAGGCACTGACTGCACTGAAAACACTGACTTGCTGTTAAAGGGACTCAGAGCAGTGCAGAAACTATGGAAAGATGCATACCATTTTGAAGCTCTCTTTCTCCTCTTTCCAAAAATATATAAACCGCCGCCCTACGCCTTTTAGTTTTCGCTACTTTTGCGATCAAAATTGCGGCTGCTGCGGTTTCGATCGCAAAAATAACGAAAACTAAAAGGCGTAGGGCGGCGTTTTATGTGTCGTTGGAAAGAGGAGAAAGAGAGCTTCAAAATGATATGCATTTTTCCATAGTTGCTTGTATTACACAGGACGACTTTTCCCCAAAGTCGGCAGCTGAATGGAGCTGCCGACTTTAGGGAAAAGTCGTCCTGTGTAATACAAGCAACTATGGAAAAATGCATATCATTTTGAAGCGCTCTTTCTCTTCTTTCCAACGACACATAAACCGCCACCCTACGCCTTTTAGTTTTCGTTATTTTCGCAATCTAAATCGCGTTTGCCGCGATTTCGATCGCGAAAATAGCGAAAACTAAAAGGTGTAGGGCGGCGGTTTACATATTGTTGGAAAGAGGAGAAAGAGAGCTTCAAAATGGTATGCATCTTTCCATAGTTACTGCACTGCTCGGAGTTCCTTTGTGTTATAGCTCTGGAGAAAACTATTGTTGTTTCTCTACCATATTTTGTTTGGGGAAAGGACTGGCCCATTGTCCCCTGGCAGCTGCCTGTTGAGCTTATTTTCCTTTCTGTTTACAATCACCACATTGAGAAAGCACAACTTTTGGGTCACACACGACCTTTGTTAAGTGCATTGTAGCCCTAACCTAACCTTCACCCATGTTAAAGTGAACCTCCGGACTAAAAATCTACTCAGCATAACTGAAAAGGCTTGGTGTTTCTTTAACAGTTTCACAGCATCAGAACTTTGTTTTTCTTACCAAAGCATCATTTTTAGCTAAGCTCCGCCCATCAAAGAGACCTGCCCGGGCGGTTTTTCCCTGATGCTGTGCAAAGCATGATGGGATTTCCTATGTTGTTATTCACGTTGCCTAGCAACTGGAAGGGGTGATCAGCACACAGGACAGTTGGAACTGTGCCTCATGCTCCTTCTTTCAACCAAAAAGATGTCTGCCCTTATGAAATCAAACATTTGCCTGATCTTTTAAAGCAGGGTGGGTAAGAGATTATATTATCTATCTATTTTAATTAACATAACTAATGTAACTTAATATCAGTATGTTTGTTTAGGCTGGAGTTCCTCTTTAAGTCTAATCTTAAAACGGAAAATGCTCAAAGGAAGAGTGGGGTTGCCGGAAATGCGTAAGCGTGGTGATGTCGCATGTGATTAGCTGAGAGGGACTGCTGTTTGGTGATTCCATCTCCCGCCAGGCACGGGTCACGATCTGGGCACTGCTTCAATTGCTTCTACACCTTGACATTCTTGTGTTTTATTTTTTATCCTTGCAGCATAAAACAATACATTTACCATCATAGATCTTGTGCCCTGTGCCATGCTGCATATTCTTGGATCGCACTGCTCCGCACCGCAGAATTAACATGCAATGGAAACTGCTTTATTGACGTGCACTGGTTTTAGTTCGGGCACAGGTTTTAGTTCCAATCGTAATGTGTAATGGTAATAGGTAATGGTAACCATATACCCTGAACTAGTATGCAGCAGATCAGGTGTTTCTGATATTATTGTCAGATCTGTCAAGATTGGTTGCATCATGCTGGTGTGATTTAGACACTACTGCAGCCAAATAGACCAGCAGGGCTGCCAGGCAACTGGTATTGTTTAAAAGGAAATTAACATGGCAGCCTCCATATTTTACTCACTTCAGTTGTCTGTTAAGAAGATATTATTGTAGAAATATAAAATAATATACAGGTATCAAAACTCAAATTTTTTTTGCATGTTTTCGTAAAAACACAAGTACAAATTTCTCTTCCTCTTCTTGTGGAAGGAAAAAAACCCCACACATTTTTGAGTTATTTGCATAGTGTATGTATTGTTTATATACAGCTGAAAAAAATAACACTGAGGGCTGGTGCACACCGAGCGGCTTTTTGGGCGTTTTCAGATCCGCTTGCGGCTGCGGATCTGCTTGGTCAATGTATCTCAATGGGGTGGTGCACACCAGAGCGGCAGGCGTTTTACAGAAACGAAAAATGCCTGGGTGAGGCATTTTTTGGATTTCGGATGCGTTTCTGCCTCCAATGTTAAGTATAGGAAAAACGCAAAACGCCTGTAAAACCGCTTGATCAAGCGGATTTTGATGCGGATGCGGATGCGTTTTTTTCAAGAATGCGCACTTCCAGGTCAAAGTGTGCTTCCTGTGTGGCAGATTTGCATGAGGGATTTTAGACTGCGCAGGAGGAAGATGGCAGCAAAGTGGTTTACCACAGAAAACCTGATAATTAAGATTGAAAACAGCCCAGAACTTTATGACAAGTCTTTGCCTGGATATAAAGATCACCAAAGGGCTCATGAAATCTGGAGCAACATTGCAAAAGATTTTCTTGGAGAAAAATGGAATACTTTGAGCCAAAAGGGCAAGGATTCTAAGAGTAAGTATATGTGTACAGAATTGTTGTATTTTATTGATTTCATGCAGCACTTTGCAGACAATATATCATCACCCCTCCACTAAATGAGTAATTAAACAATTAGAAATGTCATTATCACAGGTCTCTGGCAAAGCTGTTCTCTCTATAGCCATCTCTCCTTATAAACAGCAGGTACATGTGTGTGTATGTACTCACATGTATTATTAGGGCGCTATTTGCCACTTTAGAGTGTCATGAATGATATAGACATACAACACGGTTTCAAGAATGTTTATTTGCACAATAATACTGATCTCGTCATGTAAGTAAATAGCAGCCTGCAGGTTTTTTAGTTCTTACAGTTATGGCACAAAATAATCAGCTAATTTGTCTCTGTTGCGAATGGCAGAAATGGGACCACGTAAAGTAGCTGGTGGTAAAGTGACAAGAGCACTGTTTGAAAGATCCCCCTCTTCCTCCTCTATGGTCATGCTATCTAGTGTTCTCACATAATTATGCAAAATACATGTTGCCTTCACCACTATTATAGCATACTTTGGTTGCATTTTTATAGCAGTGTGATAAATGCGCCATTTGTTTGCCAGAATTCCAAATGCACATTCTACTACTTGTCTGGCTTTGGTCAGGCGGTTATTAAAGACTACTTTCTTATGAGTCATATCTCTCTGTGCATACGGTCTCATAACATGCTCAGACAGTGCAAAGGCCTCATCAGCCACAAACACACAGGGGTAAGGTGGTTCTACAGTGTCAGGCCAGGGGCGTGGTGGTGGTAAAGTCATCTGGCCTGTGCGAAGCTTCACGCCAAATCGACTATGCTGGAAGACTGAGGAATCATGGGAACTTCCGTAAGCCCCAACATCCACATAGATAAATTTCAAATTAGGATCCACAACAGCCATGAGCACTAGTGAAAAGAATTTTTTATAATTGTAATAGAGACTGCCAGTGAATGCAGGCATAACCAGTCTGACATGTTTCCCATCCACTGCTCCAAGGCAGTTAGGGAAATCATGTTTCTCCCAAAAAAGCTGCATGTTAGCCTCCCACATAGGTACGTCAGGAGTTGGCATAAATTCCGGTTGAAGTACTTTCCAGATCAATTTGCAGGTGTCCAAAACTAAGTATCGGATTGTACTTCTTCCCATGAGGAATTGGTAGTGAAGTGCTGCATATGAATGCCCTGTTGCCAGAAATCTGCAAAAGAAAAGAAATAACATGTATGTTTATTTTTATTCCTAGTTGCCCTCCTGCGGACAAGATGGAAGTCGGTCAGAGACAGTTACAAAAAGGAGATTGAAAAGCAATACCATGAATCCAAAAGTGGGTCTGGAAGTTCGCAGCGAACAAAATATAAATATTGTGGCATATTAGAATTTCTAAGAAAACATCATGAACCGGCTGAGTAAGTATGGCGTAAATGTTAACCTATTGCAATGTTTGTCAACTTCGCCAATAGAACAGTGAAGGAAGGAGTAGGCCCACAATGCAATTCAGTAGTGTGGAACGAATAATCTGCCATCACTCTACCAAATATATTGGGGGACGTAGCTTAATGTAAGGATGGCATAGGTCCAGTTTAAAATGATTACATGACAGGAATGTGGACTGTTCGTTACCCAACATAACAGTTGCCTGACAGTGCTGGTTATATGTTTGGCTGCAGTAGTGTCTGCATCACACATCTGTAACACACATCTACCAAAATCAGTGCTAGTTTACTCAGGCCAGTTTTGCTCTATGCTTGCTCAGGGGCTGTGCCTAAAAGCTATGTACACAAATAATGGGAAAAATAGACAGGCTACTGCTATTGTTTTGCAATGAAAGATGCATCGCATTGTGCCCATATATTTGCTGTGACATCCATGGTCACTATTCCATGAACTAAAGTTGTGCTTTCCCCTTTCCAAAGGACTGAAGATAGCCTACCACCAGATCCTGAGGAGGACGATGTAGAGGTGCCACCTACCACCACCAGTGATGTGGAAGTTGAAGAAGACACTACACAGGATGTTGACACTGCTACAGTGGAAGACAGTGACTCTACTACCCCAGATCACACACCACACAGCCCAGCGAGTAGTCGGACACGCACAACTGTCAGGTCTAGTAGAGGTGTGAGGGTAGCTACACAAGGCAGGAGAATAGGAAGAGGTATGAGCAGGGCTGAATACGACCAGAAGCTGATTAGTTCAATAGAAAAGGCTGTTGATCATATGGAGAAGCGAGAGGATGAAATGAAACAACTTAAAGAGCCATGCACACAGTATCTTTTAAGTTTGGTGCCACTATTACAAAAAGTGCCTCCTGATAAGCAATGGGCAGCCAGACATGCCATCTCTGAGACCCTGGGGAGATTCTTACTACCTGAGACCCGTGCAGATGACAATGTGCACAACTACTTGCAGCAACCACACCTGCCTGCTTCCAGCCAACAATATAATGCACACCCACAACTCTCTTACCATATGCAACGCATTTATGACCCACCCCACTACCCACCAATGCATATGCATAACATGCCATATGGTCAACAGCCTCATTACTCTATGCCTCCACCTCAGCGCCCTGATCAAGGTATGCGATTTCAAACATCATCTATGCACAGTGACTCTACAGTGTACACTGATTTAACATCGCACAGCCAGCCTCATACAAATGCTGAATCAGGTACACATGCTTACAATCAGGGCCCTGGTAGTATGTGTGATTTGCTATCACAACATGACTAGTTTTTTGTAGTTTTACATTTTATTTTATTGTTCAATGCTCAGATTTGGATCTTAGTTTACATTACCTCAATGTTATGAGGAGTCGCTCAGTTGGTGTGATTGCTAGGCGAAAGTTAGTGTCTTGTCGGCGAAGGGCATCCTTCAGTTTGGCTAAAAGGCCATCAAAACTAGGAAAAAAGAGCATGCTTATCTTTAGATCTACTGTTGTTTGTTGCAGAAACATTTTTCATTTGTGACATATTACTTTTGCTGCTGAAAGCAAAGTATGGACAACACATGTCCAAAATATTCTTTGCACAGAAGAACAAAACATTAAAACGAAAGATTTTGTTCAAACATTGCTTCATTACTGTGTCCCATATGCTGATTGTTGCCATATACTTAATGAAGTATGCACCAGGAGTATGTAAGGTCATAATATACTCCAAATGTTTTGGGTAAACTATGGATATATAATATAGTAGTTACTCCTATAGAAAAATTAGATGGAGGCCTTAGGCATTGAATACATAACACACCAGGATCAAGTATCACAGTTATTTGGTTAGCTTATGTATACAGCGGATTGATTATTGTGTTGTTTTTCTGTTTACAGTCAAACACAGTTAACTAAGGGCCAAAAAGTGCTTACAATTTCATTCCTCCCCAAAATACTTAGCCCCATGATAAAAATAAGTGACAAGTATTCTTACCTGGACACAGACATGCGGGTGTAGCCAAAAAACTTTTCTGGATGGTGCCTCAAATCTCTATATAGGGTCCTAAATTGACCCTTCCGGCGCCGCTCTTGTAGCATGGGATGCACCCAGTATCTCCTTGTCCTTGGCCTACGTCTCATATATGCTGCTACACAGAGCAATAACAGCACATCAGGAAACATTTTCAAAAAAAAGTCACTCTTCTCTCCAAACCACAGTGTCACCTCTCCTGAACTAACCCACAATGTTGTTAAGGACCCCACCCTTTTTATATTGGGTTTTTTACTTCAATTGCTCAATGTGCTTCACATGTGTCATCAATATATCGCACTTTAACCCTTTGTTTAAGGTCTTTCTACCTCTTTTCCTGAAAAACGCAAAACGCTTCCAAAAACGCTTGCAAAAACGCACGCAAAAAACGCAAAACGCCCCCAAAACGCCCCAAAACCGCGCTATCAAAATGACAATAAGCGGTTCAAAAAACGCTAGCGTTTTGCGGATCTGCTTGCGGTTTTTGGTGTGCACCAGCCCTAAGTGACACGTGTCAGTAGAGCGGTATATAATTTTACTGCTTGCTTGATTTAGCAACAGTAAAAGAACAGGGTACATTTTACCCCAAATAATTTGATACTACCGTTGACAAGCCCACTTGAGAAATTTACTGGATATATCTCGCTGTCAGCAGCTGTTATAGCAACAATCTTTTACAAATACAACCACCTGTGTGTTATTTCATACCATCAAACATTATTTCTTCAAGTTAATGATCTCCCCAGATATCTTTGTCTGAGGCTCTTTTCACAGCGCAAATAACATACATGGAACAGAAAAACATAAGAAAAATACTATTTGACTTTTTTTTTTTTTATAAACTAGGGTTTATTTTGGAAATACATCATCGTGCCAATCATGTTTAACTTTACAAGTTTATTAAATTGGACCTAGCAAGAAAGTTATCCTGATATATGATTTATGTCTATTTACTGTTACATTATTGCATATTCACAACACAGCGGTAAAACTGCCATGCAAAGAGACTGCAATTTTAACAGAGATCCTGACAGGTTTGTATTGTGCATACTGCAATTTGTGTGACCTGCGTTACCTAGATAAGGTGTACATTGCCAGGGTACTGCGCGCTACACAAATGGCATAGCAATAGTTACCCTGGCAACGGGTGCATTACCTAGGTTACATTGGTCATGCTAACTGCAGAATATAATATGTACCTGTCAAAAAAAGGTTATATTGCTGTGCACTCCCTGAGGTATAGTGAATATGCCCCATTATGACCACTGATTATGTACCTTTCCATCTCAGGTACAAGTGATGCAGTTAGTGGAGACCATCATAGATAAAGGAAAGGGCTATGGGGAAATTACAAGAAATATTTTCACTTCCACCCGATTATAACCTGAAAGCCAAATTTCCAGGCATGTTGAGACTTATCACCTTCCCTTGCTGTTGATAGATCAGCAAATCACTGAAAAGCGATTGTAGTGTGAAACATCTCTACCAAAGGATTGTGTGCTACAGTTGCTGGTTATGAATAACAATGAATTCAAGCAATTGTCACCAGATACAAAGGTAGATTAGTTGTTTTGTCTTTCATTTTCTGCTGGGCAAGTTTCTAATGAGACAATTGATTATGTTAATGCATCTCCACAGAATTCTTTCATGACTGGGAAGTATTGTCCAGCTTTTATTTTTATTTCCCATTTCCTGTCCCTGGGACTGCCATGGTTCATATTAAGACTACTAGGTTCTGTAAACCCAGATACAGGAATACCCAAGCAACTCATGGTGACACAGAACCACAAGGAACGTGTAAAGGAATAAAAGAAACCAAAAAGCCCTCTATTAAAAAGCAATGCTTAAAGCAGATCCGAGATGAAACACTAACTATAACAAGTAACTTGTCTATAGATCTTATCTAAAGTTTAGATAGTTTACACAGCATATCTAGCTGCAAAAGTTTAAAAAGTGTATGATTATTTATTCCTGTGATACAATGGGGGCAGCCATGTTCTTTTTGTCATATTGTCACAGGCTAAAGCTAAGTACTCACGGGGGGACAATTGTAGCTGTCGCTAGCACACGGGAGCGTGTGCGCGACAGTTCGGCGACAGCTCGTCGCCAAGTCCCTCTGCATCGACACGGCAGCAGAGGGATTAGCGATGCGGCAGAAGCTGTCGCCGAGGTTCCTCCCCCCCGCCGGAAGCTCCGTGTGCTGTGTGTGGGTAGCTGTCGCTAGCCCGCATACACATGTGGGACTAGCGACAGTTCCGGCGAGGTTGCGGCGACGGCTGTAGCCGGCGATTGAACATGTCAATCGCCTGGCGACAGCTCCGACGGGCGACGGTTCGGGGCGCGCGCGTCATACACACGGGCAAACTGTCGCCACAACATGCGCATGCCACGCGGTTGCGGCGACGGCCGTCCCCCGTGAGTATAGACCTTAAGAGCTGGAGATGGTATCAGATTTCTTGTGTGTAAATTCAGTCCCCTCTCCTCCTCCCTCCTCCCCTCTGCCTTTGAAATCAATGGCTAGTAACACCTCCCCCTCCTCCTGCCCAGACTGAACTCCTGTAAGCCCTTGCTATTGTCTGAAAGTGCCTTGGCACTCTGAGGGCTGTGGGCGTGGCTTTTTTAGTTTATAGGGAATTAAACAATTAAAACAAAAACAAAAAAGTATTTGGCTTGAGGAATGCCCTATAAACTATAGGAAAGGGACATAATTATGCAATGAGTAAAAGTTCATCTCGGATCCACTTTAAAGGAGTTATCAGCAAAAATCAAAAAAATGAGCTTTACTCACCTTGGGATTTTTTCCAGCCCCTTGCAGCAGAACTGTGCAGTACCATGCGCGGAGACCAGGACGGCGGCGCAGAGCGGAGTGGTCGGCGTGGGACAGTCGGCTGCGAGGGGCTGGAGAAATCCCAGGTGAGTAAAGCTCATTTTTTAGATTTTGGCTAACTCCTTTAATCACTTTGCATCCAGACCTTGTTTTCCACTTATGGACCAGAACAGATTTGACAGTTTAGCTATGTCCCTATTTAATCAGCAATAACTTTGTCCCTACTTATGACGCCTAAATGAAATATATTTTTTTTTTTCAAGACAAACTAGACTTTCATTGTATGCCATTTTTTTCCCTCAAACAATTTTGCTTTCTACGCATTGTAATGGGAAAAAGAGGAAAAAATGAAAAAAACACATTATTTCTCAGTTTTACTAATTACAGTTTAAAAACAAAAAACGCTACTGTAGATAAAAACCACAAATTTGGTCTGGCTATTTCTACCATTTATTACAAAACTTACATTATGTTCCTGTCACAATTTATGTATTTTAAATGGAAAAAATCGATCTTATTGGCTCAGGGTACATATATTCCCTTTCACCAATTAGTGCTGCATCAGATAGTGCTAGAGGTGTGCACAGGAGCAAACTCAATCAAGCACAACTGTGCTTCATTTGCAAGACATAAATCTACATCCTCGTGGCTTAGATGAAGTCACAGAGGACGTAGATATACTGTAGTGGTGGATAAAGTGGTTGATGTAACTGCTTTTAATGTAACAGAACATATTTGGGATAATTCAACTTTATGTGAGCACCTGTGGTTTCCCATAATAATTCGTGCCCCTGGAAGCAAAGTTGCACATCCATAACCGCTGGTGTAAAATTAGCCTGCCGCTGGTCTTGGTCTACAGCCTTGCTTCGGGGGGCATAAAGAGATGATTTGCATACGCAGGAGTGATGCATCATGGGAAACCAGAGGTGCTCGCTTAAAGAGTACCTAAATTATAAATTACAGTTTGCTTTAAACCTAATAAGTTGCCAAGATATGAAACTCACACATAATAAAGTGTGATTTTCTCACCCCTAGGGTCCGTATTCGACATATGGTCTTGAAATCGGGCCATGGGCCCTTTTTTCTTTCCAAACCATAGGTGCAAAGGATGCTGTGGGATTTATGTCATAACTTCATCCCTCATGTCCATGCGATTTAATCTGGGCACAGTTTTCTGAAATAAGAATTATAGCAGACAGATGTGATAAGATAGGTTGCTGCAGTTTTCCTGTGTCTTCTCTCTCCTACACACTGTGAAAAGAGAAGTAATTTGATCCAGGCACGGAGACAGCAGGGAAGGGAGGGAAGGGGAGGGCACCAGGCTGAATAGGTGGACACAATGCTTTCAGCTTCAGGAGGAATAAGGAAGAGCTACTTACAGATATAAATGTGAGTCTGTTCTATCCAATATGATGTACCAGATGTAAACTTTATATGTTCATCTAACTGTACACAATGCATAGACTACAGATATGTATTGCCATTCAGACCTTTTTGTGGCTGGAGGTGGTCTTTAAAGCTGAATTATCCCAAATACCTTCTGTAAAACTTTGGATACAGGAAGTGATGTAATATACCCACAACAAGCACAGCAATAAAAATCCAAGAGAGGTTTTAGCCCCTTTCCACACTAGTGGAAACCAAATACGGTAGATTTTTCTTCCACAATTTGGGTTTTAAACAGACCTGCTTTGAAGTATGTGACCACAAAGTCATGTGATGGTAGCATGTAAAAAGGCTAATGGGAGCATATAACTGAAATCTAAATGTAGGTTACGTGTAAATTATAAATTGTGTGCAGTGTACTTTTCATTGCCTTGAAAAATGTTTACTGTTAAGTTTTTTTTTACTGTGACTTCATATTAAAATTTTAATAATATAAATGAATGCAAGTGAAGGCCTTTCCAAGGCTTTTTTCTGAATACTAGTTTAAATTTAAAAGGCTATTTCACCACATGACAAGACTCTGGCATAGCCTGTGAGAGTTAGTTTGCATGCTTCACCATGCATAAATAATACTGGCCTTTAGTTATGCTTTGAGCCAGTGTAGTCTTATGCTAAAATATAGAACAGAATCGCAAAAATAATTCATAAGCAGGCTTTGAAATTCTGCTGGTATTACCTATATTGTTCTGTGCTGCGGTAAACTGATGTTTCATGTAATTTAATTGTGCCATTACTCAGAGATTTCAAGTCTAGCTTAGACCTTTACTACAGAAGGCAATATTGATACCATGATATAAACCAGGTATTGCAGCACTAACCCTACAGCTTTCTGAATTGTCCCCGATGATTGATGTTTAGGCCTTGAAAAGGAGTGAGGTATGCTTACACCGGTTACATCTTGAGGCCCATAGACATTGAAACATAGGTTGTCTGAAACAATCACTTATCCCATCTGCATACTTTCTCCACTGTTTTCAACTGACTAAAGAGCTGTAATTCCTGTCACCACTTTCTTCTACCAGTGACAGGTTATCTTAGTTTATTGTGTTAGAATGAGAAGGGCCGAAAATGAATAAATAGGCCCTACATGGGATTGTGACAACTATTAAGGTGTAGTGTATTAGTTAATTCTTGTCACAGCTGACATACATTGCTGTCAATCTGTGAGGTAGCTAAATAGCTGATTGGTCAAGGTGTCCAGCTCAGGTTGTAGGGCAGAAAAAAGTAGCTCAGGTAGGGATTGGTTGAAAAGGTGTTGAAAGTAATCTGCCAAGGGTTGCTGGGGTCAAAACAGTGTTGCAGCAGCCAATTAGGTGAAAGTAAGGTGTATATAATGGGGTTCCGTCGGCTATCAAATTGCCTTTAGTCCAGAGTGGTCTGGGCGAGCTCATGAGCTTGTAGTACGCTTGTAATGCTGGGAATACACGGTTCGTTTTTGCCTTCGTTTAAACCTTCGTTTCGATTGTGCCTTTTGTCCTTTTCGATCCCGAAATAATCGGTCATACGGTTAATATCACCACCCACGGTTTCGTTTTTTTTTTCGATTCTGATGGTTTCGTTTTTCCAATGATCGAAGGCTGCAAAGAAACGAAACGAAAATCCCTTTTTACAGGGACGGACTAGCATAAACGAATATATAATCGATCTGAACAGCCATCAAGCCTACCAATGGCTCGATTAGATGGATAAAGAGAGATAATATCAAACATGTTCGACCACTAGTCGTTCGTTTTTGGGGTCTATTAATCGAAACTATAATGAGATTATGACTATTTTCACATACGTTTTCAACACTCGATTCGTTTACCGAACGAATCGAAGGTTTAAACGAAGGCAAAAACGAACCGTGTATTCCCAGCATAATACAGAGCTCCCTGCCGCAATGGACATACTAAGGTTGTTGGCTGCAAGAGCCAAAGAGCCGGGAGGGAGAGAGACCCTAGAGAGATGCCTGCATCTGGTGAAAGAACAGCGGAGAGAGCGGTGTTCGAGGGGCGGAGTGAAGACCCATGTCCTACCAGGGAGATGGGAGCTGTCGCTGTCATGGCAGGCCCCGCCCACTTCCCGGAGCCCAATCAAGATGTCGCTGATGAAGAGTACTCTGGCGGCAGTGATGACGACGGAGCGGGCGTGTCGGAGAGGACCCCCCGGCACCTGGCGGCCAGTCCTTCGCGACTCCTGGCGGTGGGAGTGAGCACACGCATGCCGGCGTGGTGGAGCTGGGGTTACCGGGGCAACCTGGGATGCTCGCTCCGCCCACGGCCGGCGGTGCAGCGCGGCTTCATGCCGGGGGCGCATCAGGAACCAGGATCCCTGTCGTGAGCCAGCAGCCACCAGCACCTCATTCGGAAGCTGGTATGTATGATGATCCGGTTGCTAATTTGATGAATGCTTTATTATATGCCTTACAGGGTAAAACTGATTTTTCTGCTGACAGTGTTTGGGTGGGTAGGGGATCTGGGGTGGATCAGGCTACTTTGGTCAGGACAGCAACAAAAGGGGTTCAAAGGGTAGCAAATGCCCCCCCCTCCCCCCTCGCAGCACCCTTAGCATGCCAGCAATTGGCAATTCCTGTGCCCAAACCTGGTGTTGCTGAAACTGCATACAAAGGGCACCTGTCTTGTGAGCTGTCCCCTTTAGGCTTCCACTTAGCTCCTAGTGTAAAAGAAAAAATTTGGAGAGGAGATTATATACATCTATTGTCTCTTTTGCCTCACTCCAAAGAATTTTTGAAGCCAGATAAAATGGATGAGAAAGTGGATGATGATAGTAGTCGCCCTGTTCCCTGATCTTTCAACAACTGGTTACAGGCTTTCTGCATATATGCCTCTGTTATTGGAGAGAGTCATCCTGAGAAATGTCCTCATATATTCCGCTATTTAGATTCCATATTAGAAGCTTACAAATACTTTGGAGGATTAGCCTGGTTCAATTATGATGAGGCATTTAGGCAGAAAATTGCAGTATATCCTGACATAAAATGGGGTACAAAGGATGTGGAGTTATGGTTAAATCTGATGATGCCTCAAAGAGTCTCAACTTTTAAACATACTAGTCAACCGGTATTAGCTAATAGCTATAAAAAAAGGAGTGTGTTACGCTTTCAATGATGGGCAGTGCAAATGGCCAGGCACTTGTAAGTATCGCCATGAGTGTGGGTCCTGTGCCAGTGCTCACTAGTGATGGGCGAACAGTGTTCGCCACTGTTCGGGTTCGCCCGGATTTTGGCCTGTTCGGGTTCGGTTCGGCACCCCCCGAACACCTCATGGTGTTCGGGAGGGTGCTCGGGCACGCTGCCCGAACCCGATCAGACCTTCTGTGTTCGGCCGAACACAGCCATGTCCGGCCGAACAAAGCCCACTATAGAGTCCCAGCATAAAGGGAGAGCATGCCCCGAGCGCGGGGGGGGGGGGGGGGAGGGGGTCGGAAATGCCCTCCACCCCTCTCCTCTAAGCTCTCCCTTCTGCTGGACCCTATAAAATTAAATAGAAGTCCCCCAAAGTACCTGTTGCAGGCTGGCAGGAAGAGGACAGGAAGCGGGCAGCCGGCGATCACAGGCGCAAGTACCATCTGGTACTTCCGCCCTCTCTCTGACGCACTTCCTGTTTACATTTGTAAGTCGCGTCAAGAGAGAACAGAAGTACCGTGATGACGCGTACGAGGGTACGTGTCATCATGTAGATGACGCGTACCCTCGTACGCGTCATCGCGGTACTTCTGCTCTCTCTTGACGTGACTTACAAATATAAACAGGAAGTGCATCAGAGAGAGGGCGGAAGTACCAGATGGTACTAGTGCCTGTGATCGCCGGCTGCCCGCTTCCTGTCCTCTTCCTGCCAGCCTGCTACAGGTACTTTGGGGGACTTCTATTTAATTTTATAGGGTCCAGCAGAAGGGAGAGCTTAGCGAGGAGGGGTGGGGGGCATTTCCGACCCCCCCTGCACTCGGGGCATGCTCTCCCTTTATGCTGGGACCCTATAGGGGCCCCAAAGGGACATGTTCGGGTTGGGTTCGGGGTTCGGCCCGAACATGCCGAATATCGGGGGCATGTTCGGCCGAACCCCCCCGAACCCGAACATCTGGATGTTCACGCATCGCTAGTGCTCACCCAGTTTCCAAATGTTTAAAAAAAAAAGCAGCTGCTGTGCAACTTTCAAATCCCAAGGAGTTTTTTCTCAAAGGTGGCCACTCCAGTGAGACTGGAAAGCATGTTACCTTGGTTTAAAATGTATCCAGTGTGGACGAATTTCAAGAAAGGGGTCCTATTAGAAGTTGGAGTATTTTATGAGTGGTCTGAACCGTATTGGTGGATCACAATTACTGAATTTTATGTTTTATGCTTGATCAAAAAAGTTTTATCTTTAAATAAAGTTATTATTTGGACCTCTTTAAGTTTAAGTAAACCTATAAAGATGGCCACGGCCGTTATAAAGCCAACCTGGAGGGTCTTATGTATTTTATTTTGCTATTTATAACGTTAATGTCATATTTACATGTTGTCTATATTCCCATGGAAGTGGGTGGCCTAGTTATAAGAGTGTGAAAATATTTCGGTAGCTGACATTTTAGCGCTCCATTTTAAAGTTTGTATAGTTACATTTATTTCATATGGAACTGTAACGCTCGGTGAAGCACAGAGAGGTCTGATTACCGGTGATCTGCAGTATCACGGGAAATACAGACGTATACCAGATTATATGTGATCTGCAGTATCACCGATAATCCAATATACTAGCTAACCTCTGGTCACCAGGGTAGAGTGTTGTGATTGGTGCAACAGTAATACAGAGGACAAGCCTCAGTGCAGCAAGGAGAACTGCACAGATTCCTCCCGCAGGTCTGAGCTCTCCAAGACGGGAGGAGTCAGACTGACAGTGGGAAGGAAAGTCCGAAAGTGGCACTCAGGCGGGAGTGTCACTAACAGGACGGGGAACCGCCTCCAATCGTGAGGTCGGTTCTCGAGGTCGGACAAGCCAGGTCGTATACACACGGACAGATAAAGTACAAAATCAGTAGGCAAAGGCGGAGTCAAGGTACAGGCAGGGTTCAGTAACGAGGTATCAGAGATATCGGGGTACAAAATCAGGAGGCAGAAGCAGAGTCAAGGAGCGAGCCGGGGTCGGCAACAGAGTATCAGATATAACGAGGTACAAGGTCAGAGTTCAGGAGGATAGTCAAGGCAGGCAAGAGTCATAACAAATAATCACAATCAAACTAGTACTTTAAGCTATCAACAGAATCTAACTTAGTGTAGGATTACAGCTCCAGCTGGTCCCGGCACACTAACGGATCTGACTAACGGATCTGGGTGCTCCCACGTATGTGAACGCAACGCCAGACAAAGAGCAAGTGAAGACCCGGCAGTATATATACACACCTGCCTCTCCAGCACCTCCCAAGTGCTGGACCAATGGGAAGCAGAGTTCGGGTCAGCTGACCAGCCTGGTCAGCTGACTCCCTTAGTACTGTCATAAATTTCCCCTGAGTGCGCGCGCGCGCGCGCGTCACTCTGAACACTGAGGGACTATGAGTCCCAGCAGCCCCGCTCTGCGGTGTCTCCGCAGCGGGGACCTGTGTACCAGCCGCCGCGTCCAACACGGCGGCTTCAGTGCCTCTCGCCCGCCTCTCCACGGGGACAGCCGCCTCGCGCTGGGAGGAGGCGGCTGCCTCCCCGTGTGTGCGGCTACTGAATGCGGGAAGAGCCGCCGACCGCTGGCTCATGGCGGCGGCTCTTCCCCGCCTTCTTACAGTACCCCCCCTCCGAGGAGTGGACTCCGGACAACTCCCTCCAGGCTTCTCTGGATGCACAGTATGAAACTCCCTCACTAACTCGTCCGCATGCATGCAGTTCCCAGGTACCCATTGCCTCTCCTCAATGCCGTATCCCTTCCAATGTACGAGATACTGCACTGAATTCTGTACAGTACGTGAATCTATGATTTTCTCTACCTCATACTCGGGTTGGGCATCGACCAAAACAGGAGGAGGAGGAGTGGGACCCATCTGGACTGCGGGTTTGAGAAGTGACACGTGGAAAGATCTCACTCCCCGCATGCTGGTGGGAAGATCAACGGTATATGTGACATCGTTGATCTTCCTAGTCACTGGGAATGGACCCACGAACCTGGGACCAAGTTTGTCAGAAGGCTGCTTTAGTGACAGGTGACGGGTAGACACCCAAACCAAATCTCCTGGTTGGAATCTCCATTCCAAGGAGCGTCTCTTGTCAGCCTGACCCTTCTGACTCTGAAATGCTTTTATGAGATTATTCTTGATGGTCCACCACATGTCTTTAAATGACCTTTGCCAAGCCTCCAAGGCTGGGAACGGAGTGGACGCAACTGGCAGTGGAGAGAATTTCGGCAGTTTCCCTGTCACAATCTGAAATGGACAGAACCCTGAGGAAGAGCTCTTTAGGTTGTTGTGGGCAAATTCTGCATAAGGTAAATATTTGACCCAATCATTCTGCGCCTCGGCAACGTAACATCTCAAAAACTGCTCCAATGATTGGTTGACCCTCTCCGTCTGGCCATTTGTCTGTGGGTGGTAACCCGAAGAAAATGACAATTTCATGCCCATCTGGTGACAAAATGCCCTCCAAAATTTCGAAACAAACTGGACTCCCCGATCGGATACAATGTCTTCTGGAATGCCATGTAGTCTAAAGACATGGTTGACAAACAAATCGGCCAGTTCTTGGGCCGAGGGGAGTCCTTTCAGGGGCACGAAGTGGGCCATTTTACTAAAACGGTCGACCACCACCCAGATGACTGACATGCCCTCAGATCTCGGAAGCTCTCCCACGAAATCCATGGACAGGTGGGTCCATGGCTCACTCGGGGTGGGCAAAGGCTGCAATGTACCTACAGATGCCAGGCGGGAGGGCTTGCTTTTTGCGCACACTGTACATTCCCTAACGAACTCCTTGCAATCAGCGGCTAACGAAGGCCACCATGCACATCTGGCCACGAGATCTTGCGTTCTAGACGCTCCAGGATGTCCCGCATTTTTGTGAGAGTGGACCATCTCCAAGATCTGGAGACGGAACGGTAACGGGACGAATAACACCCCATCAGGTTTTCCTTCCGGGATATCCTGCTGGAAGGGACTCAACGTCTCTTTCCAGTCCACCCAAGTCTCGGTAGCGGCCAACACCACTCTTCGTGGGACAATGGTCTCGGGGACAGCGGGCTGTGCTGTCTCCGGTTCGAAACACCTAGAGAGTGCGTCTGCCTTGGTATTCTTACTACCTGGCGTATATGTGATCAAAAATGAAAACCTCGAGAAAAATAGCGACCATCGAGCCTGCCTTGGGCTTAACCTTTTAGCCCCCTCGATGTATTCCAGGTTCTTGTTGTCGGTATAAACCGTGATGGTGTGCTCAGCTCCCTCTAGCCAATGACGCCACTCCTCGAAGGCCAATTTGATGGCTAGGAGCTCCCTATTGCCTATATCGTAGTTTCTTTCTGCTGGAGAGAATCTCCGGGAAAAATAGGCACATGGGTGTAATCTACCCTGGAGACCGGAACGCTGGGACAGCACAGCTCCCACCCCGACCTCCGAGGCGTCTACCTCAACAATAAACGGAAAGGAAGTGTCCACATGTCTGAGTATAGGTGCTGAGCAGAACAACCCTTTTAACTTGGAAAATGCCTGTAAGGCCTCAGGAGGCCAATGAGTGGTGTTTGCCCCTTTTTTAGTAAGGCTAGTGAGAGGGGCGACCACCGTGGAGTACCCCTTTATAAACCTTCTATAATAGTTCGCAAACCCCAAGAACCGTTGTAGCGATTTTAACCCCACCGGCTGCGGCCACTCCAGGACCGCGGAGACTTTGGCAGGGTCCATAGACAGACCTGAGGTGGAGATTATATACCCCAGAAAGGCAACCGACGTGACCTCAAAAATACATTTCTCGAGTTTGGCGTATAACAAATTCTGCCTCAGTTTGTCTAATACAATCCTGACATGGGTTCTGTGTTCCGAGAGGTTGTTAGAGAAAATGAGAATGTCGTCCAAATAGACCAGAACGAACTTCCCTAACACCTCTCGAAAAACCTCATTGATTAGTTCCTGGAAGACGGCCGGGGCATTACATAACCCGAAGGGCATCACCCTGTACTCGTAATGCCCATCAGGGGTATTGAAGGCCGTCTTCCATTCGTCGCCCCTTCTTATACGCACCAAATTGTATGCCCCCCGTAAATCCAGTTTTGAAAATATCCTAGCCTCTGTGACCTGTGTGAACAAATCGTCTATGAGTGGCAGCGGGTAGCGATTCTTCACTGTGATTTTATTGAGGCCACGGTAATCGATGCAAGGCCGTAACCCCCCATCTTTTTTCTTAACAAAGAAGAAGCCTGCCCCAGCGGGTGACCGGGACGGCTGAATGAAGCCCTTGGCCAAGTTCTCACGGATATACTCCTGCATGGCTAGTTTTTCGGGGCCAGATAAATTATATAAATGGCCTCGAGGAGGCATACAACCTGAACGGAGGTCAATGGGACAATCAAACGGGCGATGTGGGGGCAATCTATCTGCAGCCTTGGGGCAAAAGACATCGGCATAATCCGAGTACTGTTCCGGTACGCCTTCCACCTGCACCTTGGTCTGACCTAATGTTAGCCTCCCCAAACACTGCTGAAAACAATGAGGTGACCATGCTGTCAACTGCCCTGTGGCCCAGTCAATTTGCGGAGAATGAACCTGCAACCAAGGCATGCCTAGGATAATAGTGGAGGTTGACATATGCAAAACAAAAAATTGCAACTGTTCCCCGTGCAATACCCCAATGGTGAGCTTCACAAGCGGAGTCTGTGACAGGGGACGATTCCGTTGCAAAGGGGAATCATCTACTGCCGTGACCTGAATGGGGGGTGTCACGGGAGTGAGTGGTAGACCCAACTCCTGAGCAAACTCAAAATTCATAAAATTAGCCGCTGAGCCGGAGTCAAGAAAAGCTTCAGCGGCTAGGGACTTATCCTCCCATGTAACAGTACAAGGGAGAATTAATTTTCTTTCTTTAAGGGGTGAGGAATGTGTGCCTAGGGTGTCACCCCCCACTACTCCTAGGCAGACCCGTTTCCCGACCTGTTAGGGCAGTTTCGTACCCTATGCCCTGCCTCTGCACAGTATAGGCACAGTTGTTCCGTCATTCTCCGCCTCCGCTCCACCTGGGTCAGTTTTGATCGACCAATTTGCATTGGCTCTGGTGGAGGCAAGGCCGGAGAAGGCGAGACGGACGGAGATGCTGTTACTGAAGATGCAGCAGCCGGTACTGCGTACGACGTCACCCTGACCCGGTGACTACTCCTAGCCTGTCTCTGATGGCGTAGCCTGCGATCTACGCGAATGGCTGATGATATCGCCTCGTCAATAGTCTTGGGCTCGGGCACGGTTAACATTAGGTCGGAGACCTCCTCCGACAACCCAGACAAGAAGTAATCCATGAGGGCAAAATTACCAAATCTAGAGGTGACGGACCATCTACGGAACTCCGCCGCATAATCCTCGACCGAACCTCTGCCTTGCCGCAAAAGTTTGAGCTTCCGCTCTGAGGTCGCAGCAAGGTCAGGGTCGTCGTAGATTATGGCCATGGCTTTAAAGAACTCCTCCACCGAGGTCAGGGCAATATCGGTGGAAGGCAAATTGTAGGCCCAAGACTGGGAGTCTCCAGTCAATAAAGTTTTAATAAAAATGACCCGTTGGGCCTCAGTCCCCGAGGATCGGGGTCTTAACTCGAAATATGACAACACTCTATTCCTGAAATTCCGGAAGTCAGACTTGTGGCCGGAAAACTTATCTGGTACAGGCATACGTATGTCATCACTAGGAGGGGATCGCACTGAATCGACTGATGTCTGGAGGGTTTTCACAGAGCCTGATAAGGCATCAATTAAGGCTTTGTGCTGGCCTAGTGCTTGATGAATGCTATCCACCGAAGTGGCAAGCACAGTCAGAGGATCAGCGCGTTCCATCTGTTTTATGGTCTGGCGTTCTGTAACGCTCGGTGAAGCACAGAGAGGTCTGATTACCGGTGATCTGCAGTATCACGGGAAATACAGACGTATACCAGATTATATGTGATCTGCAGTATCACCGATAATCCAATATACTAGCTAACCTCTGGTCACCAGGGTAGAGTGTTGTGATTGGTGCAACAGTAATACAGAGGACAAGCCTCAGTGCAGCAAGGAGAACTGCACAGATTCCTCCCGCAGGTCTGAGCTCTCCAAGACGGGAGGAGTCAGACTGACAGTGGGAAGGAAAGTCCGAAAGTGGCACTCAGGCGGGAGTGTCACTAACAGGACGGGGAACCGCCTCCAATCGTGAGGTCGGTTCTCGAGGTCGGACAAGCCAGGTCGTATACACACGGACAGATAAAGTACAAAATCAGTAGGCAAAGGCGGAGTCAAGGTACAGGCAGGGTTCAGTAACGAGGTATCAGAGATATCGGGGTACAAAATCAGGAGGCAGAAGCAGAGTCAAGGAGCGAGCCGGGGTCGGCAACAGAGTATCAGATATAACGAGGTACAAGGTCAGAGTTCAGGAGGATAGTCAAGGCAGGCAAGAGTCATAACAAATAATCACAATCAAACTAGTACTTTAAGCTATCAACAGAATCTAACTTAGTGTAGGATTACAGCTCCAGCTGGTCCCGGCACACTAACGGATCTGACTAACGGATCTGGGTGCTCCCACGTATGTGAACGCAACGCCAGACAAAGAGCAAGTGAAGACCCGGCAGTATATATACACACCTGCCTCTCCAGCACCTCCCAAGTGCTGGACCAATGGGAAGCAGAGTTCGGGTCAGCTGACCAGCCTGGTCAGCTGACTCCCTTAGTACTGTCATAAATTTCCCCTGAGTGCGCGCGCGCGCGTCACTCTGAACACTGAGGGACTATGAGTCCCAGCAGCCCCGCTCTGCGGTGTCTCCGCAGCGGGGACCTGTGTACCAGCCGCCGCGTCCAACGCGGCGGCTTCAGTGCCTCTCGCCCGCCTCTCCACGGGGACAGCCGCCTCGCGCTGGGAGGAGGCGGCTGCCTCCCCGTGTGTGCGGCTACTGAATGCGGGAAGAGCCGCCGACCGCTGGCTCATGGCGGCGGCTCTTCCCCGCCTTCTTACAGGAACTAAATGTGAAGGACAGATACTCACAAGTGGCCCTCATTGTAGTGCACCCATTATAAAACCTTTCCTTCCTTATAAAACAAATTTATTATTTTGCTATATTACATTATATATCATGATGCTGCTATTATATTAACAGTGCTCTCCATTATAGTGTTCCCTTTAGAATGCTTGTCTTTAAAGTACTAAAGTTCTCCCATTATAGTACCCAAGAATAATATAATTACCATTGACATACCCAATATTATATGAGCTCCACATTACAGTATTTCTAATAATATACTCCCCCCCCCCCACACACACACACACATTATGGTGCCTGTATTAAAATAATTTACAATTCATTTTTTTTATGTTTCCCATTATGATGCTCACATTATAATACTCCTCATTATAGGGCATACATTATAATGCCCCCCCCCCCCTTATAGCTCACAACTATTGTAGTGCTTCCAATCACAGTGTTAACGTTTTAGTATTTCCCATTATTGTGCCCCAATGTATTTACAGTATCCCTCCCCCTTGACACTCCTAGACTCCTCCCACAGATATTGGTACATGAGACGCATACCACATGATTACCTGCCCTGAGTTATATTCAATACTGTGCTTCACAACGCCAGCCTCCTTTGCCACAGATATGATGGTGATGTGTGACAACAGTCATGTGAGCATTGTCACAGAAAAGAAGAGGATGGATGTGCAGTGCAGAAGAGGACTCCAAGCAGGCAATTATTTGCTCACCAGTCCTTTATGCCAATCAGTGCAGGGATGGGGGTTGGTTTGCCAAGGCTTGGCTGTGCCAAAATAGTGGGCCTTAGTTTGAAGATGCCTGCTCTAAAGTAACTGTGTTCTTAAATTAGCAAACAAGAACAGGAGCATCAGCATCTGGCTGTACATCAGAAATGTATGCAGAACAAAATATATTTGTTTTTGAGTAACCTTACTTTTTAGAATTGATTTAAAGGAGTTCTGTGGGGGGTTTCTGAGGAGAAAAACAGACACTTACCTTAGGCTTCTATCAGCCCCCTGCAGCGGTAATGTCCCACGCTGTCCTCCTCCCATCTGCCGTTTTCCGCCACCGGCCCCGGTCTTGCGCGGCATGGGATCCAACTGCAGCTGCGCTACTGTGGCCGCGCACCCACTCGCTTCTGCCTGCGTCATCGGAAGCTTACTGCGCAAGCGCAGTACAAGTAACCTTTGTACTGCGCCTGCGCAGTAAGCCTCAGATGACGCGAGCAGAGGCGCGGTAGCGCGCATTATTCGTCTGTGCGACAGACGAATAATAGCCCGGTGTCGGCTGCGGGAACGGTGGATGGGAGCAGGACGCCGTGGGACATTACCGCCGCAGGGGGGTGATAGAAGCCCTAGGTAAGTGGCAGTTTTTCTCCTCAGAAACCCACACAGAAACCCTTTAACATTCTTTAATAATTCTTGTTATAATTTTTAGAGTTCCATCCTCCCCAATCCCATTTATACAAACTCCTTGCAGATAGTGCTCTGGCTGGGACTTAAACCAGGGGACCAGCATTGCAAGGCAAGAGTGCTAAACACTACGCCACTAACCACTACGTAGATCAAGTTTAGCAATGTAATTCAAGAATTTTGAATTTAATTACCGGTAATTGTATAATTCAATAGCATAATAAACCAGTATAGAGAAACACAAACATGCTATATGCAAATGAAACTCCAGTTCAGCTGTATTTGCACTTTATGAGGTATGTAGAGAAAGCAGCTGTCAGTACTCATGTCTGTGTCTACATAACTGCCATAGACCACTATGCTCAGCTGTTGTTGTGTGGAGGTTGAAGAAAAAAAGTCTTCAGGCAGCTGTGACACTTTCCCACATCACTGTTTGACATCAGTCACATCCTGTTTTTACAGTACTTTCAGGTGTCTTTTCTTCCTACAAACAGTGCCGCTTTGTAGCCTTTTACTTATGTTGTTGAACTGAAACATATGCCAGGTCCACACAAACCCAGTTGATTGCAGTTTAGATTGTGTACATATAATTTTGCGTGCACAGCTTGTCTCGGGTTAAATGTTAGTAAAAATAAATGTCATAGTGGAAAATTATGCATAAGGGAAAGTAAAAAAAATGGTTAGGAGCAAGCAAACAAATGCCTCATTGCTGATGTATGAAAAATATACTATAAGAGCTCAGCTCACATAAACTAAACGTGTCAGTTAGGGAATTATGGGAGTGTTTTTTGCTGACCTTCAGTTGCCTGCGATGCTGGTCCTCACACCAAACTCCTTTTCAATTCTTGCACCAGGAAAATGTATGGAAGCAAGTTCAGAATGCATCATTTTCAACGAATTGCTTTGGGTCATTTTCTAGGGAACATATTATTATTCCACAAGGACAAACATAAATGTTAAAACTTCACTTTTATTTTTTATGAAATATTTAAGAAATTAAGCACATGTAGGAGGTGCCCATAAAAAGTTTTGCACAATTACATAATAAAAAACCTTAACTAGGTCTAGTAAGAGTTCCAGATCTTACCTTGCAAGTAGACTCACAGAACTCAATGAAAAAAGTTTTTCACCGTTTATTAAACACTTCAGTCAACACGTTTTGCGACTCACATGGCTTCTTCGGGTCAAGTAACGAGCCAGAATTGTGGGGAGTCCAAGCGCAGGCGCCCATGCCACCTACAGGTGCTTTATTTCTTCTACATCATCCTACTCCATTCGTCACTATAACCCTGTGTGTAATGCAAACTTTTTGGAGCAGCGACCAACACTTGCCACCCAAGGCCGAGTGGAGACTGTACTTCCCCACATGCGCATACGAGTGGTTGCCTCTGGAAGCAACCCATGTTTGTGAGTATATACTCAGATGCTATATCCTTGAGCCACTGTATTAAAATATTACGCAATAGCGGGATCCTGGCTTCCTTGTGTCTTTTTGTCTTCCCTACTCGGATTTAAGAAATGACACACCATTGTCCTATCATATAAAACCTAAAAAGCATGACCTCCTTTACAAAAGTTAATTCAAAATATAAATGTGTATATTTTTACAACCCACATCTGTTATAACACATGAATGATATCCCTTCAGGACCACATACGTATTGTGTCGCCGGTGAGTTTGGAGCAGGGTCAACCGAATGACGGCTCACCCTGCTGCCACTCAAATTCCTGGCGGCGTTAAATACTATTACTCCTCCATGTCGTAGCAACTTGGAAGGAGAAGCAATTCAGGGTCCAGTAATCACGGGAAGCCCGAATTATCCATGCGTGGGGCATGCACTATTCCATTACTGCTATAGCGGCACCTAACTGAGGCGCCACGCAGGGGTGTAACTAGACTTAAAAGGACCCCCCTGCAAAAATTAGAGCATGGGGACCCTTGGTCCCCGAACCCTATGAGGGCCACATGATTGGAAGCCAGCGAATGGCAGCAGAGAGTGTTGTGCTGTGAAGCAGCATCTAGAAGCAGGAAAAAAATGACAGATACTCCTGCTACTGGCTGGAGGAGGTGGCAGGGACAGTTTTTGCGAACAAATAGGGAGGTTTTCTTGCTAATTGGCTGCACTTGCGGTTTGAGAAAGGAAGGAGGAGGGGCCCCCCAAAGCCTCTGGGCCCCCCTGCGATGGCAGGGGTCGCAAGGGTGATTGCTACGCCCATGGCACCATGTGGCCCATGTACTGTGCTGAATCCACCTGTTTCGTTTAGGGCCAACCTCAAGTTTTATGGTAGATGGCTGTGCTACCCAGAGGACTACCCGCCTGAGCAATGCAATACAATGTGACTACAGTAATTACACCATGACTGTTCAAAATATAGCTCAATCTCGGGATGATTGGAGGATATATTTTGAAGCTGTCAGTAGGCTGAGTGTGTGGTTTTCATAATATAATGCTTCACCTCTACGTAAGTGAAGGACAGGGTGCAGTAGAACGTCTGATTTCTGGACTCGAAGGACTGCTACAGAGATTTTACTGCATTTCTGTGCTTTGTGCCATTTGGTGTGAAAAATGAGGTCAGTGTCACAATAAACAGCACCGCAGGGGGTCATGTGCTGCAGTTTAAATGCTTTCCATAGTCTGACTGAGCACTTACACTACATATGGCACCTACAACCCCTTTTGGGTACTTGGTTGGTTTGGAAAGAAAGAAGCTGGTTAATACTAATTTGGCTTTTAATTAACATAACTGCCCAGGAGGAAGGGGTATCCACTGTCCAGGCCATCTTGGAGGGACATGTCTTCTTTTTCTGCAACATGCTATGGTAACATGGTAAGTAACCTTGTGAAACATCCCTCTGTAATATGCTCCCATGCCCCACCCCTATTGGTTGACTGTTCCCTGTGACAGATAAGGGGGTAGCAATACTGTCATCCAAAGCTGCTCTCAATATGTTTTTATAATTGTTATTATAGAGAACCAGCATCTTCTACATCACGTTACAAAGTATATAGTTATGTCTTCAGAGGGGCTCACAATCTAATCCCTACCATATGATATATGTCCATTAAAACCTAAGGCCAGTGTTAGGGGTAATCCAACTAACTTATCTGTATGTTTTTGGGATGTGGGAGGAAACTGGAGTGCCTGTAGGAAATACAGGCAGAGACATACATACAAACTACGTGCAGATAGTGGTGTAGCTGGGATTCAAATCAGGCACCCAACGCTGCCAGGCGCTTTCGACTATGCCACCGTGCCACCAACAGTTACCTTCCACAGATCCCATCACTAGGAGAGGGAAAAGAAGGCCATCTTGGTAAACAGTGTGTCAGCTTCTTCCTAGTCATCATAGCATCTTGCAGAAGACTCTTGGGTCTAATCAGCACTGGGGCTGTACAGGATAGGATGAGAAGAAACTTTTCTCCCCACTAGTACATTTTTATACCATACCTGAAATTAGATTATACACATATATGCGTGACTACTGTGTTAAATTTGTCTGCAAAGTGAACAATTTCATCAAAAGCTTTTACATCCATGCATCTTATTAAATATAAAAGACGGAGAAAGTACTGTATATGTAGGTTATTTAATGTTTGAAGTTTAGTACTCTCTTTTTGAATTTAATCTGGGCAATCACCAGAATCCATTAAGACAAGAAGAAAGCATCTTATATCCCAAGAAAAGGCTGTGTGCAGCTCTGAGCCTGCTCTACTTTTCAGCCCTCACTAACATGACAAATTGGTTGGTGAGCAGAAAGGATTGCTTTGTTGGTTCTGATATTTTATAAAAGATCCTTACGCAGAAAAGCCATTTTAGACTAACAGAAGCATACAGGAATTTCATATTTTTGTCATATTTTTCACTATCCCAAGATGAAAATGAAATGTCAAAAGGAGCTAATTTTAGATAAGTAGAAATAGATGGAATTGTACTTATTTTGCAAGGAGAACTCATTATTCCTGAGGTTCAGAATTACCGAGTAGACTCATAGGAATTTATGTTTCTTTGTTTCTCCAGCCTTTAGCTAAATGCGAAGATGCTTTGTAATAACTCTATTTGATCGCTGTCTACTCCACAGTGAATTGTACAGATTTACAATCTGGGACCAAAACAGATATTTCTCTCAGAGGCAGATATTGAAAATGAATACTGACTGATTTCTTCACACTTTAAAGCCACTGGTCTAACTTGTTAACTTTCCATTTCCTATTTTATGTGAACATGGACAGCCAATACAATTTCCCCAGTCAGATTTCCTGGCAGCATTACTAACCTCTTCCTAGGTATTTGTGTGTTAACAAGAATTGATCTGCAATCACCGCGCATTCTATTAGTACCCAAATGTACCTATAGTATAAGTGTAGGCACATGTCTTCCTCTGACCTCAGCACCACTGCAAAGGATGGAGGATAACCACATGGGGGCTTCACAATGACTGCTGGATGGTGTAATGGTTAATGAGACCAGGGTTCGAATCTCGGCTCTGCATGTTCAGGAAGCCAGCACTTATTCAGTAGGAGACCCTAGGCAAGTCTCCCTAACACTGCTACTGCCTATAGAGCGCGTCCTAGTGGCTGCTGCTCTGGCGCTTTGAGTCCGTCAGGAGAAAAGCGCGATATAAATGTTATTTGTCTTGTCTTGTCTCTTATGGGAGGGCTACCATGAAAGCCACACTTGTTTCATGAGTCTTGTATGATAAATGTCCAAATCATCAGGGTCACCATATAGGTAGACATTAGGGAGCCCATCACGGTTTTTCTGGAGGTGGGCATGATTTATAATTAATCCCCTAATTATAGCCTCTGTCTGTGTACACTAATTGCATCCTCTTTATAGACAAAACATGACACAGGGCATGTATATTGCTCTTTTCTGTTGATGGACTGAGGGCGCCCTCAGTAGGAATTAGCATTGTTAGGGAGTCTTTTGCTAGATACACGCGAAGAGATATTCTGGCACATTTACTGCCAGACTGATTATTTCCAACATATCCGATCTGATTTCAGATCAATATTTTGATCGATTTTCCATAGGTCGGACATGTTGGAAATAATTGATCTGGCAGTAAATCTGCCAAAAAATCTCATTGTGTGTACCTAGCATTACCCAAGGTCTCCTTACTGGATAGGTGCTGGCTTATAGAACAGGAAGAGTCGAGATTAGAACCTTGGTCTCCTGTTTCAGAGGCAGAGACCTTAACCAGTATACTATCCAACCAGTACACTAATTGAAATCTGACAATACAAGACAAGACAAATAACATTTATATCGCGCTTTTATCCTGGCGGACCCAAAGCGCCAGAGCAGCAGCCACTAGGGCGCGCTCTATAGGCAGTAGCAGTGTTAGGGAGACTTGCCAAAGGTCTCCTACTGAATAGGTGCTGGCTTACTGAACAGGCAGAGCCGAGATTCGAACCCTGGTCTCATGTGTCAGAGGCAAAGCCCTTAACCATTACACCACCCAGCCACCAAAAATTTGGTAGGTGTTGCAAATCTGAGGAGAGTCACGTGATTGTCAAACAGTAGAGTATTGTATTGTGTTAGCTAACACGGTACAATACTCTACTGTTACTACTGTTCTGAAAAATACCACAATGTACTGCACATTCCTAGAACTTAAAAATTCCTAAAGAAACTTGAAATGATATCATTCTGGCATTCTGGCATTCATGGCTGTCACACTAAATGTGAGATTTCACCCAAACCACAATTAAAAGGTGTCAAATCATCTGTGCAAAATCCAGGTGTGGGTCAGGACTCACTGTGAAAACTGAAAATTAGGCAAGATAGTAATAATAGTCTCAATAAACTAATTACCAAAATCTTTATTGTACTTAAATTTAGTAAGTTAAAAAATATATATATGGCAACTCTCTAATTCAAAATAGGATAATGTTGCCACTGAGCCCTAATCACTCAAGCTGTGCTTGAAAACATGACTACTGGAAGATAATGCTATCTGAAGCATAAAAACACTGACATTGAAATAATTACAAAGGTTCAGCTGTAGCTTATCTAAACCTCACATCAATAGCAGATTATGGTTAATTAGAATTTCAGTGGTACAGAGGGAAAAATTAGGGCATATATAGACCAGGAGTTCAGTCACCTGTTGCCACAAATACCACTAGATTTCCTTGCCAGTATTGGACTTATAAAATCCACAAGGATAACTCATAAGGTTATGTCTTGCTCAAACAATACACATTTTCAAATGCAGGGTTAAATTCAACCTCAAAGGTAGAACATTGCAAACTGTGAGCAGATGGCAGAACAATATCGCATTTGCTTACTTGCCTGAAGCACTGGAGCGTTAGTAATGCATATGGAACCATGCGAGCTGTATTCTCAATGCAGGGCAAATCCCCAGTGTGTATATACCAGGCTTAACCATTTACCGACATCCTAACGTATTAAAACGTCATGCTTACCGCTATTAACAGCAACATGACGTTTTAATACGTCGCGCATTCCCGCCGCTGCTACCGCCGTGTGTCCGCCGCTACCGCCGCCATTACCGTCGGGATCCCGTGCTGGGCGATTGGGGAAGAGGACTGAACAGTCCTCTACCCAATCGCAGTGCCTGGAGTGAATGGACGTGACCGCGAACAGCGGCTACGTCCATTCACATAAACAGGAAATGTAACAGTTTAATAAAGTGTGTAAAAAAAAAAAAAAAAAAAGTGAACACGTCCTATGAGTGTTCACCAGCGCCATCTTGTGGCCAAAAAGTATATTACACTTACAAAATACATACATTTTTAAGTATATACACATCATTAATAAAATTACACTTCCAACCCTCCCCCCCAAAAAAAACACTTGTAAAAAAAAAAATCAGCTTAAAAAAATAAAATAAATAGTTGCCTTAGGGACTCAGCTTTTTTTATTCTATATTTTATGGGGGAAAATTAATTTTAATTTATTACATAGGGGCTTGTAATTATGGCCAGAACAAACAGAAAAATAACCACTTATATTTCAAAATAATATACTGTCGCCATACATTGTGGTAGGGACATAATCTAAACGGTTTAATTATCGGGACCACTGGGCAAATAAAACGTGTTTGTTTTATCCACAGGAGAATGTTTAATTTTAAAACTATAAAGGCTGAACACTGAGAAATAATGATTTTTTTTCTTTTTTTTTCTGTTTTTCTCATTAAAATGCATTTAGAATAAAAAAATTCTTAGCAAAATGTACTATCCACAGAAAGCCTAATTGGTGGCGAAAAAAACGAGGTATAGATCATTTTCTTGTGATAAGTAGTAATAAAGTTATTAGGGAATAAAAGGGAGGAGCGCTGACAACTGAAAATTGCTCTGGTCCGTTAGGATAAAAACCCTTGGGGGTGAACTGGTTAAAGAGTCCTATAGCAATAGGCACTGACCGCCAAAATGCAATTATTGCATTTATAAAATTCTAGCCAGGAAAAATTGTTAAGGAGAAAAGTCACTTAAAAAAGCCACCCAGTAGCAGAAATGGCAGCATGTAAATCATTTGGTAAAGTTCCAGTGAATAAGGCTGGCTACAGATATATCGTTTTTTTTCTAGACAATTGTGATTGAATTTGCCAGTAGGCCATTGCCCCAACATGCTTGATCAGTCACCTTTCAAACTAATTTGAGGAGTTTTTTTATCAAAAGGATTTTATTGATCAAAAGGGTGATTGGGTATGTTGGAAAATATCCATGGAACGAGCAGGGGGAGTAGAGGAGGGATCCTCAGTTTTATAGCATTGCACTGCAGCGTAAAGTTACATACACACATTGGATTGTTCTTGGACATGATCGTTCCTAAGTGTTTCAGTTGTAAATGTACATTTTGTACAGGTATTCTGTGGCATATCTGGCCAGCACCACGAGGTCCACCTGGATCTCTCTAGCCCCACCTTTATTTTTCCTGTGGAAGGAAATACTCACAGCAAGATGTCCTCCCCACTATGTCTGTACAACTTCATATCAAAATTGCAACCTGAAAGGTCTCCTAATGATTGTTTTGGGCAGCAAAAGTTTTAATTGTGTAATTTAATATCAAATTCATTATATGTGAGGAAGTGGAAAATGAACCTTATATTATGACTGTACTTACATGCATAAGTATCTTTCGTCCCCATATAGTACAGCAAAGTCCCCAATTTATGGAACTCAGGCAATCGGAAGTGTCAACTAACCGGCAAGCCTGAGGGGATAACATAGATTGTGTTTTAAGGGCTTCCGTGCATGGCTCCTGGAGTGTCATGTGCCCCGACACGGGTGAGGGGACATGCTGGGAGCTGTGCATGGAGGACACCGGAAAGCTACTCGGAGCTACAGGATGGTTAGAAGACAGTGCTGGACACTTGGTAAGTATTTAATGCTGCACGGTGGGGAGGTTTGTGCTTTTTAGGCCAAATGCTCAAGCAACCGGCAAGCACATATATCCATCATCAGGCGAACTCCACCGGTGCCAAGTACTGGGGACTTTGCTGTACAACAAAAAACTAAATCGAGCCCCAATCTAGGATTTTTGGATACAGAGATATGGTCACTTTAGCCTAGTAAGACCCGCCTCCTGTACACACTACATTGCTACCTGCTTTTATTTGTACTGCTCCATGCTTGTATTATTGTAGCTGGTGTGTCCCAGCTCTGCTGCTCTGCTCGCGCATGTGCGGCGGCCATATTGGGGATGGCTGTGCGATCCCTGGCTGGCTGGCTGCACAGGAAGCGGAGATGCACGGAACCGGAAGTGACGCATGTAGCTTCGCATGTGCCAGTTGGGCTGGCCCAGATGTCCAGAGCGGGCGTCTAGGTGTCTGACAGGTATATAAAGCGACTGTGCAGAACATTCAGGTACAGCAGCCGGAAGGTTACACTATATATACTCTCTGACAAAGGTTTTTCCGAAACGGAGCGCTGTCAGAGTATATATCATTATACTATGGGGTCTCTGTGAGTGATGTATTGCACTTAGTGCTGTATAGTTCATATCTTTGCTTGTTCCGCTAACATGTGTTGATTGTATGATCCCTTGTATATATCTGCTGCTATTTGCACTTGCTGTTCTGTGTGCTAGGATGTATTGTGTTATGATGTACTGATGCTGCTATTTTCTATAGACTCTATTTGAATACAAACCGTTTTTGCATTTACTTGTTGGCTGGTGTGCGAGTCATTTTTGTATATATTGGTACTGTAAGGCCCTATGTGAGCCTGATTTACGGACTCAGCACCCCATTTTTACTTAGTTACTTAGTCATTGATGATTTAGGTGTGCAAACCTTTGTGTAAATATTACACTTTAGCCTAGTGCCCACCAATTTTTGCATGCAGCTGTGCACAATAGTAAAATCACCTCCAGTCCATCAAGTAGACAGGAGGTGGCACTTTTGATGGCTAGGAACAGAGCTAGTTTTATGGAAGGTCTTTCACCATCATAGCAACAGACTGGAATTACTCATCTCCTTGCTTGTGAAGCTTCTTTTGGTAGACAGAAGATGACATCACTATTGTTTACAACTGTCAGTAAGGATTCGAGGGGAATTAGGTCGCAGCAGCCAGACATTTGTACCCAGACATCTTAATTACGTACAAACTGTGGATTAATGTCACCTAAAACGAATGGCTTTCTGAAGGCTGGGAGCAGTGATTACATCCCCTATGCATTCATCAGCTCTAAAAAATTATGCTTATGGCATAATGCACTTGATTTTATCAAGCCACAGATAAAAATCTGTTGTGCTGTTGGATGTATTGGCATGTTTCATCAGCACTCAGAATATTCTTGCTACAGACTTGTTCATAAAAATGACACAAATGCTAGACTCAGATAAGCGATCATGTTTATCACTGGGGGCAAAAGGCAAAGCTGAATTTTTGAGGGTGGTAGCTCATAGACATGGACTTGATAGAGTTAGACACTTGTATCTTTTAAAATGGATTTTCTGCATCTCCAGTTTTTTTTTATTTTTTAATAAGTGAGCTACATTATATAAAAGTAAAAACATATTCTATGAAACTAAGTAATATACTAGATACCTGCACCATTTCTTCTATCCTGGCACAGTGCGATGTAGAATGCATTTCAGGATCATTTTCCACTGAAACGTGGTTATAAAACCAGCCTCTAATGCAGCACACCAGTGCTCTGTAATCTTCACTATTTAGTTTGGGCTCTGCTTAGGAGTAAGTACAGTTTCTGGAAGTCATCCAGTTCAGTCTAAGCTTGCGTGGCACAGTGGTAATGTTTATGAAAGTTATATTTGAACTAAACTATGCTACACAACTATGCTACTGATGGCAGCTTCTGTATTTAACCTGCATCAAATATTGGCCTCTGCAGAGACAGTGGGATTTTTTTTTATCACATCTTTTCTTAAAGTGAACCTCCGGACTAAAAATCTACTCAGCAGAACTGAAAAGGCTAGGTGTTTCTTTAACAGTTTCACAGCATCAGAACTTTGTTTTTCTTACCAAAGCATCATTTTTAGCTGCATTTTTAGCTAAGCTCCACCCATCAAAGACAAAAAGCCCAGGCTTTTTTTCCCTGATACTGTGCAGAGCATGATGGGATTTCCTATGTTGTTATTCACGTTGCCTAGCAACTGGGAGAGGTGCTCAGGACACAGGACAGTTGGAACTATGTTTTATGCTCCCTGTCACCTCCTTTCAACCAAAAAGATGGCTGCCATCATGAAATCAAACATTTGCCTGTTCTTTTAATACACGGTGGGTAAGAGATTATATTACCTATCTATTTTAATTAACATGACTAATGTATTTTAATGACAGTATGTTTGTTTAGGCTGAAGTTCCTCTTTAAGTTATAACCAAGTCAAATCAAGTTGCAAGCCTTTGGTGAGTATACCCAGGCTCTATCTGTGATTGTGCATTCCTCAATCGTATCTTCTACCTTATTCTGTTTGATGATCTGCAACTGGGTTGCAAATGTTGGTATGTTAAGAAAATGAAAAATGTAATAACAATTTTGAAACAGAAATAAAGTTGCAAAACAATGTAGAACTGAAAAAAACACACTGAAAGACATAGAAAAAAAACCTCTGGTGGCCACCCCCAGTCCCCTGCTCATCCTATCATATGAAATAAGATGGTGATTGGAAGCTCCAAGTCTTACAACATTGTCTTGCGCAACAACTATGATGACCTGAAACTGCAAGTAATCTCTAGAACAATGGGCCTGATGCATTTAGTGTTGGTAAATTTGTCATTTGCAGGCAGCCTTACACAGTTTTACTAGTACTGTCCATATCTAGTACTGTCCGTTTACTAGTATTGTCCGATCTATTTTCCGATCATTTTTCTTATGAATGTCCATTCACTTGTATTAGAAATAGATCAGAAAAACGATTGAAAATAAGATTGGACCTGTCGGAAATTATCTATTGAATCATCTAGCTGCCAAAAAATCTCATGGTGTATTCCCAGCATAACACCAAAGGAGTACGTATTATGCATTTAGCTGAATCTTTGTACCTGCTATGGTAACCAGTGGTATGCTACTTAGTGTGCCATGCATTACCGTAGCAACTTACATTACCCAGGTAACAATAGTTGTGAAAATGCATGCCAGGAGATTTAGCCATTACTTTTATTGGCTGGGAGATGTCATGAAAGACTACATCTCCCGGCATGCAGATGACAAGTGGATGCCCTTGTGGAGATCGGGGCTATGGAGCAGCGCCCGTAGGTAAGTTAATGTAACACTGCCACCTCACAAAGCCTACATCACTCATGAACCTCCCTTAAGGGGAGGTTCATTTTAAAGTGGACCTGAATTCTTGCACAGGACCGAAGGAAAACATAAAAAAAATCACCCTGTATGTATTTAGAGAGTTTAGCCTTTCTAATCCCCCCTCAACTCTGTCTAATCACCACTGTAATTGGATTTCTCAGCTATGTCAGCTCAAGAGTCTCTTCCGACATGGCAGAGCAGCTTATTTGTTAACACAGGATGTTAACCCTATGTCTGCTTCCATGAAAGCAGGAAGTAGACACATTGCAGATTTATTGCAGGATTTGTATTAGCTGTAACAAATACATGTTTTTTTCTTTAAAGGTTATTATGCAGTTGCCTATCTTTTAGAGCAGAGAGGAAGTTCAGGTCCGCTTGAAATATCTTCCTATATGAGGTGCTCATGTCACTTTAAAGGCTGCATTAGCATAGGCATTTGACTTTTATAATACAATATTTTATTGCCATTTTTAAAAAATGTAAAGTAGATTTATAGTTTCCCAAAACTCTGCATAAATAGCGAAATAAAAAGAGTAATCTCTGCCTAATTTCAGATGTAACTCCTACAGGTAAAGCTCTTTAAACAAGCTATCATGGCAAACAAACGTCATTAAATGGCAGACTGATACAGCTTTTCCTTGGGGCTTTCAGCTTGTTTAATCCTTTCTTTCTTCCTCTTACACTGTTTGCCTGAAAAGGGCTCCATGAAATTGCACTCCTTTGGAAATCAATACTACTTGAACTTTCAACAGTGAATAATAAAATTTCAATCTCCCCACAATGGCAGAGACATCCTTTCTGCTCATGTATTGAGGGAAGAATAGCAAGTGCTCAGTGTATGAACAATAGAGCCACTTCCCGGCTCCACTTGATTGGCTGCCTCGGAAAACCAATGCTTCAGTCTAATCCCTGGCTATCCCTTGGGTGACATTTCTCATTTCTTATCATTTTTTCCAGCACACATCCCAAGCTTGATAAGACAGCTAGGGGGATGAGGATGGACATTATTGTAGCACTCTTTCCAGCTCCACAACTAAATCCAAATACTTTAAGGTTGAACTTCTGTAAAACGTCAATGTGACAGTTTCAACATACAGAGCTGATAAACAAAGCACAATAATACTGTAAAGGCGAAGTCAAAACATTATCTAGCACCTGTCTGTCAGTGCTGCTGTGAATATTCGTTGTTTTCCTCATGGGAGTAGAATATGTTCCTTGAACATTATAGTAGCTGTTAGATAATTACTTGTGTTTTTTAATTAATTAAAATGTGTCTCCTTCTGTTAAAAGGATAGCAGACTTAATCCATTACAAATATTTCATTTATGGTTAGGTAAGATGACAACTAAATGTCATCAGATGTGCCTGATTTGCCACACTTCTGCTGTCCCTGATCCTCCCCTAGGGAGATGTGACATGCCAGTTTGGATTTACCCTGCATTATATTTCCATAAAATGTTAAGGGAGGCCTCAAGCTTGTCTTTTAAAGAGGAACTGTATTGAAAATAACAATGAATATTTTTTTTACAATATTCATTTATAGGTTATTTAGTCAGTGTTTGCCCATTCTAAAATCTTCCCTCTACTTGATTTAGATTCTGAAATGTATCACTGTTGGTGACATCTTTAAGAGAAATTGTAACTAAGGATTAAACTCCATCCCAGTCAGTAGCTAATACCCCCTTTCCCATAGGGAATCTTTACCTTTTCTCAAATAGATCATCAGGGTGGTCTGTATGGCTGATATTGCGGTGAAACCCCTCCTACAGTGTGATGTCAGGACCTAGGTCCTGACAGTTTCCTGTCAGTGAGCCTTGTTGCATTGTGGGAAATAACAGCTGTTTCCAACTGCCAAGCAACCAGTATTTCCCTCTGTGTACATGTTTATCTATAAAAAACAAGTTTAACCTATTGCATTGTTAGGGGGTGTGGTTATAGATAATGGCAATTGGTGCTGTCTGTATTTTTTCATGTCTGCCAGTAGCAAAGATGATTACATGCAGGCTGATTGTGGATCAACCAATATGAACAAATTACATAGCGAATATCAATTATTTCTTGATCTCTCTCCTATTTTTTAACTTCTCACTTTACAATGTATTGATTTATTTTATTTTTTTTCAGTTAAAGAGAACCTGTAACAAAAAAAAGTTCCCCTGGGGGGGACTCAACTCGGGAGGGGGAAGCCTCAGGGTCCCAATGAGGTTTCCCCCACCCCTGTAGCTGCAGCCAGTCCAGCGCTGGCTCCCCCGAAGTGTCCCGGAATCCTCCCTTGACAAGCCTGATAAGCACTGATTTATTTACCTTTCCTGGCTCCAGCGGGGGCGCTGTTGTGGCTTTCCGCACGGAAATAGTCGAAAATAGCCAATCTCCGTCGGGTCCGCTCTACTGCGCAGGCGCAGGAGACTTGTGCCTGCGCAGTAGAGCGGCCCAACAACGATCGGCTATTTCCACCTATCTCCGAGCGGAGAGCCGATACTGAGCCTGCGCTGGAGCCGGGAAGGTAAATATTTACATCCCCGCTGTTGGGGAGCTTTATCTCCGCCCTCATGGGACCGAGGAGGACGGGGGAAGCCTCAAAAGGATCCGGAGGCTTCCCCCACCCGAGGTGAGTACCCCCAGGGAAGGATTTTTTTGTTACAGGTTTTTTTTAAGTTCCTCTTTGGTTTTACTGGGTGATCTATACAGAATGTTTGTTTACTGAAAGTTCTATGTGCCAAGGGAGATATTGGTTGCTTGTCAGTTGCAAAAAGCAGTTATTTCCTACAATGCAACAAGTTTCACAGACAACAAACTGTCAGGACCTAGGTGCTGACATCACACTATGGGAGGGGATTTAACACAATATCAGCCACACAGACCCCCCTGATGATCTATTTGAGAAAAGGTAAAGATTTATTGTGGGAAAGGGGGTATCAGCTAATGATTGGAATGAAGTTCAATCCTTGATTAACGTTACCCTTTAAGATGTGTGTAAATGCCTTAGATGATCATCTGTGTATAGTTTCACTGATTATGTTGAAATTAGTCTGGTGTCTCATAGCTGCAGTGTAAAGTCATCCCAACATCCTGTTCGGAGCCTGGCCTATGGGAAAAAATGGTGATGATGATGGACTTTTCCAGCAGCTTGCTATTGTTCTGCGAAGGCATGGCCACTGTTAGGGCCCGTTTCCACGAGGGCGGTTTCGCCGGCGATTCGGCAGAGTTTCCCCGCACATCATTCGCACGGGGAAACTCTGCCATAGGGGATGACGACGCCGCGGCGGAATCGCTTGCGGGAGCGATTCGCCCGGAACCCCCCGCAGATTTCGCCACGGAGGCTGCGAATCCCATAGCCGTGCATGGCACGGCTCATGGGATTCGCCTGCGATCCCGCCCACCGGCTCAGTGCGGTGTGCGTCTGCGAGACGCACGCCGCACTAGTGGAAACGGGCCCTTAGATGTCTATTGCCACCACATCAACCTTCCTCCATATATAAGCAGACCATTGGAAAAATACTCTTGTGGTGTTGTAGGCATGTTTGATCCTATCCAAATGCAGCATATAGCTGAAATTTAGCAGAAATGTCAGCAAAAAAAGATATAAACAGCAATTAAAAATCAACACAGGTTCTTCTGCTTTCAATAACTAGAATGCATAATGCATGATTATTGTCTTAGTTTTTAAGATACCAGAAGACTGATATTTTATATATATTTGTGTATTATGGGCTGTTCTGTATACGGTAACAATTATGTAAACACAATAGCAGAAGCTTTTTATGGTCTGTTCATAATTACACTAAATGGGTCAGGACAGATTTCAAAGTCCCCTATACAAACAAGGAACTGACAACAAACACCTTCTGTTGGATAGTTACCCATTTCTGCTGAAAAGCTGAGGTGACGGCAGAGAACAGTTTGCTAAAAATGTTGGGAATCATCCTTTTTTTTTGCATCATCAGAAAGATAGCAGCTTGTATAAAGGCTAAAAAAAGAGCAGCAATTTGCTATGAGGGAAGAATAAAATAATGAAAATACACCATAGTAAACATATATGTTGCTTCTAGATGCAGATAATGTCACTGGGCCGCTTGCTTTATTTTCCTGGAACGTATTAATTATTAATTTATGATCGTGTTCCAAAGTCCAGTGATATTATATACAGAAGACTAGTTTTAAAAACTGATGAGTGGAGACTAGTAGTGGTATGTCTTATTCAATATATAAAAAGTTAGCAGGCATATTTAACTCTTAGATTTTACTGTGTTGTTATGCCTAGTACACACCATACAATTTTCTGTAAGATTAAAGGCCCGTACACACGCCGTACTAAAGGCAACGACGGGTCCGTCGTCACCTCCTGCTGGGCGGGTTTTCAGCAGACAGTCCGGCGTGTGTGTACAGTCTGTTGGCGGACTGATAGGGCTGTTTCTGAGCGATACGCCAGGCGGATCGCTTAGAAACAGCCTTATCAGTCTGCAGACAGACTGTACACACGCCGGACTGTCTGCTGGAACACCCGCCCAGCGGGAGGTGACAACGGACCCGTCGTTGCCTTTAGTACGGCGTGTGTACGGGCCTTTACCTCCAACATGTTGGAATTACGAATCTAACCATCTATCTGCCTAGTAATTAAACATTGTTCTACTCAGCAGGAGATAACCAGAAGACAATGCACCAGAGATAATGACCAGTCTCTACCAGTACTTTTACAGAAAATAATCTAATCACAGAAAATGTTACAGAAAATCTAATAGAAAAATCTTACAGAAAATTGTATGGTGTGTACTAGGCATTACAGTGGGTAAGGACTAATCCATATCCATTGGTTGCCAATCTAATTAGGATCAGCTTGATTTCTGTCTGTTCCCTGACACTTTTTTTCACTAAATAGGCATTCAACAACACTCAGTACTTATTATTGTTATTAATAACAAAGAGGAAATGTTGATCATTAGTGATCTCAGAAATTGGGAATCACTATGCTTGTGCAAAGTTTTTGTATTCTGGTGACAAATCTATTGCCAGTTAACTTATCTGGGGAATATGGCTCAGGGAATGGCAAGTCAGCATGGAAGGATACATTTGGAAGGTAACCATGAACTCTACTCAACCAATATTTACAAATATTACCATGTCAGACCATCCATGGTGAAATCAGTTCACTCATCTCTATACATTTGGTAGCCATCTTTACATGCTTTCTAAGATTCAATTGTTTATTTAATCATTAGTGGAAGTAAATGCAAGGGACTTTTTCTCCAAATTGTTTAATTTATAAAATTTATTAAAAAAAGTAAATTTTAATGTGGTATAATCAGCGACACCGTATACTACAAGCAAAATGACTGGCTCCAAATGATGGAAGCGTATTTATTCTGCACAAGGAGAAGATGTTTTTGTTGCTTCTTTACAGGCCTTTGTAAATCTGAACTGACACCTGAGGGTAGTCAGAAAAGTTATGTGTCAGATAGAATTTGCACAATGTTCTCTATACCACAAAGATCTTCTACCACTTACCACTGCTGCTTTAGTTTTGACTACTTTACATCAAGTCAGATTTAAAACTCTGTTGACATTTTTGATAATATATAACGATAGGTATATATATATATATATATATATATATATATATATATATATATATATAAATTTTTTTGCAAATCGAATTTCTGGATGTGTATAAAGTGACGCTGATTTCTGTGTATGTTGCATACAAGCATACCTTACTGACTAAACAGCACAGGCTGCTGTCACTAAAGTGGGTTAATTGAGACTTGGTACTTCTCTCAAATTTGAGACAGTTCGGCTATTGAATTGACTACTTAACCACTCTGCCCTCCCTTGGTAACAGCTGCTTGTCTTTTCATTGGTGCAGAGGACATTCTATAATGTGGCCAGGGCAGAGCCGGATCTTCAACCAGGCACCTCAAGCACCTGATTGGGGCCCCGTTTGGGGTCTAAAGGGCCCCATCAGCATATAATTTGAAGCTTCTATAGTGCGCACAATGGGCGGAGCGCTCCGGGTTTTCAGGGAAACCAGGATGTCAAAAAGCTCTTGGCACCGCAGCATCTGCAGAGTCTAAGCACTGTGGGCTGCGCTGTCTGTGAGTGTCACTCGTGTGCTGACTGGCTGAGCGTCTCCCTCTGTGACATAAGCTCCGCCCACCTTCTCTCCTTACTCTGCTCTGATAGCTTCTCGTTCCTCCATGGCGGCAGGCTCAAACAGCAGTTTCCCTCGCTGGCTGTCCTGGATTTCTTCACTCGCATCCCCCCCTCCTCACAAGAGAGAACTGGGCTCTGCACACACAGCGGTGAGGAGCTTATTATCTTATGCATTCCCCTCCTGGCTGCTCTCTGGTTATATGGGGGAGGGGTACTTAACCCTTTCACCAACTTAGATGTGGTGTTTTCAAGGCTCTGCCTCTGGCATTACATTTACTTTATTAGCATGTGTAACAGTCTAGCCTTATTGGGTTTACTTGTGACTCCATTTGTTAAAGCCATATTTATTTTTTGGACCATTTAATCCTACAATTGCATTTTTTCATATTGTTGCATGCATATAATGTTGCCCTTTCTACCAGCAGCACCCATTGTGATCTCCTGTATTCCCTGTCTATGTAGCATTCAGTGTGATCTCTCCTGCTCCCCGATGCCTCATGCCTGATAGATGTGAAAATCCCTACAGCAACCTTTAAAGGACAACTGTAGGCAGAGGTATACAGAGGATGCCATATTTCCTTTAAAAGTAAAAGTGAAATGTGGAAATAGATTTTATACTCACCGGGGGCTTCCTCCAGCACCATAATCACTGATGCATCCCTTGCCGTCCTCCGTTCTGCCACAATCAGCCCCGGTAATCTGGCTCAGTTGCACCAGTCGGAATTTATGCACATGGGCGAAGGGGCCGCACATGCATAGAAGAGCCGGCTGGCACAACTGAGCCATATTACCGGGGCTGATTGCAGCGGAACGGAGGCACTCGAGAGGACGGTGAAAGACGCAACGACGCTTATGGGGCTGTAGGAAGCCCCGAGGGAGTATAAAATCTTTTTATTTCCACAATTCCAGTACACTTAAAGCAATACCATTTGTCTGGCAGCCCAGCTGGTCTATTAAGCTGCACTAGTGTCTTAATAACACCTGATTGGCATATGCTTGTTTAAAGTCTATGGCTGAATGTAGAGGCAGAGAATCAGCAGGACAGCCATGAAATTAGTACTGCTTAAAGGAGTCATCAGGCAATCCTAAAGGGAATAAGTGCTACTTACCGGGGGCTTCCTCCAGCTCCAAGCTCCCAGCATGTCCCTCGCCGCAGCTCTGCCTTCAGCCGTTTGCCGCAGCTCGCTCCTGGTCCCCGGCAATGACGTCAGGATGACCTCCGAGTCAGCCTGTACTGCGCCTGCGCGAACGGCACTGTCAATCACCACCACGTGGGCCGGAGCGGACTGCGGTGATTGACAGCTCCACTCGTGCAGGCGCAGTACAGGCCGACCTGGAGGTCATCCTGACGTCATCACCGGGGACCAGGACAGAGCTGCGGCAAACGGCTGAAGGGAGAGCTGTGGCGAGGGACATGCTGGGAGCTTGGGGCTGGAGGAAGCCCCCAGTAAGTAGCACGTATTTTCTTTATTAATGCCTGATGACTCCTTTAAAAGGAAATAATTATGGCAGCCTCTATATCCCTCTTACTTTAGTTGTCCTTTAAGCGTAAAAAGGTAAAAAAAAATTTTAAAAAGTGTCATAGACTGGTTTAGCTCCATCCACTATCTCTGCCCTTGTCCATTTAAAATTTTGAGTGTCCAGATTTTTTGAGCTTTTTGTCCATCAACATTTTTAAATCTGGTTGGCAATGCTGCCCTGCCGCCAAGAGCATACCCGCCAATGCAACCAGTTTGGGGTCAAAATAGGTTGCATGTATCGATCAGACATGCTGCTAGATTTCCCTCTGACGTGCTCGATCAGCCTATTAATGCCCAATGTCAAGATAGCTATGTCCCCAAAACTTTACTGCACTTAGCAGCATGTAATCATTTGGCTGCCTGCCGCAGTGGCAGCACTGAACGGTTTCCGAAAGGCTGAGCGTCGCCATTACTACGGTAACAAGACACTCTCCACTCCAGCCCGCAGAGTCAGCGTGCGCCCTGCACCATGTGACTCATGTCAGCGTTCTCACTGTGGCTGGCAGACGCTGCTGACCTCATTGGCCCTCCCCCTCCCTCCTCTTGAACGTGCTGCAGGCTCAAAGTGACAGTGCAGTCCAGGTGCCATAACAGTGAGTAGTTCTTGAGGCAGCAGTAAGTTGTATCATGAATGGCCTGGGGGTATACATTACTGATGAATATATATATATATATATATATAATTTACATACAAAGTAGTTTGTACAGTTCATGAAGGGGAGGTGGGGGGGGGGGGGCCCAAATCTGCTACTTTGCTTAGGGCCCCATTTAGCCTTAATCCGGCTCTGGGCCAGGGGAATGGGCATTTCTGCAGCAAGATGGCATAAGGCATAATTAAGGCAGGGACAGGAGTAGTTAGACTGCCAATTCAGGGGGTCCAAGTTCATTTAGCAATCTGTTATACCTGAACTTGGCTTGTTGACTATGGTTATTGTCTGCTGATTTGGTCCAATGTTTCTTATAAATATACCTTGTACATTATTGTATATATTTGCATTAGCTAGATAGATAGATAGATAGATAGATAGATAGATAGATAGATTGTGGTGTTTGGGGTTTATGACTGTGGTGTTTTGGGATTTTGCTTTATGTCTGCATTGCTGTGCTTAAATCACTGGTGCACTTATAATAAACGTGTGTTTAAACTTATTCAAATCATGTTTTGTGTTTCTCTGCCTGTAAGATCCGGTGGCCGCTCATGGCGGCGGAACGCCGAGACCCACGCTGAGGTTCAAGCCTCTGGATCTCGGCAAGCTACTGACGTCACTGGAGCGCATGGGGCCAGGCTCCAATTGGATAAGCGGCGGACGCGTTCTCAATACGCGCTCCACTGCTGTAAACAGTGACCACGTGTGCACATTGCGTGTCAGCCTTCCTGCTGACACGCTGCCTTTTGATGGGTTACTTTGGATTCCTTTGTTTTCTCATTGGTTAGTCCTTGTATAAAGCTAAAGTGAGCCATCACCCGTGATAGCTTATGCTGTGGCTTGTTGCTGAGACTGCTCTCACACCGTTTGATCTTGTTGCCGACTTTGCCTGTACCAAGCTTACTCTAGATTGATTCCTGTTGCCGACTACTGTTTGTTCCTGACCATGTCTTCCGATTGGATTACCGTTACCATTACTGTTGCTGTCTCTGCCTGGACATGGATTTGCCTGATTGCCGCCTGGATCGACCCCTGCTTGTTAAAGCGGATCCGAGATGAAAAACTAACTATAACAAGTAACTTGTCTATATATCTTATCTAAAGTTTAGATAGTTTACACAGCAAATCTAGCTGCATACAGCTTTAATAGAAAATGATTATTTCTTCCTGTGATACAATGACAGCAGCCATGTTGTTTGTAAACATTACACAGAGGCAGGCTTATCTGTATCTTGAACACTCAGCCTGTGAAAAAAACCTAATCCCCCCTCCTCCCTTCTGCCTCTGAAATCAATGGCTAGTAACACCTCCTCCTCCTGCCCAGACTGAGCTCCCATGAGCCCTTGCTACTGCCAAGGCTCTCTGAAAACCTGTGGGCGTGGTTTATTTAGTTAATAGGGAATTAGAGTATTAAAACAAAAACAAAAAAGTATTTGGCTTGAGGAATGCCCTATAAACAATAGGAAAGGAACACAATTATGCAATGAGTAAAAATTTACCTCGGATCCACTTTAAAGGACTCCTATGAACTCTGCCTGGACCGACATTGGCTTGAACTGACCACGCTACCTGTAAGGTGTTTGAACTGCCTCCCTATCCTCTCCACCTTGCAGTCTCCTGGCTATCATCTGGACTGCCTCAGCCTTCAGGTGACTATAACACTTGTGAACACTGTGCCTTGTATTACTCATACTGCTTTGTTTGGTGAATACTATCTGTCAGTCTGTATGCTACATCTACCTGCACGGTTATTGTAGTTCTGAGTTAGGTAGGAGTTTGTGCAGGTGTTACGAGCTGGGCTATAGGTCAGTCATATGGGCATACAGCCTGACCTATAGTCATTGACCAGACAAGCTTGATACTGCCATTGTGGTGTTACCTAACCAAACCCATTTATTACAGGTACACAGCAAGAAACCACCTCATGTCCATGTAACGGACCCCTCTCCACTGCCTGTACTGATCGCTAGCAAGTACCTGTCCACTGCAGGAGAGCATCTGATAGCAGAGAATTCACCACCTGCAGCTACTCATGTAAAAGAGGCCGAAAATATGTTTTTTTAAAAATGTAAAAGCATTTATTGTTATGTGTGTTATGTCAAAACATTCCCACTTCCAACTAACTAACTTTCTTAATGTTAAAATATGTTATGTAGTCCACATGTTGCTAACTTTGTTTTTCTGCATTTATTCTCTTTTGTTCTTTAAGTTGTAACCTTCTTTTTATTAACTAGATTATTTGATCATTCAGACATCTGTTAAGGATTTACCAGTGCTGTCAACATTTAAGGACACACTGACCCAGATGGCTTACATTTAATCAATCATTCTTTATTTGGACACAGGATTGTGTAATAAATTTAAACAAAAAAAAAATGATACAGCATAAGTCTTATCAGTAAAAATGCCTCAAGGGGGCAGTCATTTGAATTACCAGTGTATGGTCTGCATGTGTGCTATTCACCTTTCATTTACAACAAAACAAGAATAACTTTTTGCAAACTTTGTTGCTTTATTGGAAGCAGTAGCGTTCTTGTCACATCATCCAATCACAGAGATCACTGGGGCAAGTTTTGCAGTAGTCTTATTACTTTGACTGAAACTGCATGGGGTAGAAAAGCTGAGGTGGCTGAAAAGATTGTTACTTTTCCTCAGGGAAAACAGTATTCACAGTGCTTGAAGCAAGCAGTGCTTGTTGTTTTATTTTTTATGTCATTCTCAAGTCATTAGCATAAGGATGCTAAGAATGCTAGGCCAACTCACGTCTATTTGATTTTGGCCCAGCACCCAAAAAACTTTTTAACTTTTAACTACCTATAGTCCTCTGCTGTTTTCCTGTTGTGAATGCCCTGGAGGATGTGCGCCTGTTGTCTCTTTTTAATCCAATTAAAGTTTGGGAATTGCTGTCATTGTCTTTATTTCAGTAGTTTCATAATGACATCTTAGTCTGGATTAATTTTTGTGCAACCTTTTGTAAATTCAAATTTTTTTTCACTTGTTTTGTCTATTTTTTTTTCTTTTGAAATACCTATGTTATGTCACTATGTTTATATTCTTATTAGGGTTTATCAGCATGGAAGACGCCCATAGGCGTCGACGGGTCGTTAGTGGTATAGCATGGAAACGGCCACTTGATCGAGCGGCCTTTCCATGCTAGTTCACGGAGACTGTCTCCGTGAACAGTGTGCGAGCCACTGATCGCGGCTCGCACGCATAATGTAAACATATACATCACACGGCGCTGCTGCGCAGCAGCGCCGTGATGTAGATCGGCGATCCCCGGCCTCTGATTGGCCAGGGATCGCCGGCATCTGATAGGCAGAAGCCTATCCTATCAGGCGCAGGACGGATATCCGTCTTGCGCCGCTCACAGGGTAAGGGAGAGGGAGGGAAAGCCGGGGAGGGCGGAAAGTGCTGCGGAGGGGGGCTTTGAAGAGCCCCCCCCCCCCCGGAAAGTGCGGGTAGCCGGCGGCGATCAGACCCCCCAGCAGGACATCCCCCTAGTGGGGAAAAAAGGGGGGAAGTCTGATCTCCCTGGCTATTTCCTGATCGGTGCTGCGGGCTGGAGAGTCCACGCAGCACCGATCAGAAGAAAATACTGTGGTCCTTAAGTGGTTAAAAGAAACGTGGTAGGAAGTAAAAAAAAAAGTTGAATTTACCTCTACCAGCCCCCTGCAGACATCAACAAAATCGAGATGGCACACACTTGGCTCAACAGAAAATCTGTATTTTAGCAGCTTACAGAGCCTACAGAGGAACACAATATGTTTCGGTTGTAGCCCTTCCTTAGGTATCCCCTGCAGACGTCCTGTGCCTGCCCCAGGACAAAACGATCCTCCGGTCCCCCGCCTCACTTTCGGTTTCCCACTCAGCAGGCCACTGCACCTGCGTGGCCCTGGCCGCGCGTCCTCACTCCCGCTCACATTGCTGGGAGCTTCCTGCCCAGGCTCCCTACAAGTTTTTCTGTGCCTGTGCAGGACGCTCCTGGTAATGGGAGCACAAACAAGGATGCACGTGGCCAGGGCCGCACAGGTGCAGTGGCCGGCGACTTGTAAGCCAGTGAAAACGAAAGTGAGCCATGGTGTGGGACAGGAGGATCATTTTGTCCCGGCGTGGGCACAGGACGTCTGCAAGGGACTGGTAGAAGCCCCAGGTAAATTCAACTCTTAATAATTTAAATGAAAAGTAGACACAATCTTTAAAGCAACCCTGAATTAGGGGGAAAAACTATTGATTAAGTCCATGGAAGGCTAGATTACTTCATCCTGAGAATATTGCTTGTTCCCAGAAGAGGTCTGGGAACAGCAATGCTAGTCAGCGAGCAGCATCAGGCTTCTGAGGATGGGGTAATCTAGCCCTGCATGGGTCTGCTCAATATTATCTCTTATGCAACAAAGACCAGAATAACGTGCCATCTTTTCTAAAGCCTAGAACATTCAAGATTGTTGTCAGCTAAGCAAAATACAATCCAAAAACCATCTTCCTCATGCAGTGTTATCTTGATCAAGTAGTAAGCTTGTACCTAGGAGAGGGGTGATGAGAGACGGTCTTCTTGTTGTGCCTCCCCCCCCCTCCCAAAAAACCCCCCCAAACAATTAAATGCTATTCTTCCAAATTGGGGTTGTCCCTGAAATTAGTGATGTGCTTACACACACAGAATTGTTGCCTTGACCAACTGTAGATGATTGGTCTATGTAATGTATCGTCTGAAGTCTAGCCATAATTTAAACTGAGACAAGAAAACATACCGTATCAGGATAAGATCAGCATTACAAGTTTTTAGCAGTCAAATTTTAGTTATTGGATTTAAAAAAAGACAAAGGGAAAAAAACAAAACATCACAGCACCAGCACACACGTGGAGGAGGTGCTTGGAAGAAGGAGATAGTAGGACATAGAGGAAGGATATTGGAGGACATAGAAGAAGGAGAGTGCAGAATATAGAAGGAGATTGTAAGCCATAGAAGAAGAAGATTGCAGGCAGCACATGGAAGAAAGAGCCTGCAGCACATGGAAAAGATGAATTGCTGCATATGAAAAGCATTTGAAAAGTAGCTGCAGAGGGAAAGGGAGAGAATGGCACTGAACATTAGGGATAATCAATGATATGCAAATCTTTTCTTGAACTTGGACCAATAAAGATTGACAGGAAGTTATTCTGATTTGTCCAATTTCAAGCTGCAAATAATTTACATGAAATTTGAACGTTAGGAGAAATGATTTGCTTCTTATTGATCATCCCTACTAAACAGTTTACCTAGGAAGCAAAAAAAGTATTAATCCTATCCTGCCTGCCAGAGCAACTATTTATGAAAAGAAATAAAACCCTGTTATACCCCATAAAACCTTCACTCATTACTGAAGGGACTGCTTGCAGCTCAACTAAGTATAACTGAAACACGTACAGAGTTTTTGTATGCAGGGATTAGTAGCAGGTGTGCCATCTGCCCACTCCGTCAGCACTGCTAAGATTACTATTTGCTTTATACATAAACATTTGTTGAAGAAGCATGACTTTTGCTTCATTTGGAGGAAAGGCTCTTCCACGCAGATACATTCTATTTTTTCATGTATACGTCTGATGGTATAAAGGGGATGCAGAGCACTGCTGCTTTTTTTTTTTTTTTGCTGATGTCTGAAGGAATGCTTTTCATTTTTTTTTTCAATATTTCGTTAACAATTAAATTAGTAGCCCCGAGACATAATCAGTTACTAAGCAAACGAAAACATCTTAAATTGACTTCCATAATTTCTAAGGGTATTTAATTGTATCTCAGAGGCAGAGAGAGCTAACAGAGGCTGGAATGGGTCACTATATTTCCCTCAGACATGTAGTCTAGGTTACAGGCCACCACAAACAAGGTCTCAGGCCTAGTGCACACCAAAGCGGTTCGGCAGCGTTTTGCGATCCGCTTGCGGGTGCGGATCCGCTTGGGTAATGTATTTCAATGGGCTGGTGCACACCAGAGCGGGAGGCGTTTTGCAGAAACGCATACTCCCGGGCTGCTGCAGATTTTGGATTGCGGATGCGTTTCTGCCTCAATGTTAAGTATAGGAAAACCGCAAACCGCTCTGAAAAACGGCACTTCAGAGCGGTTTTGCTGGCGTTTTTGTTACAGAGGCTGTTCAGTAACAGCTTTACTGTAACAATATATGAAATCTACTACACCAAAACCGCTACACAAAACCGCAAAACGCTAGCTGAAACGCTGCAGAAAAAGAAGAAAAAGCGTTTCCAAATCTGCTAGCGTTTTGCGGATCTGCTTGCGGTTTTTGGTGTGCACCAGGCCTTAGGGCTGGTGCACACCAAAACCCGCTAGCAGATCCGCAAAACGCTAGCAGATTTTTAAACGCTTTTTTTTATTTTTATGAGGCGTTTTGCTAGCGTTTTGCGGATTGCTGCTGCGGTTTTCAGTATAGTAGATTTCATATATTGTTACAGTAAAGCTGTTACTGGACAGCTTCTGTAACAAAAACGCCTGCAAAACCGCTCTGAAGTGCCGTTTTTCAGAGCGGTTTGCGTTTTTCCTATACTTAACATTGAGGCAGAAACGCATCCGCAATCCAAAAAATGCCTCACCCAGGCATTTTTCGTTTCTGCAAAACGCCTGCCGCTCTGGTGTGCACCACCCCATTGAGATACATTGACCAAGCAGATCCGCAGCCGCAAGCGGATCTGAAAACGCCCAAAAAGCCGCTCGGTGTGCACCAGCCCTACGTGTGCATTAGTATGTGTAACTGAGGTATAGTAAACAGGGAAATGCATACAGAATTATAAGAATTTAATCTACAGATAAGTGTGTAAATTCTGACATATCTTTTACACAACATAAAGTTGTGGAAACATTTGGTAAAATTAAAAAATCTCTGAAAAAACAACAACTTGTCACTCTCTTTCTCAAAACAAAAAACACAAAGCCCCCCGCCCCTCTCCACTCCCCCCGCCTAACCCCCCCCCCCCCCCCCCCCCCACACACACACACACCTATTACCGTATTTTGGTGTAACTGGCCGCTGGCACAGACCTTGGCTGAGGTCAGTAAGATGTCACAGTTAAGGTGGCCATGCATCAGGCGGCTTGGTGGCCGATCGACCATCCAATTCGATTATTATAATCAAATTGGATGAAAGTCGGTGCCGCCAAGTGCATGCCCGACCGACAAAAGCGACCAATTTTGGGACGGAAATTGGTCGCATTGTCAATAGCGCATGTTGCAAGATGTCAGGCCAAATTTGGTCGGTCAGGAGCACGGTGGGAACGGCGTGCAATTTCCAGACGACCGACGAAACAACCCACCGCTTCACCGCTATGTCCCCCCCAATGCCCGCCATACCAAAGTGTATACATTACCTGTCCGCAGCCTCCGCTTGTCCCCTGCTGCTCCAGGCGCATTCTCTTTTCTGCATACACTCACGCCCCACGTGATTTCCTGGTAAGGGCATGTGACGTCACATGTCCTTACTAGGAAACCACGTGGGGCACGCGTGTATGTGGAAGAGGAGAATTCAGCCGGAGCAGTGAGGGACAAGCGGAGACCGCGGACATGTAATGTATACACCTTGGCATAAGGGGGGCACAGCAGCGAGGCAGCGCACAGGGCTGATTCCAGATGGATTTCAGCATGAAACTGATTGGGAATCGGCTGTGGTGTATAGGCAGCTGACAGATCTCTCTCTTATCACATTCAATAAGAGAGATATTTGTCCCTTGGTCGAATTTGCCCTTCAACGCTAGATGTATGGCCACCTTTACACTTGCATTTTAGTTGTCTACAAAGCTACAGAGGTATACAAAGCAACACAACTAAACTCCAGCTCTCAGGCACCATAAGGAAGGGGATGCATTGTACAAGACATGAGGGAGTTAACAAGCCCATGCTTCAGTTTAGGGAGAAATAATTAATTAAACAATTAAAGCTTTGTAGGTTCAAAGAGTCTCTCCACAACGGGCTTTCTTGCGCTTGAAGCAATAGAAGATCGACATTTGCCCAAAATCACAAGGGGGGCTGATCTCACACTGGGAATTTAGCTGGGTACATCTGCTTCAAAGGCAGCAAATCTCAGTGATTAATGTGTCCTTTTTATCAGCATCTGAAACCTACAACATAACATTAAAACTCTATTAAGAATTTTATGTCAGCAGCATCAGGCGAAAAGAAAAAAGCTTTAATGACATGCACACACAAGCACATGCACACACCCATAGCTGTTTAGGAAATTCAAGTTACCCATTACAAGAAAGAAAAAAAAATAATTTGAATTTGGACACTCCATGCTATTGGTGATATGCCAACCAAACACTGTGACTTCACAGTTCAATCCAAAGAATGAAAACATGGAGATTACTTCTCAAGTCATTTCAGTGAAAGAGATCGGATGTAAAGCGTTTGGCCAGGCCAACAGCCTTATAAATAGTTTCAAAATCTGATTTTTTAGATAGCAAACTACTGTATACATATACTATAGGGTTCTAAGCTGCCTGGATGGAGAAAGTCATGACTTTCCCCTGGATTTACCATTGTGTTTTAACTTTTGTGAGAGTAAAACTTCATGTGAGATCATTTAGAAAATTACAAAAGATTTTTAGAATTGGCCTCAGATAGCAAGTGTGTGTGTGTGTGTGCGTGCGTGCGTGCGTGCGTGCGTGCGTGCGTGTGTGTGTGTGTATTGGGGGGGATTCATCTGGTATTTTGGGCGAATGTCGATCTTCTATTGCTTCAATTCAAGTGCAAGAAAGAAGTCCAAATAGATTACAGAAAATGTTTTACTAAGCTCTGCTGATGTCAAGTACCTATACTGGGCTGGGCAGAACATCTGACTACCTATACTGTGCTGGGGGTGGACAGAACATCTGACTACCTATACTGAGCTTGAGGGTGGGAAGGAAATCTGACTACCTATACTGGGCTGGAGGGGTGGGCAGGGCCTCTGACTACCTATACTGGGCTGGAGGGGTGGGCAGGACATCTAACTACCTATACTAGGCTGGAGGGGTGGGCAGGACATTTGACTACCTATAATGGACTGGAGGGGTGGGCAGGGCATCTGACTACCTATACTGGGCTCGAGGGGTGGGCAGGACATCTGACTACCTATACTGGACTGGAGGGGTGGGCAGGTCATCTGATTACCTATACTGGGCTTGGGGGTGGGCAGGACATCTGCTTATACTGGGCCTGAGGGGGCAGTGCATCGGACTACCTATACTGGAATGGGGGGATGGGCAGGACATCTGACTGCTTATACTGGGCCTGAGGGAGCAGGACATTGGACTACTTATACTGGGCTGGGGGGTGGGCAGGACGTAATACTACCTATACTGGGCTGGGGGGTGGGCAGGACATTTGACTGTTTATACTGGGCCTGAGGGGGCAGGACATTGGACTACCTATACTGGGCTGGGGGGTGGGCAGGACATAATACTACCTATACTGGGTGGGGGGGGGGGGGGGGCAGGACATCTGACTACCTATTCCAATACTGGGCTGTGGGGGTGGGCTTCTGACTGCCTATACTGGACTGGGGCTAATACATGAACCAAAAGAAACAAACTGACCAGAAAAGTGATATATTTCGCTGGCCACTTTATTATTAGGTATGCCTTGCTAGTACTGATTATGACCTTTTATGCCATGAGAACTGCCTTAATTCTTCCTGGCATACCTCAGTCTATACTGCCACGATAGCATCATGCAGTTTCCGCTGTTTTTTCGTCTGCACATCCATGATGCGAACCACCTGTTCCACCACATCATGGGGGAAGCCCTGCTTTCTTATGTGTGTATGAGGAATGATGCTAATTACCCTTTGCCTAATTGTGTGTTAGGAGGAAACTGCCCACTACCTTTGAGTTACACTGTAGACTACAGTGAGCTCCACCCACATCCTGTCATGGCCATGGCCATTTTTTGCCTCGGCATGGTTTCCCAAACAATTTGCAGCGACACACTTTGTGGGGAGGGGGACCGGATGTCAAATACCCCAGGTACTGGTCCATTTTTGTAATTACATTTCCAAGCCAGGAGATGTAATCACATGAATGGAGTACATCTCCTGGCATGCATTGTGGTGGCCAATGGCACCTGACCAACATAGTTGCAGGTACTTCAACCTGCTCTTTTGCGGCACAGTGACAGAGAAGATAGAGGCCTTCATATAGTCAGCCGCCCTCCTAGCCAGGACAGGATTCACCTGATGTATGGTGGCCATCTAGAAGGATCAGCCAAAGAGGACCTCTTATGCCAGGGACCAAGCTTTCAATTTCTCCAGCCACATCTGGGTGTCCGGGGTCAGCGGCCGGCGTCAATCATCAAATCACTCCGTACTATGCAAGGGAGGAGGGGTGGCTATGGCGTGGTCATTGAAAGAGGTTGTCACATGCAGTGCTAGAGTGCAGCGCTGCAACGATATGGGAAGTAATGCATTAAAGTATTATGCATTATATTAAGTATTATGTATTATATGCATTATACATTCCAATACAATACATTACTTCCTATATGGCCGCAGCGCTGCGCTCCAGCACTGCGCGCAATTACCTTTTTCAGTGACCACGCGATAGCCACCCCTCCTTCCTTCCAAAGTACGGAGTGAGAGAGCCATGTCATGTGCACTCTGCCTTTGATGATTCACGGTGGCCGCCAACCTCGGACATCTATCACCGCTGCCAGCTGACTGCTCCTATGTGTAGATGACCCGGATGCGGCTGGAGCGATCGCAAGCCTGGTCCTCGGCATAAGAGGGACAAAGTCCTCTTTGGCTGATCCTTGTAGACGGCCACCATACATCAGGTAAGACCTGTCCTAGCTAGGAAGGCGGCTGCTAGCCTTTATTGTTAACACTTGGAGTGCTCTGGAAGCAGGAGCCTGGTCCTCGGTCCTCGGCATAAGAGGGACAAAGTCCTCTTTGGCTGATCCTTGTAGACGGCCACCATACATCAGGTAAGACCTGTCCTAGCTAGGAAGGCGGCTGCTAGCCTTTATTGTTGACACTTGGAGTGCTCTGGAAGCAGGAGATTTGGGCGCATGAGACAAGTGGACAAAAAGGGCGCCCCATTCACTCCCATTATAAATATCGTTTAAAGAGACTCCGTAACAAAAATTGCATCCTGTTTTTTATCATCCTACAAGTTCAAAAAGCTATTCTAATGTGTTCTGGCTTACTGCAGCACTTTATATTATCACTGTCTCTGTAATAAATCAACTTATCTCTCTCTTGTCAGACTTGTCAGGCCTGTGTCTGGAAGGCTGCCAAGTTCTTCAGTGTTGTGGTTCTGCTATGAACTCCCCATCCAGGCCCCTCTCTGCACACTGCCTGTGTGATATTTAGATTAGGGCAGCTTCTCTCTGTTCTATTATCTTTTACAAGCTGGATAAATCCTCCTCTGAGCTGGCTGGGCTTTCACATACTGAGGAATTACATACAGGCACAGCTGTCTGCACTCTGCAGGAAGAAATAGCCTGACACTTCAGTGGAAGATAGCTGCAGGGGGAAAGAAACACACAAATGATCTCTTGAGATTCAAAAGGATGGCTGTATACAGCCTGCTTGTGTATGGATGTATTTTCTGTGTGTGGACATACTGTACATCATTCTACTTCCTGTTTTGGTGGCCATTTTGTTTGTTTATAAACAAACTTTTTAAAACGGTTTTTAACCACTTTTAATGCGGCGAGGAGCGGCGAAATTGTGACAGAGGGTAATAGGAGATGTCCCCTAACGCACTGGTATGTTTACTTTTGTGCGATTTTAACAATACAGATTCTCTTTAATGGGCGCCGAACAGGGAAAAAAAGGCGCCGGAGATTATTAACGTTTTACAAACGGCGCCCGGAGATTTTTAAGGTTTTATAACTGTGCTTGTGATGATTTAACTTTACAAAATAAGCCCGTGACGAATAACGTTTATAAAAATACTAAATCACTATTTCTAAAACATTTCTAAAACATTATTATTCACCCAAAAAAATTATTTACATTTTTTTATTTACATTTTTTATTCTTTAATGTTTGTAAAACATTATTATCCATAGGGGGTCTTAGGTTTAGGCACCACCAGGGAGGTCTTAGGTTTAGGCACCACCAGGGGGGTCTTAGGTTTAGGCACCAACAGGGGGGTCTTAGGTTTAGGCACCACCAGGGGGGTCTTAGGTTTAGGCACCAACAGGGGGGTCTTAGGTTTAGGCACCAACAGGGGGGTCTTAGGTTTAGGCACCAACAGGGGGGTCTTAGGTTTAGGCACCAACAGGGGGGTCTTAGGTTTAGGCACCACCAGGGGGGTCTTAGGTTTAGGCACCACCAGGGGGGTCTTAGGTTTAGGCATCACCAGGGGGGTCTTAGGTTTAGGCACCAACAGGGGGGTCTTAGGTTTAGGCACCACCAGGGGGGGTCTTAGGTTTAGGCACCACCAGGGGGGTCTTAGGTTTAGGCACCAACAGGGGGGTCTTAGGTTTAGGCACCAACAGGGGGGTCTTAGGTTTAGGCACCACCAGGGGGGTCTTAGGTTTAGGCACCACCAGGGGGGTCTTAGGTTTAGGCACCAACAGGGGGGTCTTAGGTTTAGGCACCAACAGGGGGGTCTTAGGTTTAGGCACCACCAGGGGGGGTCTTAGGTTTAGGCACCACCAGGGGGTCTAGGGGTTAGGGAAAGGTACAGGGAGGGTTTTTAACAAACGTAAATATATGTTTCAGTTTAGAAACAGGGAAGATTAACGTTTTAAGAATTGCCGATCTCATACACATTATTTAATGATTTATAAATTCTTAAAACACTATCTGTAAACAAAATTCTACACAATATTTTTTATAAACGATAATACTGCTTATCGTTTACACCACGCGCCCTTTTTTCCCGATGCCCTTTTTTGATGTACGCGAGTGCTCTATTCATTTATTTAACAATGTTCCAGGGGATATATTTTGAGGTGCCTGACTCCAGGATTGCCTGATCACACCATAGGGGGATTTTTCCTCACTCCCCACATTGCTGCTTCATATAGTCAGGGGGCTGCGAAGGCATGCTGCTTACCCCAAAAGCCGACAGCATTTAAGAACCTCCCTTAGGGGTAGGTTCATTATACATATTTATTTAACTTAGGCACACCCAAGGTGCTCAGATTCCTTTAGGCTTCTTACACACTAAGACGTTGCGTTAGGTGCTATGTTAATGTTGCATAACGTGCACCTAACGCAGCGCATGGGGGTGGTGGCAGAGGACGTTAGCAAAGAGCCGCGTTAAGCGGCTCTTTGATGTGTCCGTGATGCGTACTATAGTACGCATGCGCTGGTGGAGACCATGTGAGCGGAACACTCCACATCAGGTGGTCCCGCCAGTGACGTTAGCACAGTGCAGTGAATATTAATTAGCCATGTGGCTAATCACTGCGCCTGTGCAAGCAGGCTAACGCGGCAAAGCCGCTCTAACGCCGTAGCATGCTGCACTTTAGATTGACGTGCAGCGTTACAATGTAACGCAGCTTGGGCACTGTGAACAGCCCATTGCAGTTACATTGCTGTGCATTGAGGAGCGTTACAGGCTGCACTAACGTGCTCCTGTAACGTCTCACTGTGAAAGCAGCCTTAAAGAGACTCCGTAACAAAAATTGCATCCTGTTTTTTATCATCCTACAAGTTCCAAAAGCTATTTTAATGTGTTCTGGCTTACTGCAGCACTTTCTACTATCACCATCTCTGTAATAAATCAACTTATCTCTCTCTTGTCAGACTTGTCAGCCTGTGTCTGGAAGGCTGCCAAGTTCTTCAGTGTTGTGGTTCTGTGATGCATCTCCCCCCTCCAGGCCCCTCTCTGCAAACTGCCTGTGTATTATTTAGATTAGGGCAGCTTCTCTCTTCTCTCTTATCTTTTACAAGCTGGATAAATCCTCCTCTGAGCTGGCTGGGCTTTCACATACTGAGGAATTACATACAGGCAGAGCTGTCTGCACTCTGCAGGAAGAAACAGCCTGACACTTCAGTGGAAGATAGCTGCAGGGGGAAAGAAACACACAAATGATCTCTTGAGATTCAAAAGGAAGGGTGTATACAGCCTGCTTGTGTATGAATGTATTTTCTATGTGTGGACATACTGTACATCAACCTACTTCCTGTTTTGGTGGCCATTTTGTTTGTTTATAAACAAACGTTTTAAAACTGTTTTTAACCACTTTTAATGCGGCGAGGAGCGGCGAAATTGTGACAGAGGGTAATAGGAGATGTCCCCTAACGCACTGGTATGTTTACTTTTGTGCGATTTTAACAATACAGATTCTCTTTAAACATTAAAACTACTAGATTAGCAAGCCTCCACAGCCCTAAAATGATGAAATTAACTTCTTTTGGATAGAAAGAAATCATAGAAAATGGTTGGTGTCCCATTTTTTCCTGATTGCATTTGTTAATTAAATTCCATGTAAATCACAATAACCAAGTTCTCACTTTTCTATTCAAATCAATGTTCCAAAGATGCTGCTAATTATTTTTCAGCAAACATAAAGTATTACGTGAAGCAGAAAATGTGTTTTTATATTGCCACAGTTAACATTTGAATTTTCATTTGCATAGATACTATTTATTTCCCTGAAGTGCTATAGCTTGGATTTCAGTTCACAATGTGTTATAACAGAACCTATAACTTTCCTGTTAGAAAATTGCATCCGAGCATTATGTGAAAATCCTTTCTTGTCATTTAAAGTTGTTTCAGCTTTATTGGAAAATACAACAGCAAAAGGGGGTGTTCTATTGATACTTTAGGCTTTTAAACTGTCTTTCCAAGCAACTGAAGAGTTTAAAAGCATTAACTTCTTATTACCGAGTATATAGGCTATTATTCCACTACATTTCACCTACTAATGCATCAAACTTAACTGCATATTTCTTCCAAGCATTTACTAACCACAGACTAAGACAACATGATATGCACATCAATAAATTAAAATGTATTATTCATACTCTTCATCATCATTCACTGACTTATTAGTTTCCTTGTACAGTGTACAGAATATCAGAGTAATGTCAAAATATTCTTTTACGCAAGTCTTATTTGGAGCTGTAATCTTGTTTCTTTATAAGTCTCATGTTTCTTTTTAATAAGTTAGATTATTGTAACCAAACCACAAATTAATATAATGAATATATTTGTTTGCTGTAAAACCTGAGAGTGTCATTTGAGATACCTTTTCCATTACCCCTTATACAATACTGTAACAGAAGACTAAAAAATAAAACAGTAAAAAAAGTAATGTATATCATCTTTCATATACACACACAAACACAGACACATAAACATATGTGTGTGTGTGTATATATATCGTATTTTTCGGACTTGAAGATGCTCCTGACCATAAGACGCACCTAGGTTTAGAGGACAAAATCCAGGGGAAAAATATATACTAAACCTGGTGCATCTTGTGTATTATGCCCCCTTTGTACCTTATGTCTCCTTGTCCTCCTCTGTCCCCTTTGTGTCCTCCTCTGTCCCGATGTGTCTGCCTCTGTCCTCCTTGTGTTCTCCTCTATGCCTCTTTCTGTCCTCTGCATGGACACAGTACAGGGAGTCCCAGACATTGCGGCATGTTGGAGACTCATATTGGCACACGTTCACAAGTCAGGAACTCCCTGCATTTGGACTATAAGACGCATTGGCTCCCCCCCCCACACACACACTTTTGGGGGAGAAAAAGTGAGTCTTATAGTCAAAAAAAAATAATAAAAAAAAAAAATATATATATATTTATATATACAGTATATATATATATATATATATATATATATATATATATATATATATATATATATATATATATATATATATATATATATATATATATATATATACAGTTATCATGAATACTACACATGCCTATGTGCTACAATTAAGTTTAAACCACATACATGATCAATATAAATCAATCACAATCCATGTAACCACCAAAGGGTAATAAACATATTCACACTTCAAAGAGAAGTGTGAATATGTGCTACAATTAAACATGTTGCGTAGTTAATAAATATATTATAGCAAAAGTACATGTTCTATGATGATAGACAACAGAAAGAATGACTATTACCATGGCAATAAATGTAAACCTAAAAGAGCTCAGAGGCACGGCATCTGATAACCACACCCAGTCTACCAAAACCAATGAAGTCATGATGAGTAAGACCAGAATAGATGACTAAGTAAAAACAACAAGTATCAGCTATGAATTGGTTGACCTTTATTACTGTGAAACCATTTTTTTCTTTGTTTTTCCTTAATATTGTTCTGTGGCTAAAGTAAAGCTCACACAAAGATTTCACAAATGCCTTAAATAGGAACTTCAGCGAAAAGGGAAAAAAAATCAATACATTGCAAAGTGAGAAGTTACAAAAATAGACATGATTGATATTTGCTGTGTAATTTGTTCATATTGTTTGATCCACAATCAGCCTGCATGTATTTTTTTTTCCTACTGGAAGACATGAAAAAAATCAGACAGCACCAAATGCCATTATCTACAACCATACCCCCTTACCATGCGATTTTTTTTTATAGATATACATATGCACAGAGGTAAATACTGGTTGCTTGGCAGTTGGAAACAGACATTATTTCCCATAATGCAACAAGGCTCCCACAGTGTGCTGTCAGGTCCTAGGTCCTGACATCACACTGTAGGAGGGATTTCACCACAATATCAGCTGTACAAACGTCCCTGATCTATTTGAGAAAAGGTAAAGATTTCCCATGGGAAAAGGTATCAGCTACTGACCGGGATGGCGGTCAATCCTTGGTAACAGTGCCTCTTTAATTAAGTCCTGATCAGACCTAAGACATTGCTGTTTTAATGTCCATGAGCTCATGGTGGTTTTGTGAATAAACCAACTTTTTAATTACTGGAGTACTGGACAAATAATACAAGCCCTTGATGAATAGATAAATAAATGCCAGTCTCCGGTGTCAGTAAAAATATAATACCAGGCTATTAGCGTCAGCCACTAATACCAGCTTGTTGTGTCTCCAAAGAATATTATCATGAAATTTTCCTACCAGCAACTTGATCCTTTCCTTAACTAGCCCTAAGCATTACATGCAATTCTTGCTTTCCTAGTTTAACAAGTTCCAAAAAAGGTGATTTTGCCACATATAACTATAGCAATCAATTTATCTTACTGTCACTTCTAGCACTTTGAAGCCTCTAACTAGTGACAGTTGTGTGCTTGTTGAGATCTTGCTTTGTGATAAAACAAGTTAATGAATCGGTGGATGAGTAAAACCAATGATGCAGTTTTACGTCATGATATAGGAGGGGTTTGGGGGGGTTGACATAAATGGCTCCATATACTTTGACTCATGACTGACTCACATGTAGAAGCCTACAGGTTATCCTGTGGGTGTGAAGATCTGGAATGTTTATTGGAAAAAAAAACATGAAAAACTGATCAACTATAAAGAAAACAATCTGTCTGCTATGTAAAGAATATCTTAGCGCTGCTAAAAATTTAAAAATGGGAGGAGCAGGCATGTTACAAGAAAGAAGAAATTATCCTGCGCTGCCCTTTCACTTGAAATGGATTTCAATAGTTCCAAAGTGCTGCTCCTGGTTGCTGGGTGGTGCCAGGGGGACAAAACAGGAAAATCGGACAAAAAGAACAGGCTCCAACATTTATCACAAGTTATACGGAGAGCTTTCGCCGCATTCAAAGTATCGTCCGAAAAAACTGGCCGATTATACTGCAGGATCCATTTCTCAAAGACTCCTTGCCGGAGAAACCTAAAGTAATCTTCAAAAAGGCACGTTCTCTTAAAAATCAAATAGCCCCGAGTAATAGGAAACAGAAGACCCCACAGACATGGCTAAGATCAACCATCACTGGTAATTACAGATGTGGGAAGTCAAGGTGTGGGTGCTGTGCCTTTATTATGCACGGCACAAAACAGTTTCATCACCCAAGTGGGTGGTCCATCCCACAGAAACAATTCATTAACTGTGCATCAGAATTCGTTATATATGTTCTGGAATGCAGTTGTAGAAAACTTTATGTAGAAAGAACAACCAGACCCCTAAGAAAACGACTAGGGGAACATAAATGCAACATATTGTCAAAATCTGAAAAACATAGTGTCCCCAGACACTTTAACAAATTCCACCAGTCGGACCCCGGGTGCCTGAAAATCTACGGGCTAGAACAAATCCCAGCGTCTCTCAGGTGGCTCGAGATGCAAAAAACTTTGTGAACAAGAAGTGTTCTGGATCTTCAAACTAAACACCCTGTGACCAGAAGGATTGAATGAAGACCTAGAAGTCCGAAGTTTCCTGCAGTGATCTTGCCAGCTTTAAGATCAATGGAATCTGATTATGTTCATTGTGTTCCCTCATAATATTTCCCCCCCCCCCCTTCTTCCCCCCTCCACTTTTTCTCCTATCACTTCCAGGGTTGCCCATGGGGTGTTCCTTTTCCCTCCTCTTCACACCACCATTTCCTTCACCTGAGGCAATTCTTTCCTCTTCCCTCTGGTCCCCCTCCCCCCATCCTATGCACACACACCCCCAGGTTGTCCTTTATGATGTCCACAAATATCCCTTCGCCTCCTCAGTCGTCCTAGTGCTATTGCATACAAATCAAAAATCGTAAATAATGTGGGTATATTATATGTTTGTCATCCAAATGTATTATTATAATTTGTCTGCCAGATCTGTGGGTCAGCATAAAGTGGGCTCCTTTGTAAAGTACACTGTCAGTAGTAATCTAAAGATGCGACCTTATAGTCGCATCCTGACACTTGTAACCTTCTGTTGCCCATACGGGAAATTCTTGTAGTATAGACAGAGCTCCCTTTGTTATACTATTTATAGAGCATTCATTTACATGGTCTACAGCTGACGCTACCCCCGGACTATTCTCCGTAGGTGTGGCTGTTGCGTTTTTTCATCCCCCCTAAAATGTTGACTGGAGATCCAAAGTAGAAGGAAAGACTGATACCGCCGCAGATTATGCGCAGGGTCAGTCACCCCAAAAGGACTAGGGTCCCCCCGCCCCAACACGACCCGACCCCATGTAGACGCGAGGACTGGCACTGGCGCAGATGATGCGCAAGATCAGCCGCTCCAATAGGATTATGCTTTCACAGCCCCTACGCAGATGAGCCAGGGAGTGTGCTATGGCATTGAGCTGCCACTGCCATAGAGCGGATTTTTCACACATATATTTATATATGTAATATATATATAAACACATAGAAATAAAAATAAAAATCCGGATCCATTACTTCACACATATATAGCGGATATAATGGTATAAGCTAAACTTCCTTCATGCCGAGACCCAGGTCCATTTCTAAACAAGGTAAGGTGACGAAGTTCACCTGTTTTGGAATGCATAGAACTGCATCCAAAACTAAAACTTAAGGACAGGTACGTGACCTATAATGTAGTGCACTGATATTGAACTATGGATGGTGCAGTACTCTGCACGGACACAGTGTCTGTTGCTGAGCAATGTTTTATTTATTTATGTTGAATAATCTTAATTGTTTTTGTTACTAACAAATACACTAAATACTAAAGTTATAGTGTGTTAAAAGGTCGGCCAATAGCCGATCAGCTTCACCCAAGCCGGGCAGTCATCCCGCCCATCACGAGTGACATATGATAGTCACTCCTCCATCCCTCCCACATCGGGAGGTATAAACTAGAGCCTCATATGCCGTCACGTCACCTGACGAAGGCGTGGTCAGCAATGAAACGCGTCGTGACGGCAGACGGCTCCAGCGTGACTAAGCCACGCCCAACGCAACCAGCTCCGCGTCGGGATACACAGCAACCGTTGCTTTGGCCAAGCACGGGGTAGGAGAGGATGGCTGGCAGGCCTGAGAAGCGCTATTGATTTTAACAAATTGTAAGTGCAACTTTTATGCGTCTTGTTTTAAGTAAAGAAAGTATTACAACCTAGGAGCAGGCATGTGTAGGAAGCTTTCCTCATGCCCACCGCTCCCCCATTCTCCTTCATCCCCCTCCATCATGTTCTAAGGCCCCCTGAAGCTACTTCCTTGTTAGGAGGGTTGGGGAGCAATGTGCTTAGATGAAGACAGGAAGCACGTCCACAAATCTTGCAGGGGGTCTAGGGAGCAGTCAGGGGAGATCTGGGAAGAGGCAGCAGCATGGGGGGGGGGGGGGGGGGGGGCTGGCTTAGTTCGGGGGCCAAATTTGCTGGGGTGGAGGGGGCCCCAGACCACTTATCCCCTCGGGCCCCATTGGAACCTGCCATGTACAGTGGTGGCAGTTTGTGCTCTCTAATACTGTGCTGTCACCCCCCCACCCATGTACCCTCAGTCAGCCACTCACCTGTCCCTAGCTGGGATTACAGCCATGCCCTCCTAGTGACTGACAGCCAATGGAAATGCTATCAGTCACTAGGAAGGAGCCATGGCAGCAGTGGGAATTGCAGATGGCCTCCCCCACCCCCATCAAAACACCATCATCACTTCCAGACTAAGAACTCGATCACACTGGAATCATTTTTGGATTTTTTTAAGCGCCTGCGATTTTTCAAAATCGCCCTGAAGTCGCTTACACCATGCTATCCTATGTGCTAGTTCAGATTAGGGCGATCCTTCTGCTTTCTGCTCAGAGAAGCGATGCATGGACCATTTTCTACATTTTGCTACAATGGTAGGTATAGTAAAAATGCAAAACGCTCACAAAATCGCTCTGTGCAGCAATTGTGTTCGCGTTAGAATAAATACATTGTATTTATTCTTTTCCGGATCACAGAGTTCACTTCCTGACTGACGTCAGGAAGAGTGAAAAAAAGGAATCACTTTGCAAAAACGCCTACAAAAACGCTTACCAAAAACATCCAACGAACAGAAATCACTGGGAAGGGAAAAAAATCGCTTCAAAAAACGTCCAACACGAATGCTAACGTGATCGAAACCCAATGTGAACGAGGCCTAAGAGGGAGGCTGGAGAAAGGGCTTTGTGCACATTGACCCGGGCTACCACTGACAGCTTGCAGCCAAAGCTTTTCATTTTTATGTTACAAAATGTACATTTTATTCCAATATAACTTTTCATGAGCTTTTTTTAAATTGCATTTCTATGAAATGCTATTTAAGAAAAAATTAAGAACTAAAGCTTTACGTAGGAAAAGCTGGTTCCCTTTGCAAGGTTAATTCAGATTACTCTAGATAATTAGCATGTGTGTGATTACAGTCATGTGTCTGGACTTTTTTCAATTCAGGATAGCCTGCATTAAGAAAGGTTTTTGCTCGGGGTGCATGCATGTAATTGCTCTAGCAGGCCTGCTAATTGACTGACCTCACAGCAAGCCTTGGTCTAAGATGATGAAGATGAGGCTGCAAGCTTTTGCTTCTTAATAGCAGGACATATTTTATATATACCGGCCAAAGTGGGAAAGACTTAATCAATCAGCATATTGTAAATTTGATTGAGATACAGTAGATATATCACAAACCAGTAACGAGAGGAATTTTCAGCCTATCATCTTTATTCCCTTCTGGAAAATTGGACATTGATTGGCTATAGAATTTAATTAGCAACAATGTGAATACTATCCATTTTTATAGTATATGCCATATACTCCCATTTGCCATTTTCTGCATTTTTTATGTTTGTTTTTGGTAGTAAATTTCTCTACAAGGTTTCCTCTGTTAGAGTTACATCAAATGAAAGTAGAATAATTTTTTAGAATTTTTTTTATTTATATCATTGTTTCTTTAAAGCTTATTATGCTGTTGCGTATCTTTAAGAGCAGAGAGGAAATTCTGAGTTCAGGTCCGCTTTTAAATATAAACTATGCTGAATAAATAGCACAAACTACCCCTTGAGGTGCAAGGCTGATATTACCCATTACAGCTTCTGCCTGTTTCAGATAGGGACCAAGGAATAACTAGAAGTGCACTTTAGGTTGACTTAGTCTATTCGTCTTTTAAAGAGGAACTGTTGTGAAAATCTTAAAATTTAAAACACATACAAATAAGCAGTCCACTCACCGAGGGCAGCGTACTCTAGTCCCGGGACTCAGACATCTGCTCCCGGCGGCTGCATACACTCTGGCTGCGGCTCCCGCTGACCCCCTCTCAGAGATACACTTCTGCCGGCGGACACCCCTGAATGTCAGCGCCATCCGCCTCAACTGACGCTCCCGCCGCCACTCTGACCTCCGCCGCAGATGCTGCTCCGGACCCTGCCACCGCTGTCCGCATAGCCCACAGGCATAGCTCTGCACAGATCACAGGCTCCCCTGCTGCCGCGACCCAGGACCGTTCCAACCGCCACTCGGACCTCCGCCGCAGATGCTGCTCCGGAGCCCGCCACCGCTGTCCGCTCAGCTCACAGGCTCCCCTGCTGCCGCGACCCAGGACCACCTCAACTATTGCTCTGGTCCTCAGCTCCTACCGCCACCCGGATTCCGGAGCTCCCCTGGACTCATCCTCCCAGCCACTGCCGACGCTCTGCCAGCGGCCTTCCGCGGAAGCTCCTGCCAGAGGTCTCCCCTCTGCACGCTCCTCAGCATGCGTCCTGGCCGGGGCTACTAGGACCAAGGTACGTCTCCTCGCCCGCACGCCCAACCTCCGGCCCCACGTGGCTAGGCCTGGCCTGCTCCATACTCCCAACCTGGCCCTCCAGCCCCACATGACCCTGCTCAGTCCCCTGCTCAAAACCCCGGCCCACCGTGGCCCAGCCGGCCTGCTCCTGATCCCACGCAGACCTCAGATCAGGCCCTTGGTTGCATGTCCGCCACTTTATAAAATATATACAGCACCACCACCAGCTCCCATAGTGCCAGTACCACCACTGACCTCATATGCTGGGGTAGCCAGCCCACGGTCTCAAGCACTATGCCCCCAGGCTCAGGCGGAGGGCAGTCATTCCACCCCGTGCCCCCACAGCCCAGAGTCCTGTCAAGGGAGGACCTACTATATTGGGAACCGAGAGCCCTCTGCGAATCGCCTAACGCCAGATCGCTGTGGGACATAGCCAGCTCACACATCGACCACCTAACTAGCAGGGCCAACAGCACCCCGAGGAAGCGGCGCCATAGGGGGTGCAGGGCAGGCGCCCTGGTACGTCTCAAAAAGAAAGGGCTCCGCTCCCCCATCCCTGCCATTCTACTAGCGAATGTTTTCTCTCTCCCCAACAAGATGGACGACCTGCTCCTACTCCTCGACAGCAAACCTGCAATCAGCAGGAACACCCCAGTCCTCTGCTTCACTGAGACCTGGCTGAACGATGGCATCCCCGACAACCACCTGCAGGTGCCTGGCTACAACCTCCTCCGTGCTGACCGTGATCCCACATTCTCGGGGAAAAAGCGGGGTGGCGGGATTTGTTTCTACATTAACTCCGCATGGTGCACCGATAACTCCATCCTTAGCACTAGCTGCTCCCCTGATGTCGAGATCCTAGTCATCAACTGCAGGTCACAGTACTCGCCCAGAGAGATTACATCCTTTGTTCTTATCAGTGTTTACATTCCCCCCGACGCAAATGCAAAGCAGGCTCTGAGCACTCTGAGCGACTGTATCTCTCGATGGGAAACCTGCCACCCAGGGGCCCTCCTTGTCATATTGGGGGACTTCAACCATGCAAACCTGAACCAAGAACTGCCAAGGTACAAGCAACACGTCACCTGCCCCTCCAGAAATGACCGCACCCTCGACCACTGTTACACTGCCCACAAGAACGCGTACAAGGCTGCTCAAGGTGCTGCCCTGGGGAACTCCGATCACAGCCTAATTCATCTGATCCCCACCTACAGAAGGCACCTTGACACCATCAAGCCCGTCGCCAGGCCAACCAAAAGGTGGACAGAGGAGTCAAAGCTGGAGCTCCAGGCATGCTTCGACTGTACAGACTGGTCAGCCTTGGCAGCTCCCTCCCTGGAGGAATGGGCAGAGAATGTCACCTCCTACATCAGTTTCTGTGAGGACACCTGCATACCAACCAAAACCTTCAAGGTGTACCCCAACAACAAGCCTTGGTTCAACAGCAAGTTGAGACGGCTCAGGAAACTGAAGGAGGCGGCGCACAAGTCTGGTTCCTTGGAGGAGTTCAGAGCTGCCAGAAATGCCTTAAATCGGGAACTAAAAAACGCAAAGAGGGCCTTCTCGGACAAGCTAAGCCTGAGCCTCCAGTCCAACAACTCTCAAGAGGTATGGAAAGGCCTGAGGGCAGCTACAAACCTCAAGCCCCCACCCCAGCAAGCAGCCCCCAGCACTAAACTGGCCGACGAGCTCAACGAGTTTTATTGCAGGTTTGAAAAACTACCCAAGCAGCCTGGCACGACAACGGCCATGGTCAACGGGGCGCACTCCCCTCTACCTGTCTCGGGAGATGGTGGTGACTCACTGATCGCAGTTTGCGAGGAGGAAGTACTAAGACACCTACGCAAGCTTGACTCTAGGAAAGCCTCAGACCCAGATGGTGTGACGTCAATCTGTCTGAGGGTGTGTGCAGAACAGCTGGCCCCTGTCCTCACCTCCATATACAACAGATCTCTTACGGAGAGCAAGGTCCCCTCCTGCTTCAAGAGGTCCACGATTATCCCAATCCCCAAAAAGACGGGTAACACTGATCTCAACAATTACAGACCAGTGGCCCTAACTCCCACCATCATGAAGGTATTTGAACGGCTGGTCCTTGCCTCCCTGAAGCACTCCACCAACGCCCTCCTTGACCCACATCAATTCGCATACAGGGCAAACCGGTCGGTGGAGGACGCCATCAACATCAGTCTGGCGTACATCACGGAGCACCTCGACAGGCCCAACTCCTACGCCAGGCTCCTGTTCTTGGACTTCAGTTCCGCCTTCAATACCATCTGCCCGGACATCCTGCTTGCCAACCTTGCACAGCTGGGAGTAGCACCCTCCCTCTGCAGGTGGGTCGGCGACTTCCTTTCCAATCGAACGCAGAGGGTCAAGCTGGGCAACTGCTACTCCAAGGTGAGAACTACTAACGCAGGTGCTCCGCAAGGGTGTGTCTTGTCCCCGCTCCTGTTCTCCCTGTACACCAACAGCTGTACCTCAACTGACGACTTTATCAAGGTCATCAAGTTTGCATGTGACACCACAATCATTGGACTCATCAGCAGTAACAATGAGGATGCCTACCGCAGCGGGATAGATAGGATCTGCAACTGGTGCACAGATAACAATTTAGTCCTCAACGCGGCAAAGACAGTGGAACTGGTAGTGGACTTCAGGAGACGCCCACCCCCTCTCCATCCAATTTTCATAGGGGACAACGAAGTCTCCAGGGTCCCCTGTGTCCGATTCCTCGGCACTACCATCACTAAAGACCCTAAAATGGGGGCAGAACACCACAATAACGCAGAAAAAGGCACAGCAGAGGTTATTTTTCTTGCGCCAACTGAAAAAATTTGGCATCCCACGCGAGCTGCTCAGGAGTTTCTACACTGCCACTGTGGAGTCCATTCTCTGCTCATCCCTCATCGTCTGGTACGCAGGGGCATCTGCTAGCGATAAGTACAAACTCCATAGAGTAATCAGCACTGCAGAAAAGATCATCGGACTGCCACTGCCACCCCTCGATCTCCTCCACACGGCCAGAATGAGGACGAGGGCCACCAGAATATCGACTGACCCCTCCCACCCGGGCAGTCGGTTCTTCAAGCTCCTCCCACTGGGCCGCCGCTACAGGGCCGTCCCCACCAGAACCACCAGACGCTGGAGTACCTTCTTCCCCCAAGCGGTACTCCAACTGAACTCCAACTGACCCCTACAGGACAGCTTGTTGCTTGTGAAATGCATATTTCCCTTGATTGATTGAATGCCTCTTACCATGTTTTTCTTTTTTCATGTTTATGTAGCCCACCCTACGCCGTATGTATGTCAGTTTTATGTATGTATGTACAAACGCCTTGTCATGTGCTCCAAAAACAATTCCGGGTATGCCTCTGGCATACTTGGCGAATAAAGCTGATTCTGATTCTGAAATAAGAAGTAAGTTTCTTCCTTAGTAAAATTACTTCTCTCCTATGTTCAGGGGCGTAGCAATAGGGGGTGCAGAGGTGGCCACTGCATCGGGGCCCGTGGACCAGAGGGGCCCCGAAGGGCCCTCCCTCAACTACAGTATTAGCTCTATATTGGTGCTCTGCTAGTAATAATAACTTCTATAGATACTTTGAATAGTAGTGATCACTAAAAAGCTGTTCCCCATCCCCTTCTTGCTCCTCTGACACTGTGGTTGTCCTTGGCAGGTTTTGGTGCACCGTATCAATTGTTATGTATAGAGTGCTTGGGGGGCCCCATTGTAAAACTTGAATCGGGGCCCACAGCTCATTAGTTTTGCCACTGTCTATGTTGCTGGTATTTACAGTAAGTAGTAGAAATCTGACATTACTGACAGGTTTTGGGCTAGTCCATCTCTCCATGGGGGATTCTCAGTATGGGCTTTATTCTTTGTAAAGACACTCCCTGAAAAGGATTTATACAAAAGATGCTGGCCAGCCTCCCTGTTTGCTGCACACATTTTTGGCAGTTGGATGGAGCAACTGCCATTCACTAAGTTCATTTTGAAAATAAAGAAATCCCTGCGAACCCCCCATGAGATGATGGGCTAGTCAAAAACTTGTCGGTTCTGTCAGATTTCTACTACCTACTGTAGTGACAGCAACATAGGAGAAAAGTAATTTATGGCTCATTTTACTCTGGAAGAAACGTACTTCTTAATTGTGTATGTTTACATATATTTTAAATTTTAAGATTTTCAGAAGTCCTTTAAATAAAGTTATCCTAGATTAGAATGTTTATTTTAATTTGCCGGCTTAGAGAAAGTTATCTGGATAATGCTGTTTCGTTGTCTATATTCCTTATTTAAATTGGACATTGAGTATGCAACACACGAAACCACCCCAAGCTCAGCTCACCTTTGTGAAGGCAAGATAAATAGTCTCCAGTAACAGTGACTATATTATTATGTGTAGCAATAGAGAATAAAACAATTTTAGAAAAGTATTTAAGTAATTTTATATTATCTCGTATTCTGGAAATTGCACCTAAGCTTGAAAGAACATAATTAGTTCCAGTATTCAAGCTGCTTCAAAAACAGGAGATGGCAGGCTGGTGGAGCTGTGATTTATTCCCCAGTGCCAAGAACAAGCGACCTAGCTGGACGTAATAAGTAAACAGTGAATATTCGGATGTTAATTGTCTGCAGGGAAAATGAATGTATTTCCTTGTTTTATAAAGAAATGCATTGTCTCCTTTGTTACAGGAAACTTAAACACAATGCACATACACCAGCCTCACCACCGCGTGACCATCTCTATTTATTTTTTTACTGCTTTCTCTCAATAGCAGTGTGTGGGATGCTTTCAAAACACATTCTACATTATTATGAAAGCTCAAATGATCTGTAATGGTGACAAACAAAAGCTACATTCAACCTAAATGTAAATCAACTGGGAATGAAGATTCATCACATTTCTGGACAATAGATGGGTGTAGAGAGCACAATAGACTCTTCACTTATACATTACAGTGTAGAATCACCAATAGCAACTCACAAGTTGCTATTGGTCAGGGGGAGGGAGTGGGCAGGACTCGCACTCATATATACCTATTGGACGTGACCGCATTAGTTTCCCATCAGGTCCGCACATATTGGGGCCATGTAATAGGTGTATATTTGCATAGGTTTATGTGATTGGTCACTTTGAAAATGTGCCGGGTATATAAAGAGAGCAAATGTTAGTCTATCTTTGTACACAGACAGCTTAGCTTGATAAAGGGGCGGCTGCCCTGAAACGTTGCTTTTATGCTGTCATGCTGAACTAAGAAAATAAAAGAGCATTAATACACTGAATGGTGCCAGTCTATTCGTTTTCTGCTACAAGGGACCCAGAGTGCAGCTGGCTCAACCGAGGCACATCCACAAGTAATATAGAGGAGTGCTCCACTACCACTTTTTGCCTAACACTTAACTTAATGCTTCAAAACCTCAACCGGGCGCATTTTAGAGCTCTTAAAGTGGGATTCTCACCATAAAAATCCAATTTCAACAGCAGCTGGTCTGAGTGTATTAAGTGATAACGATGCTAATCCTGCGTTCAAAACTTTTTCTGCTGTTATGGTTTGGAGTTATCACATACTTTATGAGCACTGGCCCTTTAATTGTCATTGCCAAACAATTGCATGCTGGGACATAAGACAGTGCACTTCCTAGTACAGACCTCAGTGGGCGTGTCTGAAGACCCTGAGAGGAGGGCGGGTAATGAATACACAGTTAGAAAAAGGAGAAAAAAAGAGTGAGGGAGGAAATGATGTCATCAGGACTAGCTTCATTTAAAGTTAACCAAGATGGAAACTGTCTAGAATAGGATTCTCTGCTTTTACTCTATAAAATTCACAGGAATCATATTGTGGACAGTGCAATACATCTGTTATGTAAGTAGAACTAGTATTTATTTTTTTATACTGTATATGTGTTTTTTATTTTTAGGTTAGCATGGGTGTCACTTGTTCTTTAAAGGGACCCTGAGCAGTGCCCTAAGAAAAAGATTTGGATAAATGCAAAATATTACACTTTAAATAATTATCATCATCATTCATCATAATATCCTCCATTTTGCAACAACATTTTACCAATATCTGTGTTATAGGATGCTGTCTGCATATACAGGGAGTGCCGAATTATTAGGCAAATGAGTATTTTGACCACATCATCCTCTTTATGCATGTTGTCTTACTCCAAGCTGTATAGGCTCGAAAGCCTACTACCAATTAAGCATATTAGGTGATGTGCATCTCTGTAATGAGAAGGGGTGTGGTCTAATGACATGAACACCCTATATCAGGTGTGCATAATTATTAGGCAACTTCCTTTCCTTTGGCAAAATGGGTCAAAAGAAGGACTTGACAGGCTCAGAAAAGTCAAAAATAGTGAGATATCTTGCAGAGGGATGCAGCACTCTTAAAATTGCAAAGCTTCTGAAGCGTGATCATCGAACAATCAATCGTTTCATTCAAAATAGTCAACAGGGTTGCAAGAAGTGTGTGGAAAAACCAAGGCGCAAAATAACTGCCCATGAACTGAGAAAAGTCAAGCGTGCAGCTAAGGAGATGCCACTTGCCACCAGTTTGGCCATATTTCAGAGCTGCAACATCACTGGTGTGCCCAAAAGCACAAGGTGTGCAATACTCAGAGACATGGCCAAGGTAAGAAAGGCTAAAAGACGACCACCACTGAACAAGACACACAAGCTGAAACGTCAAGACTGGGCCAAGAAATATCTCAAGGCTGTGGTTGCTGCTGCACGCAATGTTGATGGTGAACAGATCAAAACACTGACAGAATCCATGGATGGCAGGCTTTTGAGTGTCCTTGCAAAGAAAGGTGGCTATATTGGTCACTGATTTGTTTGTGTTTTGTTTTTGAATGTCAGAAATGTATATTTGTGAATGTTGAGATGTTATATTGGTTTCACTGGTAAAAATAAATAATTGAAATAGGTATATATTTGTTTTTTGTTAAGTTGCCTAATAATTATGCACATTAATAGTCACCTGCACACACAGCTATCCCCCTAAAATAGCTAAAACTAAAAACAAACTAAAAACTACTTTCAAAAATATTCAGCTTTGATATTAATTAGTTTTTTGGGTTCATTGAGAACATGGTTGTTGTTAAATAATAAAATTATTCCTCAAAAATACAACTTGCCTAATAATTTTGCACTCCCTGTATTTTGAATTGCAAAGGGTTACTATTAAAATATTTTTAATATGGACACATCTCTTTTAGCACCCGCCTTTGTCTTTCTGTCATCTCATCTCTGCAAGCTGAGCTCAGTTTTATTTGCGTGTTAGTATTATTCTCCTGCGCACTGCACAGGTTCAGGATCTTTGGCCTTTTACCTATATTAAGCCATTAAGTGGTTAGAGACAAAGAAGGATTTTTACATGTTGGACTGGAAGCTATCGTCATGGGTGCCCTGACTTACCCACATCCCAGCAATGAACTGCATGTGAAATGGAATGTCCACACTCACTCACTGTCCTTTTTGTGACTGATATCATACAATCAAGCATCCACTTGCACAGAATACACAGTGTGATACTCGCGTGTGTGGAACTCTGGCATGAAATCTGCACCATATGCACTAGCATGCATCCCTAAAGGGCTCTTTCTTGAACCTGACCCATGCTGTATATTCTGCAGCTTGTGTTTAGGTGACCCTAAGTACACCTGCTAGCTAGCTAGCTAACTTTCCCAATGCTGAATTCCATCATGAATTTCTCAATAATTTACTCTATTTCCTTTTCCATGTACAACAATGTACAGTTACAGAGAGCCTAGCACTTGACAACTCTTCTTTTGGATCGAGTTGATGCTTTGAGTGCAATTTTTGGGGGGTTGTCTGCTATGTGACCTGATGCATTCTATTGCTTGTGTGGCTACATTTGTTATGGGTGTAAATATTATGATGTCTACACTTGTTTTGTGACCATTGCAAGATGTGTCCCCAGGCTGTTAGGGTCACCAGGGGTAGGCAAGGGAAATGGTGTAAACATTGGGGGCCTCATTAAAGTTTTGCTGGAGGGACCCATGATTTGTAGTTACGGTCCTGCAAATTGACTTTACATTTTTTACAGGTATACCTTGGCTGCCTGAATACTCTTTAAATTTACTATTTTATGAACTTTAACTAGGGCTTATTTTTGGAGTTGGGCTTATATTTCGAACATTCTCCAAAATCCTGAAATATCATGCTAGAGCTTATTTTCAGGGTAGGTCTTATTTTCAGTGAAACAGGATAGCCACAGTGTTTATATACATAGTCACTGAGTGACTAGCAAAGCTCAAGATGATCTCAGTGCTCTGAAACAAATTTTGAAACACGTAATGCCTGGAAAATGTTAGAGGTTGTCTGACAAGTTTTTAAGAGGATTTGAATTTGAACTTCTGCCTAACAATAGTAAAGCCCAATCTACACGATACGATTCTTTGTACGATTCGATTACGATTCTATTTACGATCCGATTAAATCCGACATGTCCGATCGGGATTCGATTCAATTCGATTTGCCATTGCAAAACAATGGCAACTTGAATTGAATCGAATCAAATCCCGATCGGACATGTCGGATTTAATCGGATTGTAAATAGAATTGTAATCGAATCGTACAAAGAATCGTATCGTGTAAATGGGGCTTAAAATAGGTAGTAAGGGTTGAAAAGGACAAAAGCAATTAAATCCAATCTGTTCTATAGCTACTGAATTTGATTTAAAAACTGCAGAACAAAGGAGCCTGCAGGCAACTTATCCTCCTATTACAGCCAAATATTGACTTAATGATCCCATCAGTGCTAGTCAGATTATTTAACCAGACTAATCAATTCAGTGATCAATTCTACCAGTGATAACTGGGGCATCACTCAGTGTTTATTTAAAATGTACTTATTGTGGGCAGTTGCCACCTCATTTGGCAGGAAATTCCTAAGTCTGATAATCCTAAACATACACATAGATGACTGTCAACGGAGACAACCATCCTCATATATTTTGATTCCATCACAGAATTGACAACTACATCAGCCAAAGCTGACTGATCTGGGGAAATTGCGGTTTTCTTAACTTGTCTGATTTCTGTTTGCGCCTATATGGAAACCAGAAGCTTATTTTGATATATAGGTGCACATTTTGGGAATCTGAATATGCATGTTTATGTGAAAATCTTGGATTGTATTTACATTTCCATTGTCTACCTGAAGTTATCTGGTGTTTATTCTTGACTTTAAAGGTAAAGGTGTTTCTTTACAAATGGTTTGCTAATGTTAGTAGCTTTAGATTATTTAACCAACCCTGACCTGTAAACTGTAAAATGAACTGACTCTCATTACACAGCTGGCACTATCACATGTTGGCTATGACATACTGTATACTTGATACTTGATTGACTACTCTGATAGCCCACTCAGGAATTTTCTGATTCTGCTATTAAATCTTTAAGGGATGCTTACGACTGCCTAACGCCGATTGGTGGCCGCAGAGTGGCTCCCCCAGGACCACCTAACACCGAAATACATCAAGTCCGGAGGGAGGAGATTAGCGGGGATCGCGCGTGCGGATGCGAGCGCATCCCTGCTTGAGTGATGGAGCAGAGCTCCGTCAACAGTCTGCCATCGATGATAGTCGCTAATGCCTATGAGAGGGGATTGCCTGATTGGCCATCAGGGGGAGGGAGGGGATAGGGCAAAAAAACCCCCACAATTTTAATAAAATAACAAATAAATTAAAAATCCTGCAGGAGCCTACCAACAGAAAGCTCTGTTGGTGGGCAGGAAAGGGGGGCAGACTCATTTGTCTGCAAAGTTGTATCGCTGTGCAGCACACTGTTAAAGCTGCAGTGTGCTGATTTGTAAAAAATAGCCTGGTCACTAGTGGGGTGTAAGCCTGTGGTCCCTGAGTGGTTAATGGTGTTCCACCACACCAATTAGGAGCACTTTAATAAATACAAGGATATGTATCCACAAAATGATTTTTATTGTCCAGGTGGACTTTTTTTTATTGGTTTCTGGACAGTAAAAAGTCATTTTGTGTTTACATATCCTTGTATTTATTGCAGAAAAATCCAGGACACAAACTTTCCTGTACTGTACCCCCCATCCCACTAAAGAACAAGATGGCTGGAAAGTTCCTCTTAAAACACATTATATAAGTACACAAATTAAATTTATTAAGCTTATATCTGACAAAGGTTTGCTTTCAACAAATGCTGCAAAATATTAAGTATTGTATCTCTAGGCACAAAGGCCACACTTCCTAGACAATAAAAACATTTATAGGGTAGATTAGTTGACACGGTTTTTAAGTTTGATACTCCACTACCAAACAGATGTTAAAAATACTAGTATTGGAAGTATTGGCCCAATCACCATCCGTAATCCACTGTCCACGCAACATAATTTGCCCTATCCATTTTAATGACAGAAATTGCAGCATTTACCCTTTGTTGACACATTTATTTCTATATTTCTGCCATTCAGCAAACAGACAGCATTTGCTAGGGATAACAAAGGCTCATAAATTACACTGATGTTGGAGGAGAACAAATATACTGACTTCACATAGGGATTTGGAGCTGTACCAAATATACCGTATACAAAAGAAAACACATGACCTGCTTTAAAAGCACTGCTCATCAGGGAAAAACCAGCTGCTTTGTGTACACAGTTACAGGTTTCATCATGTCAGTTAAAAAACACCCAGCCTTGCAGTTAGACATTTTGCATCTAATCCAGCAACAGACTGAATGGAACATGTCTCCTCATGATTCTCTCCTCGTTGTTGAAATAGGGAGCTTTATACATTTCTGCCAGATATGCTACAGCCTCCTCAGTTTGAAAACAAATTCCTGTTAATTAAAATAAGCCTAAGGCTCATGTATTTACAGTTTATGCCCTATTATGATGTTATAAGTAGCTGCAAAGTAGCAATGAATTAGCTTTTTGTGCAAAATCAGCTTTGCATTTAAAGAAGAACGATAGTGGAAATAACTTAATGACTTAAATTGCTATTTTTCTTTTACAATATTCACTTATAAATTCAGTGTCTGTCCCTTGTAAAATCTTTTCTCTCCGATTTACAATGTATCACTGGTGGTGACCTCTTTAGTTCAGCCAGGTAATCTATACGGAATGTGAGAGTTATGTGCACAAAGAGAGATATTGCTTGCTTGGCAGTTGGAAAAAGCCATTATTTCCCACAAAGCAACAAGGTTCACAGACAGCAAACTGTCAGGACCATGGTCATGACATCACACTGTGGGAGGGGTTTCACCACATCTTCAGCCATACAGACGCCCCTGATGATACATTCGAGAAAAGGTAAAAATTTCTCAGGGGAAAGGGGGTATCAGCTACTGATTGGAATTAAGTTCAGTCTTTGGTTAAAGGTCCTCTTTGACGTGATGCCCCATTTGTAGCTATTATGGTATCTATTGTCTATTGGCTGTCACAGATCATGTGATTAATGCCAGTATCAAGAGACCGTGTTGGTTAAGGAACAGGTGGGAGGAGGATATCTGTTCTCTTCTCTCCCTCCCCCTGTAGTTATATCTCCTTATCACACAGACTAGTTATAGTGACAACAGTCTCCTATAACCCAGACTCCATTTGCTGTGACAGCATCCCCCTACCGCATCCCCAACAGCGACTCTGCTTTTAACCTGCAGTGACATCACCTCTCGCTACTCAGCCATCACTGTAGTAACAGCAATCCACTGCATCTCTAGGCCCCACATCTGTTACATGAGTGTCCATGCCCATTACAACAACCCACTCCATAGTGACATTCTCTCCCATAGTAACACTTCTATCCCCCTGTAGTGACATCACCCCTTCATCCCCAATCCCACCAACAAACATTCAGCCACTGCTGCAGTGACAGCAATTTACTCCTTCTCTAGGCCTCATGTGTGGTGAGTAGAACCAGTGACAACCAACCCCAAGGTGACACAGTCCTGCAGGTAATTACGTCCTTCCCTTCAACAATCCCCATAAATACTGACAGCAGCACCCTTCATAGTGATATTTTTCTCCTATAGAGGCACTGCACTCCCCTCTGCAGTGGCATCATCTCCCCACTTGGCCCCCACTGTAGAGACAGCAATCCTGTCCAACCCCAGACAGACCTCTCATGTAGCGAGGTAAACTGCCTCCATGGCAAGTTTCCCCACCCCCAATTGTGTGGTTTATGGTAGTGTTGGCTCTAGACACTGTCGCTCACCTAGCTGCTGGGCTGAGCGGAATACAGGTGAGCAGTTGCTATGGCAGGAACTCAGAAGCAGCTGCCACACTATGTATGAAGGGGCAGAGACCAGAGAGTGGTTTTATGTCACTATGGAGAGAACCTGGGTAGAGGGTTCTATTTCTGCCCACTACAGACAAGGCATTTGGAAGAGTATGCTCTCACTACAGCAGGGGATGGGATGGAGGAGAGCTGTCACCAAGGCAGTAAGGAGGGAGGACCAAGTGATAGCGGACCCTCTCTTGGCCCCATAGCAGTCACTATGGCTGATGCAGTGGTTTCTACACCATTGCTTGCTCCTTTAAAGCCTTCAGTGTTTGAAAATCAAGTCCAGTGTTTTGCAGTCTATGGGCTTGATTCACAAAGCGGTGCTAACCTACTTAGCACGTCTAAAGTCTTTAGACGTGCTAACCAGGGTGCTAAGTAGGTTAGCACCAGATTTCTCAATTAGATCGCGCACAAAGTGTTGTGTGCAAAGTTTTGCGCGCAAAGTCCTATGCGCGCGCTAAGTCCCATAGGCTTTAATGGGCACTTCGCACGGAGCGCCCTGCGCTCTGTGCAGTGCGCGCGTAAAGTTTTACGAGCGAAAAGCTCATTTAGACGTGCTAAGGGGTTTTCACAGGCGTGCTAACAGTTAGCACCGCTTTGTGAATCAAGCCCTAACTCTGCTAAACAACTCATTTTCTGTTTGTGTCTGTACAGATCACAAGTGTAATGCACAGTAATAACTATGAATATGCTATGTCATAGCATATATAAGCTCTGTTAGACACTACACAATATATTTTCTTTGTAATCTACCCTATAAACAGGACATTTAAGGAAAAATATGTATTTATATGGATTTATAATAATGAAGATGTTTGCCCTTTCCATTGTGAAATGTTAGCTCCAATTCCCTGTGCAGAGATTCAGCAGCTACGTGCCTCATCCTGTCGCTGTTTTTCCCATTTTGCAGGATTTCACAACATACAATTTAGCAATGCATAAATACACTGTCTTTGTTTTCACTGCAGTTTGGCAACAGCACATTAATCACTTCAGTGCATTTTTGTTATTTCGGAATGTAGCCTGGATGAGATAATGCTAAACGGCAGAAAGCAGTGATAGCCTCAGAACGCTTTTATCTGTTTAATAAATAATCCACTGGATTACCTATTTCATTCTTGGTCAAGGTTTGTGTGCCTCATGACAGAACAGACCATATGATAAAGGCATCCCCAGAGTTGGTAGCCTTCATCTGTTGTTGCTGAAATCAGGGATGATTCAGGTAACACAGGGTTACCACAGTCATCAGCAGAGATTGACCTCCCTTGGGATGAATGCTGAATTGGATTTTCTGGACCTCATGTTTCACAATGAAAAGATTAGAGTCGTAGAGTTGGCTGAAGCACACAACAACAGTAATGTTTGCACACATTGGATACAATAATGCAGTATTTTTAGAGAAGAGGGTGCCTTTGAAACTAAAAGGTACATTTATAGCAATGCCACTCATTTTTAAACATGGGATGAATTGGCTTGCACACTGTAGTATTTTGCGCTGGGACTTCATTTCATCCTTATGGAGTGGAGTGTTCCATAAATTGTGTGGCAAGGTTAGGCTGGCCATACACATATCGATTTTTCATTTTGATTCTCTGACTATTCAATCACTTTCATGGAATCTGCCGGTCATCTGTTGCCCCAACATATCTGATTGATTTGCTTTTGATTGATTCCAATCAGACATGTTTGAAGATCTCAATGCAATGGGGGCAGGGCAGGAGAGGTGGCGATTGATGGCCCATAGTGTTGCACTACATTGAACGGTACAACACTTTGTTTGATCGATGCTCAATAGATTTGCTTCTGAAATCTATCAAGACTGAGCAAGCTCTGCAGGGAAGGACTCAATCACTATCCAATCGATTTCTAATGTAATAGGATCAAACAATCCTGAGTGACCAGCTTACAGCAGGCCATACACTAATCGATTTTACCACTGATATACAGCAGATTTGATCACTGTGATGGAATCTGCTATGAAATCAGTAATGCAAATGTTGCATGATCGATCAATTTCCATACAAAATTGATTGATTCGGTTGATCAGACCAGACGGAAAATGTTGCTCGATTACTGGTGGTGGGTCAGGAGCATGTCATTATTGGTGTTCGATTTGGCAACGACTAATGCAGAATAGTGACAGTAACAGTAATCATCTCACCTGTCTGGCTGGCATGTGACCTTTTGAGTCCGGTGCTTTCATCTTCTTCCAGAGGGTCTCCTCTTTCGTGTGTCCCTCTTCTCTTTTGTGTCACGTAACAAACACGAAGTTCAAACAATAGAGGGCCAGCAGCAACATGGTGAGAGGGACACACAGAGCAGGTCCACCGGAAGAAGTAAAAGAACCGGACCTAGGAGGACACGCAGTAGCTGGACAGGTGAGAGTACTGCTGCCAGCTGGGGCAGCACAAATGGGGGATGGCCTGGGGCGGTGAGGCAGGCGACAGTGGCTCCACAGATTTTTAATCAATTTCATGCTGAAATCAATTTGAAAACTGTGTGCAGTGTGTGGGCAGCCAAGCCTGATCACTCTCTGATTAGATTTAATCAAAAAGGGATCTATAATCTGATGGTCGATCTGGTGGCCAAGTGTATGGCCAGATAGAGCAAGGGATTTTCCATTTGATAATTGGTGAATGTGATATTTGAAAATCATCCAGTGAGAGGACTGTTGACTACTCTGTTCCCATTATAAAAAGTAAATGTGTAAGCCACAAAGGACTTATCACATATTTTGGCCCCCTGGGTGGAAGGGATTGGAAGTGATTGTGATTAGTACAAACAGGCCAACAATGGCTTTAGAGGTGGTAGATTTCTGGCCAAGCAAACGTTAGGTCGATTTGCCATACTTTACATGGCAATCGACCTAAAAATCATCTAAATGCGCTCGTAAATGTTCGGGAATAATTGATTCGTCTGGAATCGAGCATTCGATGCGGGAACGAACCGTGTGTATTCAGCATTAGCAGCAAATCTGGTGTGTGTATACAGGAGTCCCATGAGGTCACTATGAGATTCAGCATGCCGTGCGTTTCTCCTCTCGACCGTTTGCCGCTCGATTCTGCAGTCGATTCTCTTATCTTCCGCTTGTTTTTCTTATCTTTTTCCATTCACTTCTATCAGAATTTGAGCAGCGAAAGTATCGAAAGGGAGATCGGACATGTCAGAAATTATCTAGCGAACCATCTAATCACCTAAAAAACAAACCGTGTATTCCCAGCATTAATCAGCTTTCTAGGAGCCACTCCATTGAGCAGTGGCGTAGCAATAGGGGGTGCAGAGGTTGCGACCGCATCGGGGCCCTTGGGCCAGAGGGGCCCCAAGGGGCTCTCCCTCAACTGTAGTATTAGCTCACTATTAGCTCTCTATTGGTCCTGTGCTCATAATAATCACTTCTATAGATTCTTTGAATAGTGATAATTATTAACAAGCTGTTCCCCATCCCCTTCTTGCACCTTTGACGCTGTAGTTGCCATTGGCAGGTTTTGGTGTGCTGCATCAGTTGTTATGTATAGAGTTTTGGCGGTGCCCCAATGTAAAACTTGCATTGGGGCCCACAGCTCCTTAGCTATGCCACTGCCATTGAGCACTGCCCCTTCTTTCCTCTCCATAGAAACAGTATTTGACATTCAGGTATACAAAAATAATGTATTTGTACCGAGATCCCTGCAGTGTTGTCCTAAGGATCAAACATAATTCTTATAGGTGACACTAATAGTGAGTGTTTGTGCAACTTGACCCAGTGAAATCAGATATTGTAGCACAATCTCCAGCACTCCCAGCAAAGTGGAGTTCAGGATGCCCAGGGTGGAGCAGAGGTGCCTGCTGCTTGCACCACACTACACAGATACAAGAGAACAACTTTAGAAGAAAAGACAATGCATGAGAACCTACAGCAGCAAGTGATGGAATGCCGTAGCCTGGTGCACACATCACAGGACTGGGCACAACCAAACAAAGGTGATGGTGATGTTGGTCATGGTCATAATCAGCGACACAACTAACAGCTAGCGGCGACAGCAAGGAATCTGCTCTTATGAAGGAGGAGGGATAGGTTAAATATCCTAAAGCTAAATCAAAATAAAAGCAGAAAATAAAAAAGGGCAAGTTATGTGTCTTAGCAGCACCATGAAGACAGGTTTACAGCCCTGGTGAGGGAGGCTGTGAGCTAATTCCAAACTAAAAATACAGAAGGCAACTGAGTCTGTAAAGGCATTACTCCAATCTCGCAATCTGACACCATGAATGAGACCATGCTTTGGAGTTGGTGACCTCCTTCCCCCCAGGACATTGTAATCTAGCTCAGAAGACATTGCAAAATGGTTTTTGGCTAGTCTAAAAATAAAGACAGTGATGGAGCATGGGCAGGTGGAAGGATGCCTCTGGTCAAGTTACACCCGTAACTCACCATTTTCCATAGGCAGAGAAGAGATTGCGTTGCGTGGCTTAGCCTCACTTGTGCTTTGAAGTACATCTGAACTGAGAGGGATATGGTGGCTGCAATATCTATGTCCTTTTAAACAATACCATACCAGATGCCTGGCAGTCCTGCTGATCTCTTTGACTGCAGTAGTGTCTGACTCGCACACCTGAAACAAGCATGTGGCTAATCCAGTCAGAGCCCCTGATCTGCATGCTTGTTCACGGTCTATGGGTGAAAGTATTAGAAACAGACGCTTAAAGAAAACCTGTACTGAAAATTAAAAGTCAAAATAACCAAACACAAGTCATACTTACCTGCTGTGTAGTCTACTCCTCAATCTTTCTCCTCTCCTGTGTCCTGTTTGTCCACTGTGATCAATGGAATTCTCCGTCCTCCATTTTGAAAATGGCCATTACACCATAACAGCTTCCTGGTCAGCACACAGTTAAACTGTAATATCACCCACTTGATCCATAGGGAACGGAGCAGTGCTTTTCAGCGCTGCTAGATTTGGGCGCAGCCGGCGCCTCCATAGACTTCAATAGGAATCATTCCTATTGAAGCGCTCAGTGAGTAACGTCGGCTCCGTCAGAAGACGGAGCCGAAGTTGCTTAAAAACATAATAATTCGGCCTCCAGCAATCGCTGGAAGCCGAATTATTTCATTCCCCCACTATCCATGGCGGCCTGGAGGGGGAATAGTAATTAAATCGGCCCGGACTTGTGCAGAAGCAGGATCAGCTATATACCGGCTGTATCCTGCGCCCAAGTCTACCGGCGCCGATTTCAAATGTACGCATAGGGAAATATGGACACATCAGTTCTCCTCTCAGCTGTAACTGACAGCAGCTGATATATAACTGACAGCAACTGATATATTTCAGTTCTGACAAAATGTTGTCAGAACTGGAAGGGATAATTGTCAGAAGAAGATGGTGAGCTTCTGAGAGGAACTGATGGCAAGGTAACTCTGTAATGTTCATTTGAAGTTACCTCATGTGTTTATTTTAAATAATTTTACTCAGTACAGGTTCCCTTTAAGCAGGATAGCCATGCAATCTGCATTGTTGAAAGGGAAATTAATATGTCAGCCTCGATATCCCTCTCAGTTCAGGTGTACTTTTAATGTGGTAAAGCTGATCATTTGCAGCTCTTCTTGTGAGAAGGCTAATGGCAATTTATCGGGCAGGCTATTGCACCAGGGAGGGTGCTAAATACCCACAGTGATCTGTACACACTTGTCTCTACTTGTGTTTTGTTAGTGCGTTTTTTTATTCCTTTCTTATTAAACATAATGGTTTTACACTATTTGAGCTCTGTTTGAGTTGTAGTGACTTCAGAGGTATTAGACACTTTACCCCCAATGCTATCATTCCTGCCTCTGGATATTTTAGGAGGTTGCCAGGGTGAGCGAGGGCACATTGGGGGAGTGACCCAGCACTGGCACTGCATGTCCACCTTTTTGGCCCTGGCTTATCGAGCTTTATGACTGGACTTTTCTGGCAATTAGCTTGGTGAAATTCTTCCTGCTTTTTGTTTCTCATTAGACTGTGAGTACATGTATTATCGTGGCATTTTTACAGATTGCCCAGAGTTCTTCCATAACTGGACAAATAATTTGTAGATTAAGGTTATGGTGTTGCAGCACAGTTACAGGACAAAGTCTTTTTGTCTGTGACAATTTGAACTCGACAGGGAGTAGAGTTATCCAAGAGACTATCTTTACCTAGACATGCAGTACCCTGAGAGCAAATGAACAACAGCCAGTTGCCAACTCTTCACCTTATCCAGTCTTGGCTTCGCTGGGGAGTATTCCCACTGAAAATATGGAAAATAATTAAGAGTTATACATCCTCTTCTAAACATGAAAGTGATTGGACCTTAGTACAAAAAAGATATGAAAATGAAAAGGACAGCAGATACAGACTCAGCTTTCACTTCCAACAAGTGCAAACATTTTTGGGAGATGCTGGCTACTCATTGTTGGATGCCTCATGCATTAGAACTGGAGTAAGAGTTAAGGAGGGTAGAGAGAGACCATGAGCTGCTAGATCAGAGGAAGACCCACTTACCACAGTGTAGCCTCCTTCCATACCTCATCATTCAGAACCATATAATGTAGAACGAGTAGTTGACAAAATGATTCATGTTGACATGGACCTTTGCTATAAAGGAAGGCTGTTCTATAAGCATTGTCACAAGCAATGTGAACGGCAACACAGAATTACAAGACATCTTGGCCCATATGAAATTCACTTTTTCTCCTGAGTTTTTACCTATGAGATATTTTCACAACTTGTCATAAATTGTATTTTAAACCACCAGAGAGCAAGAAAATACTCAAAATAATGTTGATAATACTTTTCCACCAACATTTGAGGTACTTTTTCAATTGTAAAATGCTGAGAAGTTATTTTAAAGAGAACATGAACATTATCTCCTAGGAGACAACTCAGGAGAAAAACATAATTGCATATGGGTCCCAGTCTATAAGCTCCTTAGATACTTTCTACTGATGCCCTTTTACAGGAGACGCATCTCTACTTCATTGACCTGGTATGGGAGGGGAACAGTGATTGGCAATCAAGACCTTCATTGCGACTTCTAACTAGGGGCCTTATGCAGGTGTTACCTGTAACGGTGGCGGGGTCGTTTTCGTGGTCAGCGCACAAGACGCGCACTGACACAACGAAAACCCTCCACCAGCGTATGATTTTGGGAAACCCAGGCTAGGTGCTATGCACCCGCAGAGGGCAATTCCCACCGGCAGATGGCGCTGTGGAGTGCAGGCGAACACCGCCGCTGCACAGCCACAGATGCCAGATGGGAATTGTACAGAACCCGATAAACGGAGCTGAAGAGCCCTTAAAGAGAAAGGGCACAGGGACAGGATGTATGTGTGTGCACCAAACTAGCCGCCACCCAGCGACAGTGAATACACAACAGCAGAAACAAAGTGGGAACGCAATCACAAGATTGGCGATTGCCGATAAAGACACAAGACAGAGCAGGACAGCGCACAAGGGTAGCAAAGGCACAGCAAATCATACAATGAGGAGATACGGAAAATAACAAACGCTAGCTACCCGCGAACACCGCACTCATTCGCAAAAGTGCACGCGGCTATGCGCGGTCTCCACGTGATAAGCACAATAGAGACAAGCACGCCTAACTAACCATCGACAGACAAACATGAAACAGAGGACGCGAACGCTTGCTTAACGGTTACCTCACCGAGCCTCCAGCAAGCGTCCGTAGCAGACAAGACAGACACACGAAAACAGGGACAAGCGAGAGATAGGATCCACAGCACTAGCGAAAAGTGGCTAGTGCGATCCCAGGAGACAGAACAGAAGGATCCACAGCGCTAGCGAAAAGTGGCTAGCGCGATCCCAGGAGACAGGACAGAAGGATCCACAGCGCTAGCGAAAAGTGGCTAGCGCGATCCCAGGAGACAGAACAGATGAGGTAGGCAGAAACAACCGCTGTTCCAACCTACACTCCAGACTCAATCAGAAGGATCCACAGCCGCTAACGCTAGGGCTTGTGCGATCCAAACACAAGACAGACGGAACAGGCAAAACAGATAATGCAATACTAACTGCACTAGGGAACCTGCCTAGTGCATTCCCACGAATTACACTAAGATAACTTTAACAAACGGGAATGGCTGACACTCCAGGAGTGGGCATCAGGAACAGACCATGAAAGGGAAATGTCCAGCAAAGCATTCTGGGAGCAGAATGCTTTTATAGTGCCAGTCATCAAAAGAAGGCAGGTAAGGGATTTGCATGACTAATGTATGCAAATCCCTCAGCAACACAAGCTGCACAACTGACAGAAGGTCTCCTTTCCAGAGTCCTGCAGCAAGCAAACCTAAACAATGGTCAAAAGGCTGCCTGCCTGCGCAGGCAGCTGAGCGGATTCTCACATTACCATCCTGTGTACTACCATGTAATGGAATGACAATGACAGAGATATCATTGTGCAGATGTCTCATGTTAGAAGGTCAGATTTGTCAACATGTATGGTACCCAGACACTGTCAGGAAGAAAAAGCATGTTTAATGACCCCAAGCAATACCTTGTTAAATCTGATCCAGTGGATATACCTCGTAGTGGAGGATTTTAATGTTGCTACAACACAACTGACTGCTTCACAGGCAGGGGGGTTGGTAATGATGTCAAGGTTCTTAACCATATCATTTTGCAGGCTACATTGATTGATGCCTTTGGCTTTGCACAGAATGAGAAGCTGGCCTACACCTTATGTAGTGAAAAGAAAAGCAGGATTAATGTAGCACTTGCTAGTGCTACAGAATTACAGTACTAGCCAGTATGAGGGAGAAGCTGATGCCTTATTATTCAGATCATTTGGACCCGTGTTTCTGCCGTGAGCTTGCAGGATATAGTTACATAGTTATTTGGGTTGAAAAAAGACATCTGTCCATAGAGAAGTGGAACAATATAGGGTGGAACAATATAGAGATTTAGGCTAGGTTTACAGTGGGCAAACAAGAAAGTCATTCGTTGCACACAGTGAAGCATACAGTCAATTAAAAGTATGTTTCACTGTCACTATTAACACACACATTGTGTGATAGCACACTGCATGTAGGGCGGTGGGATGCCACACCGTTATATCGCACCGCTGCACTGTAAATTGCACACAGGTGTTGCACTGCAGTGCAACATTCCGTATTACAATGCAGCTGTTACGTCACACCGCAACACACCACTGTAAATTTACCCTTAATCCCTATCTGGAGAATGACACTGTATGACCTCTTGTGCGGTGGGATGCCTCATGCCGTTAAATCGCACCGGCTACACTATAAGCATTGCATTGCGACATTCCGCATTACAATGCACTGTTACGTCACACCACTGTGAATTTACCCTTAATACCTATTTGTATGAGCTCTTTTGCAGGTTCATGGTGGGAAGATATATTGTACTGTACTGTGTATTTATAATGTACAATGTGAATATGTTTTAACATCTGCTGTCTAATCTTTGTATTATTTTCAGTTAAAGAAGAACTTCAGCCTAAACAAACATACTGTCATTAAGTTACATAAGTTATATTAATTAAAATAGATACTGTAATCTCTTACCAACCCTGTTTTAAAAGAACAGGCAAATGCTTGTGATTTCATGATGGCAGCCATCTTTTTGGTTGAAATAAGGTGACAGGGAGCATGAGACACAGTTCCAACTGTTCTGATCACCCCTCCCAGTTGCTAGGTAACGAGAACAACAACATCCGAAATCCCATCATGCTTTGCGCAGCATCAGGGGAAAAAGGCTCGGGCAGTTTTCTTTGATTGGGTGGAGCTTAGCTTCTGTGCAGCCAAAAATGAGGCTTGGATAGGAAAAACAAAGTTCTGATGCTGTGAAACTGTTCAAGAAACACCAAGCCTTTTCAGTGCTGCTGTGTAGATTTTTAGTCTGGAGGTTCACTTTAAGTATAGGGTTTAAATGATTTGCAAATCATTGCATTTTGCTTTTACTTACATTTTGCACAATGTCCAAATGTTTTTAAAACTATCGATTGTCTGGCCAACTTTAAAGGACAACTGAAACGAGGGGGATGAGGAGGCTGCCATATTTATTGCCTTTTAAGCAATACCATTTGCTGGGCTATCCTGCTGATCCTCTGCCTCTAATTCTTTTAGCCATAGACCCTGAACAAGCATGCAGCAGATCAGGTGTTTCTGACATTATTGTCAGATCTGACAAGATTAGCTGCATGCATATTTCTGGTATTATTCAGACACTGCTGCAGCCAAATAGATCAGCAGGGCTGCTAGAAAATTGGCATTGTTTAAAAGGAAATAAATATGGCAGCCTCCATATAGCGCTCACTTCAGTTGTCCTTTAACTTTGACAGAAGCACTATATAACAAGTTACACATATCAGCTGTGATCTGAAAAAGGAAAGCAACTTGCCGACAGTCAGTTTCCATAGTTTGCGGAAGCCCTTAGAAAACAGTTGATAGGGAACTGATGTGCAGGTGCAGCCCACAACAGAAATGCGATTGCAACATGCTGCAGTGACTTGTCACAACACAAATGTTCTTCTGCTTTCATGTATATTATTACAAGCAATCATCACTGCTGTACGGTGTAAACAGTTAATTTCTGCTTAGCTATCAAAACAATTGAAGAACTAGTAAAAAAAAAAACTGAAGTTAGGAGGAAAACATAAAAGCAAACCACTTCATTCTATTTTTACAAACTGATTCAAAATGATTTACCACTTAGGCCTCTTTCACAGTGCGACGTTAAAATCGCATGTTAGAAAATGTTTTAACGTGGACTAACGCACTAAGTCTGTGCAACATTCACAGTGCACTCGTTGCGTTTGTGTGTAGCGTGTAACATTATTAGTAAGTGCTCCATGCTGTGTGTTATACACGTTATTAACTGCGTTGGACTGTTTGCACATGCTCAGTAATGACTTGGAAGCATACTTTTCATTGCCTGTATGCTCTACTGTACGTGACAATAACGGGGCATTAAGTTGCGTTGTGAGTTTTTGGGACGTTGCTTAGTTAGTTTGCATTGCGACTTTAACGTCGCATCAAAAAGCAACGTCCCACTATGAAAGTAGCCTAAAGCTTAGTTCACAGTGCTCAGTTGTGTTTTAGAATAATTCTGCATATCAACTCACTGCCCATACAATTCTATGGGCCTGTTCACAGTACTGCATTGTAACTGATCACGTTATCCTAACTTGCTGTATGCAGACTTTGTATTACAGTCTATGTCCAGTCTCCATTATAGTTCACACTTATTATAACACGTTATACAACTGACCACTGTGAACCTAGCCAGGCCCAAAGGCCTTGTTCACAGTGATCAGTTGCGTTGCAGAATAGTTCTGCATGTCAACTCACTGCCCATATGGGGCTGTTTACATCTCTGCGTTGTAAGTGACTGCATTATTGTAACTCACTGCGTGCAGGCTTTGTATTAGGCTGTAAACAGGCCAGAGACTTGTATGGGCAGCGAGCTGACAGGCAGTATTATTCTTCAATGCAGCTGAGCACTGTGGACTAGTCCTTATGGTAGGTTCACAGCAAGAGTTGTGTTGCATTCCCTGTAACAGTGGGAACGCAACGGAACAGGAATATTAAAGGGAACCAGAGATGAACGTTTCACACAAAATATACATATCAGTCGATAGCTTGTAAAGAATAAATGCTCTACCTGATAATTTCGCCGCTCTGGTGTGCCTTTTTTTAGTGTTTTTTATCCATTATTGCTCCAGGAAAAATCCAATATGGCCGTCGGCTCATATCCCTTCTGCTTCCGGGATATGAGTTGTTCTGGATGTGCTGTCTAGGCTATATGAGACTAGGCTGCGGTCTAGGCTATATGAGAAAGGCTGCTGCAGCCTTTCATCTGTGTGCTTTCATTTTGTTATGATGTGCAGCTGCCTGTAGGAAGTCTCTCTCATAGGAATGAAACTGCAGTCATCATCATTATCTATGCAGAGTGCACACAGATCATATTGCAGCCACACTTGTCTGTTTCAGAGCTTCTCTCTCAGCAGCAGCAGCCCCTCCCATGTCATCAGAGCTCTCAGTATGCAAAGCAGCAAAGCTGAGCCAGGAGGGGGCAGGCTTGGGCTTGAAAAGACTCCACAGAAGAGTGACTCAGCTATAATGATTCCAGGTCAAACCTAGACTGAAGGCTCAGTCAGGGATTCTTATCACAGCTGATAATAGACTAATTAAGCAGATAAGAATGAAACTAAAAGCAGGGTAGGGGTTTACTGTCATGTTCCCACTGATAAATGTAGTAAAATACATGAGGGTGCTTCATCTCTGGTTCTCTTTAACCACATACAGTGAAGCACATAGTCAATAAAATTTATGCAACACTGTACTGTTAATGCCGGTGTTATATGGTAAACATCTGGCATGCAGTGCTATGTGAAACCACACTCCCTCAGATTGCACTGCAACGGCTGCACTGTGAAGGTCGCATTGATTTTGCATTGCAGTGTGATGATCTGTGTTACAGTGCGGCCGTTTCGACCCATCGCAATAGCCCCCTGTGAATACTAGCCTTAGGCTAGGTTCACAGTGCTTGCGTTGCAGAAAAATTCTGCATGTCAACTCTCTGCTCATACAATTCTATGGGACTGTTCACAGTAACAGATTGCGTTATTCTAACTCGCTGCATGCAGGCTTTGCATTAAAGTCTATGTGCTGTCTCGATTGCAGTTCACACACATTTTAAGATGTGCATTATGCAACTGACCACTGTGAACCTAGCCTAAAGGTTGGATATTAAGGAATATTACAACTGTTTACAGTAGTTAACTGATAAAGTACAAA